>NC_134112.1:63509500-63821750 GCF_040939455.1 Microcebus murinus
AGATATCCTTAAGATCACTCTTAAGTTCAGCTGTCCATAAAGTCCGAGGCCATGAACATAATGCAGCCAAGTTCTTTGCTAAGACATAACAAGGGTGACCTTTGCTTCAGTTCCCAATAAGTTTTTCATTTCCACCTGAGATCTACTCAGCATGGCCTTTATTGTCTATATTTCTATCAGCATTTTGTCACAACCACTTAACCAATTTCTAAGAAGTTCCAAACTTTCCCTTGTCTGTCTTCTTCTGAGCTCTCCAAACTCTTCCAACTTCTGCCCTCTGTTCTATTCCTATACTCTTATTTCTTCCAAATTTATACTCCTGAAATTTGCCCACTTATAAAAACAACACGAATAATAATGTATAAAGAAATAAAAATGAGAACCTACCTGAAGTCTTGCTAGTTGTGCAGTACGGGCTACTATTTTATTGTATGGCTCAACAATTTTTGCTTTCATCCTAAAGGAAAAAAAGAGAGGAAAATAAAATAATTTTCAAAACATCAATGAATAAAAATATTTCTATCCCATTTATTTATAAAATGAAGAACAGTACCTATCAACGGCTCCCTGTAAAGCCCCAATTCTTGTCTGCATCATCTGAAGAACACCTAGGAAAACATAACAGTTTACATTGGCTTAACAAATTTATAAGGAGTCAAACTGAGTAAAAAGTTAAATTAAAATATATATATATGTTAATAATTTCAACTTTTTCCATCATATCCTAATTCAAGTAATGAATATCTTTTCTCTGAGCTATTGTAAAAGCCTATAACTAGTCTCATGCTCCAACCCTTGCCCCATCAAAGAAACCTAAAGGGAATGGGGAGTGACTGCTTAATGGATATGGGATTTCCATTTGTGGTAATGTAAAAGTTCTGGAACTAGATAGTGGGGATGGCTGCATAACACTGTAAGCCTACTTAATGCCACTGAATTGTATACTTTAAAATGGTAAATAGTATGTGTACTTTACCGCAGTTACAAAAAAAAAAAAAGCCTGCGTGATCTTCCATTGTCTCCCTTTTGCTCCTGTCACTCCAGTATTAAAACTATAGTCCACACTGGTCTCCAAGACCTGGCACAAACTGAAAATGGTGTACTCTGCCTGGTATACTCATCCTCAATCCCATGCTCCTACTAGATAAACTCCTACTATTGCTTCAAGTCAGGTTAACATAAACAATTACTAACAGATTCCTAACTAATTTAGATTCTCTTGTTATTTTCTTCCACAGAATATTATCTTTTTACTTTGTGGCACTAATTGTATTAGGTAATTACATATCCACCTGTGTATATGTCTAATGTTTTACTCCCCCGCTGGACTATAAATTCCCAAATAAATTCTTAATACTTAAGGAAAGTATCTTTTCATTCACTACTGTATGATCAGAGCCTAACTTGGAATCCTTCCCAGAGCAAGTAGTCAAAAAATATTTGTTGAATTAATGAATTATGTGCTATATAAATAATAACCATGGACAGCAAATATACTATTGCCTGTATTCTCTAGGTTCACTTAAAGAAATTTGTACAAAATTTTAAAAACATTTTCAGGAAGACAGATCTTAAATTTTATTATTTAGGTTTTTAATTAATGCAGATATTTAATTATTTTGAATTTCATTCTTTAAAACTCAGTTTCTATCTTCAACTGGCATAGTTGTAGTTTTGAAAACATTCTAAATAAATTTAAGAATAGACATGTCGTCATATATTAAAGTAACATTAGAATTAGTTAAGTATTCCTATCAGCAAATAAGTATGCATTAATATGGCTCAGTCCAATAGAGTCCTCTCTGGACCCAAGGATTCCCACTTTTCTGCTGGACTTACAGTTCATTCATCATAAACCTCCAAGAATAAACCGCCTTTATTTGTTACACCATTTCCTTACATCTTCTCCTCTCGACAACCCACTCTTAACAGGTTTTCACCAATACTCCACCAAAATAGATCTTATAAAGGTCAACAGAAATCTCCAAGTTGTCAAATTCTATCGTCCATTCTGTTTTTATCATATCCGAACTCTTAGAAATTCATGACAGTTGACCACTCCCTCACTGAAACATTTTTTTTGTCTAGGCTTCCAAATCATCACATTCCCTGGGTTTCCTTCTATCTCATTAACTACTCCTATTTTTCTTCTGTTAGATCTCTATGTGCTGGAGTATCCCCAAGACTTGATCTTCAACCATCTTCTCTTCTCCATCTACAATTATTCAGGATTTCATTCTATCTCAATGTTTTAAATATTACTTGTTCAATAAAATACTGATTTTATACACACACATATATCTATATAAAAAGATATTTTATATCTGCCTATCTATGGTCTTGTTCCCGTCCTCCCTCCCTGTCTCTCTCCTTGAGCACTATTACGTCAAATTTAAGATGCCCACTATAACTTCTGCCCACCCTCAACCCATCGAAATTCATAATTCCCTCCATTCTATCCCATCTCAGTTACTCCTACCATCATCTATCCAATGTTTCAGACCAAAATCCTAGGAATCACTTGTGATGTCTTAGGGCAGCTCTTTCATCTCCCATCAACAAATCCTATCAGTTCTGCCTCCATTTTACCCCATCCACCATCACTCTAATCCAAGGCCCCATCAAATTCCAGTATTCTAATGGCTTCCAAACCAGTAACCCTGACTCCATTCTTGCCTTTCTATAGAACTACCAGAGTAAACCATTTGGAGTATTAATCTCATCATATAAATACCCTGATTAGAACCCTCTAC
Organism: Microcebus murinus; assembly: GCF_040939455.1. Taxonomy (NCBI): domain Eukaryota; kingdom Metazoa; phylum Chordata; class Mammalia; order Primates; family Cheirogaleidae; genus Microcebus; species Microcebus murinus. Next base: position 63,512,254 of record NC_134112.1, read on the forward strand.
TGGTTTACCATTGCATTTAGAATGAAATCCAGACTCCTTTCCAAACCTCATCTAAGATTATCCCTCATTCACTAAACACCAGCCATTCTGGCCTTCTTTCTGCCCCTCAAACAAGCCAAAGTAATTCTTTCTTTTTCATTTATTATTCCCTAAGCTTACAACACTCTTCTCCCCCAATCTTCACATGATGGCTCCCTCTCATCATTTAGATCTCAGTTTAAATGTCATCTTCCCAAAAGGCCTTCCCTGACCATCCTAGATAGGTAAGTACTCCCCTTCTTCCACCCATCACCTGTTTTGTTTTCTTTGTAGGACTTAAAAATATCTGAAGTTTTCTATTTGTATTTTTTTTGCCTACCTTCCTCACCTAGAACATAAATTCCAAAACCACAGTGACTTTGTCTATTGTTCACACACGCCTCGTACCTAGTAAGTTCTCAATTACTATTTGATTGTGTGAACAAATGAATGAGAATATCTCTTTTTAATAAAATAGGCTTAATAAAAATTCCTCAAAATTCCATGAGGAAAGAGACTATTATAATAGCTCAGTACTTTTAGCCTTTTAATTTTCCCAAGAACTTAGCTGGATATATATACACCAGACTTTCAAATAACGAACTATTATTTCTAAAAATACTAAGTTCCTCAGCAAGATGTCTTAGAAACATTATACATGATAAGAATAAGTTAATACTTTTGAATGCATGAGAAACTTGGGGAAGCATTAAAGAATATTGCATCACAGAAAACAATCTCCTCCCCTCCTTAAGAATATGATCAACAGAGGGAAAACTTACTTAGCTTTCTTTTGATGTGCAATGATTAATATTAACAATCATAATACAAGTAATAATGTAAAACTCAACAGTAACATTTCATATTTATGAGAGGTAGTTCAATTTAATCAAGAGGGAATGAAAAATTCATAAAAGATTTGGCCAAACAAAAAGAGGATTAATAAAAATAAAAATCCAATGTATTATTCTACTTGACTTTCATTAAAAAGAATTGCAAAGAAAGACTCCAAAAAATGCAAAATAAGAAAAGCATTTAAGCCTGCTTCCACTACTGCCCACTCTGGTGTTGATGTTTTTGTTATTTTAATTAACACTTATAGGAGCACTAAATATGTGCAGGCATCATTCTAAGCATTTTGCTAACTTATTGCTCAGAATTACGCTATGTTAGTACGCACTAATACCTCTGTTTTACAGATAGAAAACTGAGGCAAGGTTAAGTAACTTAACCTTAAGTAAGGTTAAGTAACTTGCCCAAGGTCACACATCTAGTAAATAGTAAAACAAGGATTTGAACCAAGATAGTTTAGCTAAGAAGTCAGCAAAGTTTTTCCGAAACATTGTCATACACATTCGTTTACATTTTATCTGTCTACTTTCCACTCTACAACAGCAGAGCTTAGTACTTGCAACAGAGGCTGTATGACTGGCATAATCTAAAATATTTGCTATTCAACCCTTAAAAAGCTTGCCAATTCCCAGCCTAGCTCTATATAATCTGTAAAAGTTAATAGAAATATACCTTCCAAAGACTCAATACCAGTTGCTTGTGCCAGTAAATCTTCATGTCTTGCAACAACCTGAAAATCAAGAATGAATAATCAGGTTTTGCTCTAATTAACTACTAGGAATTTTTCTTTATAACTAAATTGCAGAACTGAAGATCTCAGTGTAGAAAGGGGAAAACTGCGACTACAAAAAAAAATTACAGGTTATGATGGCATATTTGAGATGAGTTATTAGCAGGAACACATACATACATTTATACTTCAACACAGAGCAGGAGGAGATAGCTGGCTTTTTCTCTAGTTCTGTCTTAGGGGCAACTATAACAAAATACCTTATACTGGTAATTTACAAACAACAGAAATTTATTGCCCACAGTTATGGAGGCTGGGAACTCCAAGATCAAGGCACTAGTAAATTCAGTGCCTGGTGAGGGCTCATTCTTGATAGACAGCACCTTCTATGTATTCTCACATGGTGGAAAGGGCAAACAAGGTCCTCAGGCCTCTCTTAAAAGGGCACTAGTCATGTCCCAAAGCCCTCACCTCTTAATACTATCACACTGGAGATTAAATTTCAACACATGAATTTTAGGGGAGCACAAACATTCAGACCACAGCTAGCTCCTTGCTTTTCTAATGGGATGTACAGTGGAGTTGTGCCAAAATGTAAAAAAAAAATAATCATCATCATCTAATTCTTGCCTTCTTGCCACACTATCATTACGCTTTCCCTTTAAATAATATTTTCAAACATCAGGTTCTCTTAGTTCTTGAACCTTTTTCAACATCATCAAGGCAAGATCATAATCTGGAAAGAGAAATCACTCAGTGCCACATATGCCTAAATTATCTCTCTGCTTCCAGTTTTCCCAGTGTCACAGAAAATCCTGTTCCCTACAGATATTTGATATTTTTATGAAAATTAGGGCACTGCAGATGGCCATGACAAAAAAACAAAAAGGTTAAGAGTTAAAGGCCACAAGCAAGAGATTCCTAGAAACATCAAGAAATTATGAAAATCTTTAGAATAATGCAGGCATCTTATGATTTTGTATGCTTTATTCCAATAAATAAGAAGTTTCACATCTATTTTGTTAACTGAAGCTCTTAATCACCAAAGATTCATTCACTGGAACCCTACATCTTCCACTTTGTCCTGATTCGGATATCACAGTCATTCTATCAAGTATCTTTCTATCACATCCATCTAAAATAACTGTTACTTTTGGTCATCCATCTTTTATCCTTAAGGTTGCCAGAAAATGTCTAGATTTTTCCCAGTCTATTGATATGATCATCAATGTGTCCATCTTAACAAAACTAATTTTCTTTTAATTCTCTATTCTCCTTTATCCCTTATGGTACTTTGGGAAGGCTGAAAAGCCTAAAACTACATTTTCATAGATTACCTTGCAACCAATTAAATGAATTTTTAAGAGATGTGGAAGACAGGAGAGCAAAACTATCTTCTTGCTACTGTTTCAGCTTGTAAGCAAGGTCTTGAGACATGAGATTTTAGAGACAATTAAGACCCACATTAATTTTTCCAGTGTTTAGTCACCAGGTATCTCAAAACAAAATTTTAGCAGAGGTATGAGAGGGAATAACAGGAGCTTCCAGGACCCTCTACTGCATCTATAGTAGTTCCTTCAACTCTGTCCACTGCTATTCACCCAACAATTCATAAGTATCCAATTCTCTGTATTAAAAGTCTTTCTGCTTTAAATACCTAGTTTCTGTTTCCTGTACTAAGCCCTGATTAGTGGTAATTTTTTTACAATTTTAATTATCTTACTGATATTCTTAACTATGTTTATATATTTATGTGTGTGGTTAGCATTATCCCGATTTTGCTTCCACAGAAAACCAATTATAACAGGTTCAGATCTCCTACTAGGACTCAGAGAGCTCTTGTACCTCACATCCTAGACTACTATAAGTGTAACTTGCCCCCTTTAAGAGATGTTAAATAAATTTTAAGTTCTTACTGATTCCTGCAGAGAACGAATAAGGAAAATATCAAATTCCTGTAAGGAATAAGGAAAATATCAAGCATAAAAGGGCAGAAAGAATTTTAGGTGACTCTTGGCAAAAGCCACCCCTGAATTCTAGGCAGAGTCAAGTATATTCTCCCCTGCTACCATAAACACCTTGTACTATTCTATTTAAAATAATTATCACTTGCCTGTGATTATTTGCAACTGCAACTGGTCTGTAAGTCCTTGGAGAGCCAGGAAATGTGTCCTACTCTTTTCTCTATCCCCACAGCCTAACCCAAAGCATTACAGTTGAAAGTGTTTTTTAAATATTTATCAATAAACGTTGAACTCTAATTATATAATCAGAATTTTAGAGTTAAAGTGACTTTAGAAGTCATCCCAATACTAAGCTCCTCAAGAAACTACGATACAAAAAGGTTGAATAGATATGTCTGTCTCATGTTATACCAAATCCAGGTTTCCTGGTAATATATTTATTAATGCATTTGTTCATTCATTTAAATATTTATTAAGTACCTTCTCAGACAAGAGGCAACACTAGAAAATATACCACAAAATCACCTTACAAAAGTAAAGAATTATAGAAGAAGGAAACTTCTTCAAGATTGTCTACTCCAATTTCCTCTTCCTCTTACTCATTCTAACCCATTTGATAGATTTTTCTTAAAAAAGCAAGACTGAAAGACATTAAGTGACATGAAAGTCAGATAACAGCATAGCTGAGATTAGGACCCATCTCCTAACACCCCACATTATCTTCTACCCACCATAACATTTATCAACGTTCTGTTATATCAGCAAATGTTATACTTTGTGCTTATAAAGTGTTAACTGCCAATATAACATCCAATAACTGCCAATATAACATTTTTCTTATTCCTATTTTTTCATTTCCATAATTCCATTTTCTATTATCTTTATCAAAGACATTCTATTTTCTGCCCACTGTATTCATTCCATATCAGTTATGGTGATGAACAGGAAGTATGAATAAAAGGTTTTAGGGGAGGTGAGTATATTAGTTTTTCAACTAACAAGAAGTGGTTTACAGAAAACTTTTCAAAAATGTACTTTGAAAAATAAGTCACATTGGTAAGTATGCATTTGTTCATGTAAATATGCATTTATAGTTAACAATAATAAGATTATAAAAAAGCCAAATAATCACTTTAGGCTGAATTATCTGCATGATCCTAAAGATTAGAATTACCTGTAGGTGTAGTTCTTTATCCAACTGACTGATTCCTTGGGCAAGTTTTGCTAGTTGTTCAGCAATTACAGCTTGATGAATAGATTGAGAAGTATAAGTCTTTACATCAAAGTCTTCATTTAAAAAGTCACTATAACACTCTGGAAGAAAAAAATAATAAAAAGTCCCAATTACCCAGTATTAAACCACAGTTATTAAACAACAGAACAATTATAATAATAATTAATTTTTTTAATTGTTTTTAGAAGCTTCTACCAGAAGAACATAATTAACATATTGTGAGCCCATATTCTAAATGACTCTGCCATACTGCTAAATGCTTACTTTTGTAGTGACTCAAAACATTGCAAAAGATTAAACACAGATGTAGAAAGGTGGCTCACAGGCTGGGCACAATGGCTCGTGCCTGTAATATCAGTACTTTGGGAGGCCAAGACCTCTAATTTTTTTTTGTAAAGATGGAGTCTTGCTACATTACCCAAGCCCAGAAAAACATAGCAAGACCCTGTCTCTACAAAAAAATTTTTTAGGCCGGGCACAGTGGCTCATACCTGTAATCCTAGCACCCTGGGAGGACAAGGCAGGTGGACTGCTTGAGCTCAGGAGTTTGAGACCAGCCTGAGCAAGAGTGAGACCCCGTTTCTACTAAAAATAGAAAGAAATCAGCTGGACAACTAAAAATATATAGAAAAAATTAGCCAGGCATGGTGGCACATGCCTGTAGTCCAAGCTACTAGGGAGGTTGAGGCAGAAGGATCACTGAAGCCCAGGAGTTTGAGGTTGCTGTGAACTAGGCTGACACCATGGCACTCACTCTAGCCCGGGCAACAGAGTGAGACTCCATCTCAAAAAAAAAAAAAATTTTTTTTTTTTTAAATTAGCCAGGCCTGGTGGCACACACCTGTAGTCCAAGCTACTCAGAGGTGGGAGGATAGCTTAAGGCCAGGAGTTCAAGGTTAATAGTGAGCTATGATCAAGCCATTGTACTCCAGCCTGAAGACCCTGTGTCCATTTAAAAAAAAAAAAAAAAAAAAGATTAAAAACATTACCAACCATAACCTTTACTCCAAGAAACCAAGATTGTTGCCATTGAAAAGACAACAGAAAATTGGCTATATATTAATATAATACCTATAGCTGCATATATCTGTAGTTCAATGCACAAATACTGTTATAAGTGAATCCAGAATTTTAATAAAATATAAACTTCTAGGTATAACTGAAATTTATGATTTATGAGTGAAATAAATGGAAAGAAAAGCTGTTCAAAATAGACCCTTACTAGACAAGAAAAAGTGATGCTAGATGTTAAGAAGATATCTTTCTATGCAGAAATCTACAAATTTCTGAATAGAAAAAAATAGAAATAAAAAGCAGATAGACAGACATAACCCCAAGGTAACCCCATATGGTAGATTTAGATAAAGCTTCCCTGACAGAGATTATGAAACTAGCAAAATAGAATACTTATAAGAAAACTTAAATTGTGTATATCCACTGTAATATATGTCCCATGAAGCTAAGGTCTTTATTTTTACTACCACATCCCCAATACTGAACAGATACATGATAAATGCTAAATATTGGTTGGATGAATTAATTAACCTATAATCAGCTGAAAGTATCATTTTGCTCAAAATACTCATAGTTTTGACTACTTTCAAAATGTAAGGAAATAAAAGACGGCAACTGATACTTTGGCTACTTTTTAATTCTGAGACCACATTTTCTTTTAATTTCCCAAGTGGTCCTCAGAATTAAGGATCCTACCAGACAATGAAAGGAGAAGGCCATTCCAAGTAAAGGGAAGGTTTAGCAGCAGCAAATGCCATGGCATATTTTGAGAAGTAAGGGAAATATTGACTTCAGTGTGTCTAGATCATAGTGTGTATATATTGGGCAGAAGTGGTAAAACATAATATATGAGGTTCCAGAGGTTGGAAGACAGTTTGAAAAGAGGTTTGTAAGACATCCACAATGTTCTAATTCATTTTAAGTCAAGAAACTGCACTGTCAGCTTCGTGTTCTAGAATAATAATTCTGGCAATGGTATGGATGATGACTGAAAAGGGATTAGTCACACAACAATGTGCTAAAAATTGGCTCACATTGGCTCTTAAGAGCCAAGTGTTAAATTTTCAGGAATTCTGTGAGCCAATTGTCATTACATGCAGGTATCGTAAAATTGACTGTAGTGAGGGTATTTACATCAGGGAAATCAGAAAACACTACAAAATCAGGGCTTTTTCTATTTTCCCAGAAAGCAAATTTACTAGCACATACATGGACAGAGTCACAGGGGCTAGTAAAGTACTACATTAAAAGCCTAAATGACATAATGAAAGCCTGGATAGGACAGTGGCACTGAGAATGTCAAAGAAGTAACAAATTTGACAAATATGCAGACAGTATACTGTGTAGGACAATTTAGTAACAAGCTAAAAATAGGTGGTTAGGTAGAACAAATCAAGGATGATTCCCAAGTTTCTTGATTAACTGACATAGGAAATTCAGTTTTGCACTAAGCTAGACCTCTAGGCACTTAATATACATAGATGAACATGAACAAAACTCTGCCTCTAAGGAACTCAATCTACCTGGGGAACAAGCACACATTCAACTAACCAAATAGTTAACATACGTAACAAAGACTACCAGACAAAAAAGTTAGGAGAAAGGAATGAAAAAAAAAAAATGAATTCATTTTCTCATATGTAGAACTTGTACTATTTATTCATTTGTAGGTTTTCACATGTAGAACTAGTAATGCTTGTTCACTATCAAGATATAATAGAAATGTGGACCAGGCGCAGTGGCTCACACCTGTAATCCTAGCACTTTGGGAGGCCAAGGCAGGAGGACTGCTTGACCTCAGGAGTTCAAGAGCAGCCTGAGCAAAGACCCCATCTCTAATAAAAATAGAAAAATTAGCCGGGTATCATGGCATGCACCTGTGGGCCATTACCTGAGAGGCTGAGGACAGCTTGAGCCCAGGAGTTTGAGGTTAAAGTGAGCTATGATAACTCCACTGTACTCTACCCAGGGCAACAGAGCAAGACAGTCTCAAAAAAAAAAAAAAAAAAAAGAAAGAAAGAAAGAAAAAATAAATGTCCAATAGACAGAAATATAGTTCTATAGTTTGGAAGAAAGGACCATATAAAAACCACAAAAAGACCAGATGACTTAGGAAAAAATTTTAGAATGCACAACAGAGAAATGGAGAAAGTAGGATTCAGAAATCAGGAAAACACCAAAAATTTGGGGGTGGGTAGAGGAAAGGAAAACAGTCCAAAAGACTAAGGAGTTCTCAAAGAGAAAGAAAGAGAAACAGGAAAGAATGACAAAAGCCAAAAGAAGAGATAGTTTAAGAAAGTAAGCAGTCACTAGTATCAAAGAGTTTACAAAGATCAAACACAATGAGGACTGAAATCCTTAAATCATATGTTTCTCTTTTATAGCTTCTTCATCCCATAGCAAGCACATCAGAAACACCTCATAAATTTTCAAGCTATGCATCTGCTCACCAATCCTATCCTGATAAATCCCTGATACAGTGAAACACAGTTACTGATGGAAATGTTTAATGCTAAATGTTGGAGGTGGGAGGGGGCAGCAAAGACAAATTGAACTGACAAGCATCTGTAGGAAATTGGAAAACAGCACCTAAAGAATTAGGAATTTTTAAAAAGCCCATAACCCACTTGATGGAAGTATTTTAAGAAACAAGTCAAACCCTATTATAAGTTAAAGTAAAATAAGGACCAAAAAAGTACCCATTTGATTTATTCACAAGGAAGTCACTGGAGATCTTCCAAAGTGAGTTCAATAGCATAGCATGGGGGTGACTGGGTTACTGATAAGACAGGAAGAAAACCCAAAGGCAATAGGAGTTACTGCCATTAGGAAAGAGGAGAGAATCCACTTCTGCTGTAATTGAAAATGGAAGGGAAATAAGGAGCAAAAGATTCAGGTTAAGTAGCAGGTTCAGGTTAAATTTATAGATTACAGCAAGAAATGGAGAAAGTTCACATCTGATGGATTCTATTTTTTTTAGGAAAGTTGAAAGTCATTTGTTGAGCTTGAAGAAAGAGGTTTGAAAAGGGTAAAGCTTTTTTTATTATTATTATTTTTAAATAAAGAGTTTCTTTAAAAAACTCTCCAAGAACTGATTACAATTCCTGAAATGCATCCTAGTGAAACATATACCCATTGTTTGGCCTGTGTTGTTCCTTTCACTGTTTACCTGAGTAAGTTGTATTTATAATTCAAAATCACTCCACCTAGAAACCTTTTCCTGATACTCATTAATCAATTATCAGCCTCCTCTGTATTAATGCTTTACTTTGTACACAATCTTTCTGCTATCTTTATAATATTATATTACAGTGCCTACCTTTATAAGTCTACAAGTTTATTTCTCCTACTAGATGGTAAGAGCACATATTGCACATATATCAGGAGCTCCAAACTTGGTTAAACTGAATTTAAATTAAAATACAGGCTGAGCACATTGGCTCATGCCTGTAATCCCAGCACTTTGGGAGGCCGAGGCGGGAGGATCGCTTGAGACCAGCAGTTCATGACCAGCCTGGGCAACATAGCAACACCCTGACTCTACAAAAAATAAAAAAATTACCTGGGTGTGGTGGTATAACACCTGTAGTTCTAGCTACTCAGGAGGCTGAGGAAAGATGATTGCTTGAGCCCACAAGTTTGAGGTTACAGTGAGCTATGACTGCACCACTGCACTCTAGTCTGGGCACCAGAGTGTGACCCTGTCTCTAAAAGAAAAAACAAAAGTAAAAAAGAAAAAAAAAAAGACGACACAAAGATGTATTAGAGAACCTAACCTAGAGAAACTAACACAATCTAGTTCAGAAAACACCATCACTAGTTTTGACAAAAATATAGAAATTATCATGAGAAAGCAAGTAATTAAGGACAATGATAAAACAGAAAACAAACAATAATTACTTTATTTCTCCCAAGTTAGTGCAAGGAACAAAGAACAAAACCTTTATTTCAATCATTTATAACCTATTTTGGTCTACAAATGTGTATATATGCATCTTACAGTGATGTTCAGTTTAAAAACATTTATTCCAGGCCAGGAATGGTGGCTTACACCTGTAATACCAGCACTTCGAGAGGCCAAGGCAGGAGGATCACTGAAGCCAGGAGTTCAAGACTAGCCTGGACAAAATAGCAAAACCCTGTCTCTACAAAAAATAAAAATTAGCCAGGCATGGTGGCAACTCACCTAGAGTCCCAGCTACTAGGAAGGCTGAGAGAGGAGGAGGATTGCTTAAGTAAGCCCAGGAATTTGAGGCTGCAGTGAGCTATGATCACACCACTGCATCCTATTCCAGGCAACAAAGTGAAACTCTGTCTTTAAAAAACAAAGACAAAAACCCCAAAACAAAACCATTTATTTTGCACCTACTGTATGCAAGTTACTGCTATGCACATTGTGGAATGTTAAGAAAAAAAGTTACACAGTACAGTAAAAGAGATTAAGGCAAGTATACGAATGATTTTAATACATGGTAAAATGTGATGGCCATTAGGAGGAAAAACTTAAGACAGGTGAGAAGAGGCCTTATTTTTATGCTTAGAAGTTTGAACTATATTCTGAAGGATAAGAGATTCGGGACGTGGTAACTGGATTAATACAATTAAATGTGCTTTTCAAGTGTACTATATTTAACTTTTTTTGGACAACTTCTCACCAAAACTAACTAGCAATAATCTGCTATATTAGAAACAAACGGTTAATCCTAACCTGAAGGAATGCTCCAAACCTCTCCCTTCTCTGACTGTAGATAATTGCCTCATAAAAAAGCAAACAAGCTTGCAAGAGGGACCACCTGTATAGCCCAAAAAATTGTTTAAGTAGTAGGCATTTCCAACTCTACTTAAAATATGAGCCCCCATTTCATTGAGCGTCTGTCTTCTAGGTCTTTACACTTTTCAGGGGTTAGAACGCTTCACTCCATCGTCAAGAACTGCGGCAGCAGCTGGTGGCTTCCAACCTCGGCCACCGGCTGCGGAGTCTCCCAACTTGAGGGAAACCCTGGGCGAGTCGGGGGGTGGAATTGCAACCAGAAATCAGGTGTCCCAAAGACACTGAAAGGAAAGAGGAAGCAACCTCTGTTTCCCGTGGGGGAAACAGGTTGGCTAGGCCAGTACCCGGACGCCAGGGGGCCGGGCGGAGGGGAGTGGTCACAGCAAGACCGGAAAACTTTCTGCAAAGCGACGGGTTGAGTCCACAACCCTGGCCCAGGTGCGGAGCGAGGCAACCGCCAGCCCCACACCCCTGCCAGACCCCGACTCCTTACCATCCTGCAGAAGCTCCCGGACTGTCGCTGCAGCTGCCCCAGAGCCCAGCGACCCAAGGCCAGGCACAGCGACGCCGCCGTCGCCACCTTCCATGTTGGCAGGTGCCGGGTTGATGGCGTCAGTGGCGGGTCCACCCCGCCCAGGCGGTGACGCAGAATCCCGGCGCCGCCCGGCCCTCCAGCCCGCGGCTCCACGCCGGCCTGGGGAACCACTTGGCCGCTGGCCGGGAGCCGGGAAGGCGCCAGAGCAGGGGGGCGCCGAGGGCCCGCGCGGCGAGGTCGCCAAGGCCGCCGGTCGGCGCCCTCCGCCACCTCTCGCCGCCGCTCCGGGCTGGCGCCATTCCCCCAGCCAAAGAGAAGGTGGGCGCCGGAACGTGGCCGCTGCGCGTCCCTCTTAAAGCAAGTATTTAAACCTGAGAACAGGGGCCTCGTGGTGCAAGGCCGGAGAGGAGAGCCGAGCTTTCTAGGACTTTCCTTTACGCTCCGCACTCGACCAGGCGGGAGTTAGTTGCTGCATAGCTCTGTCTGTCCCACGTCTTCGTTCGCAATCCTGGGGTAAAATCCCGCGGGAAAAGCTTGAGGAAAAAAAAGTTACACGGGATGAACAGTGAGGAGAATTCGTAAGAGTAGATGAAGAAGGCATACTGAACCGTGTAAAGACAAGTAGAATTTCTTGTCTCTGCCCTCCCTTCCGTGAGACCTTGACCTTTTGCTTTTCTACCTCTTCCTCTCATTTTAAACCATGTGCTACGAGTGACCCCAGACTTGTTCTTACATACAAACTGATGGATTGTCCGTATTTCAACTCATATTGACACCGTAAAATCATCAATCAGGTTCCCATTTATATTTTCTCTGCTAATACATCTGTATTATTGACCTAGATTTCTTATAAGAAATACTGACAAATGAACAGGGTCAACCACACGTATACAAGGTCTTAAATATTTCTTCGCAAAAAGAAGCTGTAATATACTTTCCACTTTGTACAGTAGGTATGTACCCAGGAAACCAATTTATAATTCCAGAGCTACGTAGTTCTGTACATTCCGCTAACAGTATTTCAAGAAGGTGCTATAATAGTACTTACCCTACGGTGTTCTAAGTACTTTATATAAGTACTTAGCACTAAGTCCTAAGTCTAAACGCACTTAATACTCTTAACAACTGAGGTGAGGAAGTCTCGTGCGTTAGTTTTCCTTCCTTGGCTTTTTCCCCCCATGGGAAGATTTTGGAAGCGTGCATATTCTTACAATGAAAAGTTTTGAGTCCCTACTATACATACTGGCATGAGTTTATAAACATAAGACTCAGACTGTATCCCAAGAGCTAATAAGGTAGGAGCCATTTAAATAATTGTTCCAGGTGCTGTGGATTTACTTATTCCAGTAGTTCCAAGCTTGGTTGCACATTGAAATCACCTGGAGAGCTTTAAAAAAACACTGATCCTTGCATCCTAAGCCCAGAGATTCCTATTTAATTATTCTACAGCAGAGGTCCTCAAACTTTTTAAACAGGGGGCCAGTTCACTGTCCCTCAGACCATTGGAGGGCTGGACTATAGTTTTAAAAAAACTGAACAAATTCCTATGCACACTGCACATATCTTATTTTAAAGTAAAAAAACAAACGGGCAAAAACACTCACATGTGGCCTGAAGGCTGTAGTTTGAGGACACCTGTTCTAGAGTATAGCTTGGGCATCCTAATTCTTAAAAACTCCCCAAGTCATTGTAATGTACAACCAACGTCGAGAGCTGCTAATTAATTCTTCCAGCAAATACTTATTGAGGGAGGCCTTTTGCACCATTGAATAAGGATGAAATCGACCTTGCTAAAGTCACTAATGACAGTGTTGCCATTGGACATTTTTCTGTCTTTACCTTTTCTATGATGTGTAATGTATTTATCCTTTCCCTCTTTTGTAGTAGTCTCTCATCTCTTGGTTTTTGAATATCACTCTTTAGATTTATTCCTCCCAACTCCAAAGTTCATCTGTCTCATTTCTCCTTTGCAGTCCCCTTTTCCTCTACCTGTTACTTACATGTTGGTACTTCCAAGGGTTTCTTGCAAGATCCTTGGTACCTTGACCACGTTTTTAGTTTCACCTCGTTACCTAAAGTTTAAAGACTCTCAATTTTGAGCAATTACACCTTTCTAAGGTTGGCCCATATCTATTTCTAAGTTACTAACGCAAAAAAATTGGAATATGAAAAGTAGCCAACACTATGAAATGATAGGATTTTAACTATCACAAATATAAAACATAACTTTATAACTTGTATCTCAGGATATAAAAGTAATTTACTGTGCAGTTATGTATAGATTATAGCTGAAATATTTTTGGATAATACCACATTTAAGTTTTTAAAAATAAGGTTTGTTTACCTTCTGATTCACAGATACAAAGAATAGGATTGGAGAATTACAATAAAAAATACCAGGATATCTTTAGAATAGCTGACTACTTAAAGTTGTTCTATTAATGCCATTTAACTTTCCTGAATAAAACAAGGTATTATAAAGTTCTAGTCATACAGAGTATTATATATGAAATAATTCAAATTTCTTGAGTTATCAATCCCAAAGCAACATGAAAAAAAATTATAAGTGACATGAGAAATCGTAACATAGTACACTAGGAAAAAATCTTGTAGTTTTCCACATCTTGTCTTTCCACTATCTTCTATAGTTTTCCACATTTATTTATGTTATAAACAGAGGCAGAATTCTGTAGTATCTCATTTGAAACTGTTAAAAGAAGGTAAAATATTTCTGAGCCTGTAAGCCTAATAAAAAATGTGTTCGCAATTGAAATTGCTAGATAAATGGAGGTTCATCTAGTCAAAGTACACTCTCTCTATGCAAACCGATTGTCTTTTTCAGATTTGAAACAAATCTGTATTCATGAAGAGTGACTGCATACAAACCACAATATGTCCAGAAAGAAAAAAAGATCCAATAGAAATGTTTCATTCTGGGCAGCTTGTAAAAGTCTGTGCCCCTATGGTTCGATATTCAAAGTAAGTGCTCTTAAATGGTTAATGAGCTAAGATGAAATTTCTCTTTTATTCCCTGAATTTTTTATAGTACTATAAGACCACCCACTACATGGAATCTTCAAACTTCTAGCTTTGGAATCATAATCTAGAATTTAGTCCTGTGCTACCACTTGCCTTGTATGTGTGTGACACTAAGTAAACAATTAGCCTCTTCAAGCTTCTCTTTCTATAGCTATAAAAATGGTGAACACAAAATTTTGCCTTGGGACAAATGCTCAGCAGTGCAATTTCTGGGTCCTTTGGTAGTTATATGTTTAGTTTTTTTTAAACCTGCTGAACTTTTCCAGAGTGGCAGTACCACTTTACACTTTCACCAACAATTTCTCCCCATTTTTGCCAGCTTTTAATAATGTCACTGTTTTTATTTCAGCCATTCTGATAGGTATGTAACGACACCTCATTTCATCTTTAATTTGCATTTCCTTTATAGTGATATTGCACATCTTTCTATGTGCTTATTTGCCATCTGTATATTTTTGAAGAAATGTTTATTCATGTCTTCTGCTCATATTCTAATTGGATTGTTTTTTACTATTGAGTTTGTTCTTAAAATTTTTTTTAACTGTTGTAAAATACCCAGAACATAAAATTTACCTCTTCATGATTTTCAAGTGTATAGTTGTGTAGCGTTAAGTACATTCACACTATGTATCTTACCTCTAAAACTCTTTTCATCTTAGAAAACTAAAACTCTATACCCATTAAACAGCAACTCCCCATTCCACTGTCCTCCGAGCCCCTGGCAACCATCATTCCACATTCTGTCTATGACTTTGACTACTCTAGGTACCATATAAATGGTATCACACAGTATTTGTCTTTTTGAAACTAGTTTATTTTACTAATATTTTACATAGCACAATGTCCTCAAGTTTTTGTAGCATATACCAGACTGTCCTTTTTTAAAGTTGAATAATATTCCATTTTATGTATATACTACATTTTGTTTATCCATTCATTTGTTGATGGATACTTGGGTTGCTGCCACCTTTTGTAAATAATGCTGCTATGAATGTGGCTGTAGAAGTATGTCTTTGAGACTTTGCTTGACTTTGCTTCCCATTCTTTTTGGTTATGTACCTTAAAGTGGAATTGCTGAATCATGTGGTAATTCGATGTTTAATTTTCTGAGGAACTACCATACTGTTTTTCCTAGCAGCTACACAATTTTACCTTCCCACTAGCAGTGCCGAAGAATTTTAATTTCTCCACATCCTTGTCAACACTCTTTATTTTCTGGGAGTTTTTTTTTTTTTATTATTATATCCTTTCTAATGGAAATGAAGTGGTATCTAATTGTGGTTTTGATTTGCATTTCCCTGATGATTAGTGATGTTAAGCATCTTTTTGTGTGCTTATTGGCTGTCTGTATATCTTCTTTGTAGAAATGTCTATTCAAGTATTTTGCCCATTTTTGAATCAGATTATTTGTTTTATTCTTTGCTATTGAATGTTGAGCGTTCTTTATATATTCTAGATGCTACACCTTTGTCAGTTAAGTAGTTTGCAAATATTTTCTCCCAGGTTGTAGCTTGTCTTTTCATCCTCTTAAAAGGATCTTTTGCAGAACAAAAGTTTTCCATTGTGATGAAGTCCAGTTTATCAGTTTTTCTTTTTGTAAATTGTGCTTTTGGTGTCATAAGTATAAGAAACGTTTGTGTAGCTCTAGATCCTGAAGATCTGCTTCTAATTTTTTTCCTAAAAGTTTTATAGTTTTATGGGTTTGTTTTGTTTTTCTTTTTAAAAGAGATGGGGTCTCGCTCTGTTACCCAGGAGGATCTCAAACTCCTGGGCTCAAGTGATCCTCCCGCCTCAGCCTCCCAAAGTGCTGGGATTACAGGAGTGAACCATTGCATCCAGCTACAGTTTTATGTTCTGTATAAAACCTTAAGTCCATGATCAATTTTGAATTAATTTTTGTGTGAGTGTGAGACTTAGGTTGAGGTTCTTTTTTTTTTTTCTCCCCTGTGGATGTCCAGTTATTCTAGCTCTGCTTGTTTAAAAGGCTATCTTTATTCTATTGAATTCCTTTGCTGCTTTTTCAAAAATCAAGGTTTTCTATTTTGTTCCATGGATCTATGTGTCTCTCCCTCCACCTACACTATGCAGTCTTAATTACTGTAGCTATATAATGAGTCTTAAAATCAGGTAGACCAATTCCTCTCACTTTAATTTTCTTTTTCAAAATTGTTTCAGCTATTCTAGTTCCCTTGCTTTCCAAATAAATTTTAGAATGATCTTGTATATTTCTACAAAAAGTCTCGCTGGAATTTCCAGAAGAATTCTGTGAAATCTGTATATCAATTTGTAGAGAATTGACTTCTTACTATGTTGAGTCTCCCAATTTCTCTCCATTATTTCTCTCAAGTATTTCTCTCCATTCATATAGATTTTCTTTGATTTCTATCATCATTTTGTAGTTTTCAGCATGCAAGTTATGTACATGTTTTCTAAGATACTCAATTTTTTTTTCTTTTTTTAGACAGAGTCTCGCTCTGTTACCCGGGCTAGAGTGCTGTGAAGTCAGCCTACCTCACAGCAACCTCAAACTCCTGGGCTCAAGCAATCCTTCTGCCTCAGCCTCCCGAGTAGTTGGGATTACAGGCATGTGCCATCATGCCTGACTAATTTTTTCTATATATTTTTTTTAGTTGACCAATTAATTTCTTTCTATGTTTAGTAGAGATGGTGTCTTGTTCTTGCTCAAGCTGGTTTCAAACTCCTGACCTTGAGCGATCCTCCTGTCTCCGTCTCCCAGAGTGCTAGGATTACAGGTGTGAGCCACTGGCCTTGGCCTTAACTGGCTTTTTCTGACACAGTTCCAGCAGGGAAAGGTAGACGGGGGTGGTGCCACCTCATTACTGTCAGGTAGAAGTCCAGGTTCTCCACTTTGCCTCCTTTGACATTTAGAGGTTGGGGAACCCCTCATTGTTGCAGGGCTGGAGTGAGAGTTCTAGTTCCCCATGGTGGGAGCAGCCTTGTAATTGCTGGGCAATAATGTTAAGTGTTGACTCTCCACAAGG
Organism: Microcebus murinus; assembly: GCF_040939455.1. Lineage (NCBI taxonomy): Eukaryota > Metazoa > Chordata > Mammalia > Primates > Cheirogaleidae > Microcebus > Microcebus murinus. Next base: position 63,529,413 of record NC_134112.1, read on the forward strand.
CCTCCCCTGATACCACATCCAGCAGAGAAGGAGAGGGATACTTTATTACTGCTAGGTAGGCATGGGAGTCCAGGCTCCCCACGTGGTCTCCACTGATCCGGCTGGGTAGTGGTAGGGTTGGGGGGTGCTCAGTGGCCAGCAGGGGTGAAAATCCCAGATCCCTCCCTAGCCTTCCTAGACACCACCACAATGTAACGGAGCAGATTCTAGACTTTTACTAGTAGAGGTGAGACCATAGCTTTTTCTGTATTGTTTGGCTGGAGTAGAACCTCTATTTAAAAGTTTTCTGTCTTTCTAGCCTGCTTTTTTTCCTGGTCTTTTGGTTAGAGCATATTTTTGTTTGGGCTATTTTTGTCTGCACCCATTGGTGTTCCCAGGTGGCCAGCTTCTTCAACTTCAAGTCTGGGATTTTTTTTTTTTTTAACTCTAATCTCATGACAGATTAAAGTCTGGGATATTTAAGGCAAAAAGAAAACCCAGGGAACTCACGAATCTGTTACTCCTTAGCTCCTGAGGTCACCAGCCTGTCTGCTCTCTTTTCTGCCTTTCAAATTTTTCTTGTGTTTGCTATATATAATGTCTAGGGTTTTTAATTATACTTAGCAAGAAGACTAGGAAAAAGTAAATCTCCATCTTACCATAGGCAGAATTTCCCTAATAAATATTTAATAATTAACTAAATTAAATCTGGAAATACATATGATTATGATGTTTGTTAAATGCATAATTAAGGTTTTATATGTTCACAGGTTGGCTTTCAGAACACTAGTAAGAAAATACAGTTGTGATCTGTGTTATACACCAATGATAGTTGCTGCTGATTTTGTCAGATCTATAAAAGCCAGAGACAGTGAATTTACCACAAACCAAGGTATGTGAAACATGTAGTTTGCTGACTTTGTAAAACATTTTAATTTTTTTACAAACTCATCTATTTTATCTAATCAGAAACAATACAATTTAGAGATTATGTATTAAATCTTTTAATATTTTAAATGTTTTCAGTAAATATTTTTAACATATTATTACTAAATGCCTTGTAAATTATCTGTGATATTATCAAAGTATATGGTCGGCCTTTCTTAAGGGTCCCATCCTCTCACTGGGGTATTAGAATAGATTGCAGTCTCACTGCCTCTGGTCTTGTCCCATTCCAGACTATCCTCCAAAAAGCCCAAAGTGACCTGTCTAAATTTGATCTTATCTCTTGCCTCTTTAAAATCCTTCTTGGACCTCTCATTGCCTAAAATAGTGGTTCTTTAAGTGTGATTTCCAGACCAGCAACGTCAGTATCACCTGGAAACTTACTAGAAATGAAAATTCTCGGGCTCCATCCCAGACCTACTGAATCAGAAATTCTGGTCTAGCAATTTGTGTTTTGAAAAGCCCTCCAGACAATTCTGAGCTTGTTAAAGGTTGAGAACCACTGTCTTAAAGACTAAAATTCTAGCACCTTAGGATAATATATAAAGTCTTACATGATCCAGCTTCCAAATACATCTTCTGCAGCCTTATCTGTCATCAGTTTCTGCTCACAGCCCCCACTGACTTTAGTCTTCAAAAATACTAAATCATTTTAAGTCCCTGTTATCTCATGCCCTGTTGTCTCATAGTTCCCTGCCTAGAATATCCTTCCCAGTTATGCCTATCTCCCAGATCCCTCTTTCTCTGGAAAACTAAGTTTTATGCTTCTTAATCCAGCTCTCAAAGTTGTGGCCAAGGAACCTTTTTTGATTACCCTCTACTCATGCTTTCTATTTGTATTATAATTCTCTTTATATGCCTATCTCTCCCTCTAGATTTGGGGCTCCTTGAGGGCTAGAGCTATAGAAATAACTTGATTTATATCCTCTGCATCTAGCACAGTATTAAAAATATATTAAGAAAAGTTTGTTAAATAGAAATTCTATAACTGTTGAGTTACAAAAGGGAAAGCACCCTACATCTCCATTAAGAAAAAACCAAATTCTCCTATACCACTGGACTCCTATAAATCAGTGGATTGCCATAGAAATCTTGGATCGTGCAGCTGGGGTGATGATGCCCAGATCTGCATTTTGATCAACACCTAGTAAATCTCATACAGCTAATCCTCAAAAGAACTTTAGAAATGTTAAAATATACCTAACCAGAGTATATAACACTAACCCCCAAAATGAGAAGAAATGTACTTTAAAACCTAGGAAGGCTCTAATACATTTGGAAATATTTAAATTTAAACTTTCATATGTAAGAGTACATATATACTCTACAAACTGGGGGAAAAAATTATATATGATACCAGGGCTAGTTTCTTTGTTTTATAAAAAAATATTGCAAATAAAAAAAGGAACTAATAGAAAAATTGCATATAAAAAACTGCAAAGAATATGAGGAGAGCCGGGCGCTGTGGCTCACGCCTGTAATCCTAGCTCTTGGGAGGCCGAGGCGGGCGGATTGCTCAAGGTCAGGAGTTCAAAACCAGCCTGAGCAAGAGCGAGACCCCGTCTCTACTATAAACAGAAAGAAATTAATTGGCCAACTGATATATATATATAAAAAATTAGCCGGGCATAGTGGCACATGCCTGTAGTCCCAGCTACTCGGGAGGCTGAGGCAGAAGGATCACTCGAGCCCAGGAGTTTGAGGTTGCTGTGAGCTAGGCTGACGCCACGGCACTCACTCTAGCCTGGACAACAAAGTGAGACTCTGTCTCAAAAAAAAAAAAAAAAAAAAAAAAGAATATGAGGAGAGCTGACAAATAAAAATATACAAATGTTGAATATACACTATAGGATAAGTTGCGAGGAAACAAGAACTTTCTTCCATATTGATATGTATCTATACAGATAAACTCTTGGAAGATAATTTTGTATTATCCTTTACAGTGTTACATGTCAAATGCCTATCCAACAGTTAGTTCTACTCTTAAGATTTTACCTATGAATATACAAAAGCATGTATGCAAGAGCATCCTCACTGTAGCATTGTTTGCAAGAGTCACAAATAAGAAAAAACAGTATAGAAATACACTGTATGGTCTAACCATACAGTGGAATGCCCCACTAAAAATAAAAAAATAGGTCTGACTACATCTCTCAGATACTTCAGGAAAAAAGGGGGCATTAGGCATGGTGATATATATAGAACATTCACATTGGTTTAAATTTTACGGTAATAAGTAAAATTTTTCTGGACTACTATAATTCTTACCTTTGGGAAGAGGGTCTGTTTATCAAAAATGTTAGAATATTTTTCCTTTTTATTTTATTCAGTATTGTACTGCTTGAGTTTTTACCTCAGGTAAATTGCTTTTAATTTAAAATATTAAAATTTCTTTAATGTTATCTTTTTTGAGCAGATGCTTCTTAAGCTAAAAATAGTTATTTTAGCCTATACAAACATTAGACATTGGTATCGTGTGTGTGTGTGTGTGTGTGTGTGTGTGTGTGTGTGTTTTCCCTGTGAATTTTAATATTGAGCTATTCATTTTATCAGGTGATTGCCCACTGATCGTTCAGTTTGCTGCTAATGATGCAAGAATTTTATCTGATGCTGCTCGTATAGTCTGTCCTTATGCGAATGGAATAGACATTAACTGTGGTTGTCCTCAGAGGTAAAGCTTAAAGAAGTTGGAAGGATTTTCAAAAAGATTAGGAAAAAATCTATGTGAACATGGTAAAATATCTTTCTAGTTTTCCAAAAATTAGAAAGTAGGAAAAATAGAGTTAAAAAACTGGGGCTCAAAACAAGAAGGAAAAAAATAAGGAAATTTAACTTAAAAGTCTTTTCTGATGGCTGAAACTATGTATAGACCTTTGACAAGTGTTTGCTCAGCCCTCACCACTAGAATTTTTGTGTGAATCTGCTTTGAAGCTCATCCATAAGTAGTTACATGATAATCTAGTAAATGTGATTTGGGAGATCACCACATGTTTTCTCCTAATTAATTTCCCATACAAAAATGTCTTATTACAATCACCTTTTCTTTCTATACCAATTATTTGGTTGGATTTAAGTGTTGATAGGTATACTTAATTTGACAATAATATCCCTACCATACTGGCACTGTATACTAGGTTATCTTTCAATAATTCAAAATGTATCCAAAGAATAAAATCAAGGTTTTAAGTACAGCATAATCCAAATCAGATTAGACATATTTGTATACTCATTAGGTGAGTTAAATAAGCTGTTTAAGTGGTTTTGGAATGCTGTAAGCCAAAAATATCTTTCTACTATTGAGGCTACTAAAACCTCTTGTTATACACAATAAACATCAAATTTGGAATTTAAAAAATCTGAAGTAATTGCAATTAATTACAAATACTTAAATTTGTTTTGGTTGAATGAATTTTAATTTAATATTCTCACTTGCCAATGAAAACCATTTCCCCAGAGTACTTTTTAATCTGGGAACATGTTTTCCTAATCCCATATTGATCCACTTAGAAATGTTGGATCCAGGAATTGTTTTTTCTACCTCTTTTTTTTTCTTTTTTTTTTCTTTTTTTTTTCTTTTTGAGACAGGGTCTCACTGTCACCCCAGCTAGAGTGCAGTGGTATCCTCATAGCTCACTGCAACCTCAAACTCCTGGGCTCAAGCAGTCCTCCTGCGTAGCTGGGACTACAGGCACATGCTACGACACCCGGCTAGGATACATGAATTTGTAAAGTCTGCTTTCATTCCAGATCACTATAGAAATAGACAGATGTACCTACATTTCAGTGCTTTTAGAATTTTATCTTCTTTTCCAGCTATTTGTGATTTATTTGTTCTTATGTTTGCTTTATAAAGGTGGGCAATGGCAGAAGGTTATGGGGCTTGCTTAATAAATAAGCCAGAGCTTGTTCGAGATATGGTGAAACAAGTAAGAAATGAAGTGGAAAACCCCAGATTTTCAGTTTCTGTTAAAATAAGGTAAAGACAATATTTCAATCTATTGACAAGATAGTCCATTACTTAGGAAATAAAAGAATATTCCTTTTTCTTGGTGGTATGGGAGTGTCAATCCTAAATAAATTGGTAACTGGCATATTGAAATGTTGAGACAAGACATTTAGTAAATGAATATATACTGTAATTTTTACTTATAATCCTGAACAACTTCCTCTTTGTATTTTTAACAGAAAGTATAACATCCCCTTATTATTAAAAAGTTTTACCAAACCCTCCCTCAACTTTTTCCACATACTGTTTAATTAGTGCTAAGAAACATTGCTGGTACCAAGAATAGAAAATAGGAAAAATCTTTGCACTAAAATTTCACAAGGAAAAGAAAATAAACCAGGAATCAGTTTTTTGGTGACAGGTTAAAGTGTTATGTTCTCCCACTTGGGGCTTGGGGCATCCACATTAAATATTAAGATAGCATCTTTCAACTCATCCATGACAGTACTTTGATGGCTTTTTCATGTATCAAAGACAAAAGGTAGGAGCACTAGGTAAGAGTTTGTCATCCTATTGTTACCAGTAGTGAAATAACTACATTTGAGATCTTGGGTGGAAACTAATCCTTGAAGATAATCTTACTTTTAGTGGCATGAAGTGGCAATACGATATAGCAAAGCTAACTAATTTAGTACATGAATTTTCATTTTAGTTAATTAATTTTAGCATTAAGATTTACGTGTTGTGAACAGATAAATATAATTTTGAAATTACAGGATCCATGATGACCTTCCAAGAACTGTAGATCTTTGTCGAAAGGCTGAAGCAACAGGAGTTTCCTGGATTACAGTCCATGGAAGAACTGTTGAAGAAAGACATCAGCCAGTGCATTATGATGCCATTAAAATAATTAAGGAGAATATGTCTATACCTGTAATTGCTAATGGAGACATCAGAAGCTTAAAGGAAGCAGAAAATGTGTGGCAGATTACTGGGACAGATGGTAAGAAATAATACTTGAATTTTTTTATCTTTTAATTAGGAAAAAATAAGTGAGAATGGGGAAGTAATGTTACTGTCACTTTCATTAGTTTTCTTTAACACGGAGCCATATTTTTTCATTGTACTGATATAAGCCAAGCAATTTATTAAAATAAGGTTAATTCTTCTAACTTAGAAACAGTAGATTATTTTAACTGGGGTAAATTAATTCACTTACTCTTACGATACCATCATATTTAGTGACCAGTTAAGAATCTTCCAGATAGTCTATTAGGAAAATAAAACACCTAGATTAGAAATTAGAGTTAATGAATTCAAGAGTGATCATAGTGGCCAAAGGAACCCAGAACTGCAATGCAATTTCATTATCCCTTAAATTATTGGTATACCGGGCCAAGCCCTATGACATCAATAGCTAGATGGGAGGATACAGATAACTTTAAGCAACCAATTTATGACAATCTGGATTTACCCTAAAGAAACTAAATACTAATTGTTTAATGTAGAAATATTTAAAAAATTAAGAATTCTAAAAGTACATTTAAACTTTCTTCGTTTGCAAAAGGTACCAAAATAGTTTTATAATTAAACAGACTAATGTAATAAAGGCATCATGAAACCTTATAATAATACTTTATTAATATTCTCAATTTATTTCATTGAGTTTGAACTAATAACCTTGGATTCTTAATGTATGGACAGATATGTTGTGCTTTAATTTGTAGGTGTGATGGTTGCAAGAGGACTCTTAGCGAACCCTGCCATGTTTGCTGGATATGAGGAAACCCCACTGAAATGCATCTGGGACTGGGTTGACATTGCTCTTGAACTTGGAACTCCATACATGTGTTTCCATCAACATTTAATGTACATGATGGAAAAGATAACTTCAAGGCAGGAAAAAAGAATATTTAATGCTCTGTCAAGCACATCGGCAGTTTTAGATTATCTTACAGACCAATATGGCATTTAATTGGACTTCCTAAATTATTTTAATTTATGATTTTATACCTACAATGAAACTAGAGGTGGTCACATCTTGGTTTTTACTTTGTATCAGTGATGCTTTGTATCAGTGGTGATACTTCCATTATGGTGGTACAGACCATTATGTATCACCATATCATCACATTATGTATCACCATATGGTGATAAAGACCATTATGGCATTTAATTGGACTTCCTAAATTATTTTAATATATGCTTTATTTTATACCTACATTGAAACTAGAGGTGGTCACATCTTGGTTTTTACTTTGTATCAGTGGATATATCACTGATACTTTGTATCAGTGGCTTTTAAATTTTAGTATAAAAACAGTCCCTGGGAACATTTTTAAAAATCAGTCCTAGACTCCATCCTCAGAGATAGTTTTAAAGAAGACTCCAGGTGGTCCAAATATCCTCATCATGCTAGATCCAAACTGCTCTGAATCCTGTTGTGGATTAGCAGGTGGAGGGATGGAAATTTTTTTCCTAAAGGAATCATGTTTTCAACATTTTTAAATAAAACTTATTTTAATACTAAATATGACTCATATGGTATCTGTAAGCTAACAAGAAGTCTGTGAGTGCAAGTAAGTGGTAGAACAAATGCTAACATCCATATAGAATGAAAATGAATAAGAATTCCTCAATAGAATTGCACTCAGGGGTTACATTAAAAATCCAAATTGGAAAATCAAACTAGTACTTCCCAATTGAATTACACACTTTAAGGTATTTATTTTAAATATATGTAACAGAGTTTAATTAAATGTGGTATTTTCTATAAAACTATGATATGATGGAACTCTTTAAGTGACATTAGATTTGATACATTTTAAGCCTTCTAGATCCTTAAAAGATTGAGAGCTTTATAAAAATACCTATACCTAAAAAGGTAAAATTGCAACTCCTCCCCACATCTTACATATAAAAAATTTGGTAGGCAATGTGGAGATGATTACATATTTGAAATATTTCCTAGAGAATAGTAACCAGGTTTTATTTTTTATTTAAAAACCTAATTTTCATACTCTAGTGATGTTAGTTTTATGCCTCTCAGCAATTGATTGTGACTTTAAATGTCCCATAGTTTGGGAGTATTATTAATAGATTTTGTTATTGATGAATATGCACTGCAAGAAGGAAGTATCTCAGATTGAAATAAAAGTTTGTAATTAAAATATTATTCTATATTGCCAACATGAAAACTTATAAGGAAGCATTTATCTAAAATTGTTTTTAATTCAAGAGTTTGGGAATAATTGAGTGAATCAATTTTAACATAAGCACTGTGCACTGCCATATTTTTTCTTGGGTACTTTCTGTGTTTTCACTTTTCAATTAATGTATTTTTAAAGATAACTGGTAGGCTGGGCACGGTGGCTCATGCCTGTAATCCTAGCACTCTGGGAGGCCGAGGTGGGAGGATTCCTCAAGGTCAAGAGTTGGAAACCAGACTGAGCAAGACCCCATGTCTACCATAAATAGAAAGAAATTAATTGGCCAACTAATATATATATAGAAAAAATTAGGCGGGCATGGTGGCGCATGCCTGTAGTCCCAGCTACTCTTGAGGCTGAGGCAGAAGCATCATCTGAGCCCAGGAGTTGGAAGTTGCTGTGAGCTAGGCAGACAACAGGGCACTGTAGCCAACGGGCAACAGAGTGAGACTCTGTCTCAAAAAAAAAAAAAAAAAGATAACTGGCATTTTCGTTTTATATAAATACCATAGAAACAAACAATAAGGTATGATCAGAACTTAGTCATTTTGATGTTTTTAAATTAACTCTGAAGTGAATGCTGCCAGTGTGGTGAACACAGCAGCATCATCAGAGTAAGGTGCACCACGTTTGGAAGGAACTGGTGAGGAAGGGCAAGGAACTCTAAAACGTTCGATTAAAACTTCCTTATTGCTAATTTATGTCCTAAGTATGTTTTTGTCTTTTTTTCTGTTACATGTGATCAAGTATATTTGTGATAAATTAAGAAAAAGCACCAGCTTAAATGTTTTTATATTCTGTATCTATTTTCAACATTGGTTTAATGTTGAGACAAAGTAATTGTCTCCAGGAGGATAGGTTTACATTCCTGATATGTGATCAATCTTGGGGAAAAAAAACCTTTGGTAGTTCTAATGATTCACAGATTTGGGGGAAGTGGTAACTGAAAGAATAGACTCATACCCACCTTTCCTTCCAGTCACCAAACATCACCTTAAAGACTGCATTGCCTCTTCCCAGCCCATGGACAGGAACGGGAAAACCCACAAAGTTATGTTGTGACACTACAGATTCTCCTACATTCTCGAGAACAAACTGCTGCACAACCAGCTAATCCTGGCCCATTATTAAACATAGCTTAATTGTGGACACGGAAAAGAGACAACAGGAAAAGAGTGCGCTTTGAACATGTTCACAGAACTTGCACCACCCCATCTCGTCCTCCCTCCTGGACCCCACAAGCCCGGTGCAACTCCCACCGCAACCACACTTGATGGGAAAAGCCAGCCCTCCTGCCGAAGTTGCGCTTGGGAGCCCCAAGCACCAGGTCGAAAGTCTGAGTCATCCTCCCACTCCACCGCCAATTAGGAAACAATTGTTGCCAATAAACGTAGTGGGCCGCCTGTGACCTCAGCGGGATAGGCGCGCTCTGCCCGCGGTGGGGGAGGGAGCCCGCGGGGCGTCGGGAGCGGCCTTCCCCTCCCCCGCGCCCTCCTCCCGCCCGGCCGCGGCGTCTGACGTCCCGCGCGTCGGCGGCCGCGGAGCAGCGCGGGGAGCCCGGCGGGCCCTGGACAGGGTAAGGCCGGCGAGTCCCCGGGGGCCGCGGTCCCCGAGGCGGCGTGAGGCGCTAGGCCGCGGCGGGGCAGCGGGCGGCCCCGAGCGCGGGCCTTGGCGGAAGGGAGGCTCTCGGCGGCGGCCGGCGCGAAGCTGGGAGGGGCAGTCGGCGGCGCCCCGCAGGCCGCTGGCAAGTGCCGCGCCGCCCGCCCTCAGGGGGGCGCACACACCCGCCGCCCGGCCCACCCTTGACCCCTTCCTGGCCGGGTGAAGGCCGGGATCCCCGGTTAGGGGACGGTGGGACACGGTAAACCCCCTGGACAAAACATCGTGCCCGGGCCTTTAGCCCAGTTGTCATTGAAAGGAAACAAAGTAAAATAAGTGTTTCTCTGTTTAGGTGTGAAGAAAAACGATGACACTCCAATGGGTGGCAGTTGCAGCCTTTCTTTATGCTGAAATAGGACTCCTTATACTCTTCTGTCTACCTTTTATTCCTCCTCAGAGGTATGAAATCTTCAAATCGTTACAGTATTTGGTTGGCTCTTTTACGCTTAAGAGTGTAAAATGGAAAACTTTCAAGATTAACAACTTTTGACAGCCGATTGTATTAAAGGTTCTCTTTCAAAATAAACTCACCGAACAACTTAGGTAATAGTAAAATATCACTTTATGTAAACTTTATGTGTACAAAACGAAGTAACTTTTTCCTCCCTTCTAAAAGGAAAAAGGGTCTAGTACTTTTGATTCTGTTGATTAAGGATACAGTAGAGCAATGGGTATTTTTAACACCTGTTCTGTCTCATCATCAGTGTTTACCTTTGTTTTATTTACCTGAATTGGAGCAGTGAACTAAATAAACATAAATGGATAAGTTGTGTTTACAGTATAGCATGGATGAAAAACTGTTTCATTGAGGCAGTGGAAGGGCAGTTTAGAAACTGAAGCCAATAAATGATTCTTGGTTTTGGCCTTATGTAACCAAGAAATAGTTTCATTAGTGTTCCGTGACAATTGTACTACTTTTTATTCCACACACAATTTGTGAGTATATGTATTTAAAGTGCTGAATATGAAAAGTATAAGAACCATATATTAGCATTAGTTCCTTAGTGAAGGACTGTCTAAGGTCTTTGAGTACCAAGTGCAGTATTTTAATCCAAGCAATGGCTCACTTTACCCTTGTAATAATTCACTTTTGGGGAGTTCAGTTTTAGATCCAGAAACTTGATAGTATGAATGGTGAAATACATATGTCATAAAAATGTTGCAAGACATTTGTTCATACTCATAGCATAAACAAAAATCTTTTTTTTTTTTTTTTGAGACAGAGTCTCACTTTGTTGTCCAGGCTAGAGTGAGTGCCGTGGCGTCAGCCTAGCTCACAGCAACCTCAAACTCCTGGGCTTGAGTGATCCTTCTGCCTCAGCCTCCCGAGTAGCTGGGACTACAGGCATGCGCCATCATGCCCGGCTAATTTTTTATATATATATCAGTTGGCCAATTAATTTCTTTCTATTTATAGTAGAGACGGGGTCTCGCTCTTGCTCAGGCTGGTTTTGAACTCCTGACCTTGAGCAATCCGCCCGCCTCGGCCTCCCAAGAGCTAGGATTACAGGCGTGAGCCACAGCGCCCGGCCAACAAAAATCTTTTATAAATGTGATAACCCACTAAAGTATAGTAAAGTCTTGAGACTGGAAGAAACTTAAAGTTTTAACTTAGCTCAGGGTCCAGGTAGTCTTTCACAACACTTAACTTACTCCTTACCTGCCAAAATTTCTCCTAACTTCTGTCCATGTCTATCAGCTATACTATCATTTCTTTCTTCCTTACTGAAGAAAAAAAAATAATGTAGGTATTATTTCTTCCAGTCCACTCATTCTGTAGATCACTGAGACCCAGGGAAGGCAAGTGGCCTAAGGTCACTTAGCTGGTAAGTTGCAGATTCCAGACAAGAATCTGGCTCTCAGTCCAGTGTTCTTTCTACTCCATCATGCTGCCTCTCATCCAGTAGGTTTTATTTCAAACCCTCAACGACTCCTTCTTTTGCTTTTTGGTAATATTTGCAACAATAGAATCCTGTATATTGAAGAGAAAGAAGATATTGTTTATAAACATCTAATTTATAAATAAGGCTTAAGGATTTGCAAATATATATGTATCAGTTGATCTTTTCTCCATCAAATTGATACATACATTATGGCTCAGTCTTTTTTTCCTGCCAAATATAATTTTTAACCATCTTGATCACATAGCTATTAGGTGTGATATGTGCACATGATATATAAATATACCCTTGGCCGGCCGTGGTGGCTCATGCCTGTAATCCTAGCACTCTGGGAGGCCGCGGCGAGTGGATCATTTGAGCTCAGGAGTTCAAGACCAGCCTGAGCAAGAGCAAGATCCCGTCTCTACTAAAAATAGAAAGAAATGAATTGGCCAACTAAAAATATATAGAAAAAATTAGCCAGGCCTGGTCTGGTGGTGCATGCCTGTAACCCCAGCTACTCGGGAGGCTGAGGCAAGAGAATCGCTTGAGCCCAGGAGTTTGAGGTTGCTGTGAGCTAGGCTGACGCCACGGCACTCACTCTAGCCTGAGCACAAAGTGAGACTCTGTCTCTAAATAATTAAATAAATAAAATATATATATACCCTCATGTACAAACATAGGTAAGAAAATATGGTGTATATACACAAAAATCATTTGTGATATGTCCTTATGTGTATGTCCACATCTTTTTATCCTTTATATCTGTATCACCATAATCTCAAAATGTTTCATTCTTTATTTAGTCACTAATTTTTTCTCACGTAACCCAGTAGTTAAAGGCACATGCTCAGAAATCAGATGGCTTGAGTTTATATCCCAACTTTGCATGTTACTGTGTTTTGGGGCAAGAAATATTGACCCTTTCTGACTGATTTCCCTATCTATAAAATGAAGTAGTAATAGAGTCTACTTCCTGTAGTCGTTGTAACAATAAATGAAATAAAACATGTAAGAGTGCTTAGAACCGTACTATAGTAAGGACACATATGTTAGCTATTATTAGCTGCTCTTGAATTGAGTCATATTATAAACTGCTAGTTGTTCACTGGAGTGGGTCTCTTGTGTTCCATTTTATACCATGTTGACCCTTGAAGAAATAAGCAAATTTACATTCGGACCTAGATCAAGATATTGTCACTTATATTCTCTTCTAAAAAATGTAAATATTGTGTAATTTGAATAATGTCTATATAAAATGCTCAGAATTGTAAGTATAGAGACCAAAGGAACTAGTATTAGTTAAATACTATTTAAGGTATTAGTTAATAACTTGTCATAATGTTAAAGTGAAACTTTTATGAAACTTGTAAGTGCTTGAAGTATATTTAAGTGCTTATTACCTTTATATGTCTCATTTGGACTAATTAATGTGTTATTCATTTCAAATACTCTGTACAAAGTTTATTACCTTTCCAATTGTGTGATGAATTACTTTATCACTCTTTGCCATTTATAACTCATGCTTTCTAATGTCTGTGTCTTTGTTTATATTCTTCAACCCATCTATACCATTTATTTCCCTATCTCATTTCCCCTGTTTAGATCTGGGTAGTAATTACATACATATATCTGTGTGTGTGTGTGTGTGTGTGTGTGTGTAAAATTTATCAAGCTATATACTGAAGATTTTTTTCACTTTGCTGTATATATGTAATACCTGGATAATTTTTTTAATTCACTCATGGTTAAAGCAGAGAAACTCCTTTACTTGGAGTAGACATTAAAAATGTATTATATAAAAATAAATGTGCAGAGAGTTACACCCCCTACTCCTGAAATGTTGCTAGTAGACCAATAGATCTTTGTCATATCTGAGTCCTTACTCTGACTATGGAAAAAGATGTAAAGAGCTTCTATGAACAATATAACATTTTACTATAAGAATTCCTTTTTAAGATTTTGCTCATGTATGTTTACTTTAAAAATTATTTTCACTTTAGAACATTTAAGCCACCAGACTGAAGATAATCAAATGAAGATAATCAGGTTATTATTAAATTTGAAAGAATATTTTTTATTTCATAAGATATTCTGTCATGTCAGAGAATTAATAAATTTAAAAATTAAATTTCTGTGTTTCACGCCATTCACTACACAACTACGAAAATGTTACTTCAGTATTTAGAAAGTATTTCAAAACCTTCTCTTGATTTTTTTTTATATCTGATGTAATTTTATTGCTTTATAGATGGCAGAAGATTTTTTCATATGCTTTCTGGGGCAAAATTGCAACTTTTTGGAATAAGGCTTTTCTTACCATTATAATCCTATTGATTGTTCTATTTCTAGGTAAGTACTAGATCCCTTCTTTGAATACACACAACTATAGTTTTCTTTTAAATTAGTTTGTTGGTTTTTAATTTAGTTGATGTTACTGTTGATGTACGGTTGACTTTATATAGTATATATTGGTAGTATATAGAGTAGCTACTGGCAGATTGATACACAATTTGTAGATATTACTATTCTGTATTCACAAGAATAAATTTCAGCCTAGTTCAATGATTCTATTTAAATGCAATATATTATCTGGTTCGATTTGATGTTTGGAATTTTAAAAAATGAAAAAAAATAAATAAATGCAATGTATTAATGCATAGCCTATTCTCAAAGTTACCAGATATTATTTCTCATGGTGTTATCTCACCTTTGTTACTGTGGTGTCCTAGGCACTCAAGGCCAGGAAGCAAACAAAAGAATGGAATCATTGGGCTCCCAAAGTAAATCTTCAATGGCAGTTTGTAAATCTTGACTGCATCCTGGTTAAAAAGCAACTACGATATAGATTTTGGGACTACTGCAAAAAATTGAATATGGAGTGATTATTGTATAATATTAGGGAATTTTTATTAACTTTAGTTGTAGTAACAACATTGTTATATAGCAGGGATCAGCAATCTATAGCCTGTGGGCTAAATGCCATTTTTGTAAATGAAGTTTTATTGGAATATAACCATGCCCATTTGTTTACATATTGTTTATGCCTGTTTCCACAGACCAATACAGAGTTGAGTAGCTGCAGTTGTAGGGCCTAAAACATTTAATATATATACCCATTTACTGGAACAGTTTACCAGCACCTTTTATGTTGGAATGTGTCCTTAGTCTTAGCAGATGCATGCTGAAACATTTAGGAGTAGAGAGTCATGATTTTTTTCAATTTACTTTCAAATGGTTTTTAAAAAGACAGAAAAAGCAAATATGGTAATTACTGAATTTAAGTGATGGGATGATAGATGTTTATTATACTAGTTTTCAGCATGTTTGAAATTTTCATGATAATAATATCTTAGAAATTAAAAGTGGACCTTTAGGTTCTTATCAAATCCGAAGTTCTATGAGTCTTGATAATCACCATGTTTTTTAAGAAAAAGTAACTGACTTCAGAGAGATTGACTTGTCTACAATCACCCAAATACTTCTTGAAATGCCACTTCTTGGCACTTCAGCCTTTGATACACATTATAGAGCATGTTTCCCTTCAGAATTCTCTAAGAGTTGTTGTGTTGTGGATTAAGTAGATTTTACAGGGGCCAACTTGGGACCATAACCACCGTCTTTGACACTGTTTTGTAAGAAAATGTGTTCCATATTCCAAACCACCAACTTCTGAATTGAAATCCTCTTTATAAAAGGGTGAACATCTGATTTGAAAGGGCATAGTATTATTAAAACAAAAAAAAAAGAACAGGAAGGTAATTGTATCAGGGTGCAAATGGGTTTGTACCTCTTTTCAAAATGTCAGTATTTGTCTCATGATACTTATATGTATTGAATCTGCAGCCATATAACTAGTCACAATAAATGAGTAAAGAAAAGACAAAGAGAAAATAATTGTTTCAAGCAACTCTTGAACAAAGTACTCTAACTTTACCCTCTTGGTAGGTTATGTTTTAAGAACAAAAAGAGGTTTAATGAAATTTGAAACTTAGCACTGCTAAGAGAAAAATGTAGAGCTTTGAATGTTTATTAGAAAAAGAATAAAGGTTTAAAATCAGTGATTTTTAGTTTCCACTTTAGGAATATTCATTTATGATTTTTAAAAAAAGTTTAACAGATTAGAATTTAGAGGAAAACTTCCTCATTTTGATGAAGATCATCTACAAAAAAATTCAAGCTAGCATGATACATAATTAAATATTGAAGGCTTCCCCCATAAGACTGGAAACAAAGCAAGGTTATCCACTTTCACTGTTTTTATTCAATTAAATAATAGATGTCCTAACCAAAGTAATAATAAGTCAAGAAAAGAAATGCAAAGAATAAAGATAGCAAAGAAAGAAGTAAAACAATCCTTATTTGCAGATGACATGATTATTTATATGGAAAATCCTGAAGTGTCTACAAGAAAGCCACTATGTCAAAGAAATTGATATAGTGGGGGTCACAAATACAAGGCCAATATGTGAAAACTCATTGTATTTCTATACTATAAATAGTAAACAATTGGAAAATGAAATTTTAAGTACACCAAGAAGCCTAAAAATCTTAGAAGTAAAAAATAAGTACAAGAGCTCTACACTGAAAACTATAAAACATTGCTGGAATAAATTAAAGAAGATCAAAATAAATAGAGATGTTTTCATTAGCTGGAAGACTCAATAATATTAAAATCTATATTCTTCTAAAATTAATCTATGTGTTCAACACAGTCCCAGTGAAAATCTCAGCAGGCATTTTGGTAGAAATTGATCAATTATTTCTAAAATTTATGTAGACAAATGAAGAGCTCTTAACAGCCAAAAAAAAAAAAAAAATCATAAAAGAGAACAGAATTGGGAGACTCTCACTATTTTCAAGACTAAAGGGAAAAATAAAAGCAGATTACTTGCTAATTGCAAAGGGAAACACAAAACCTTTACAGTGGAAGAATCTGGTGGTCACTATCTGTGATGGTTAATTTTGTGTGTTAAATTGGCTGTGCCACAGTACCCAGATATTTAGTCAAACATTATTACTGTAGATATTTTTATTAAGGCGTTTTTCAGATAAGATCAACATTTAAATAAGTAGACTCTGAGTAAAGCAAATAATACATTATGTGGGTGGGCTTTATTCAATCAATAGAAGGCCTTAATAGAACAAAGACTGATCTCTTCTAAGCAAAAAGGAATTTTGCCATCAGATTGCCTTTGAACTTGAACTGTACATCTTCTCTGAGTCCCCAAACTGCTGGACCGCCCTGATGACTTTGGACTTAATAATCCTCTGCAAGAATGTGAGCCAATTCCTTAAAATAAATCTCTCTATATATATCTATATACACACATATCCTATTGGTTTTGTTTCCCTGGAGAGCCCTTAACACACCATCTTAACCAAGTAATCAAATTTAGCATCAAAAAGTATGAGACATGCACAGCAAGAGCATTCCTGAAAAAAAAAAAAAAAAAAAAAGTATGAGACAAGCTAAAATTACACAGCATAAATTTTGAGAGATTCTTTCCAAAAGTATTAAACCTGATCCAATCAGGCCTTTTAACCTGACTTTCAGTTTTGTAAAAATACAGGAGTTAGAGAAACAAATTAGACTATACCTCAATTAGACAAATCCCAAATGTGAGACCTTTCTATAAAACAGCCTGGCAGTTTAGTCAATGTCTTTTTTTAAAAAGTGGGGTATATCAAGAGACTACAGAGACATAGCTATGTGAGGTGAATGTCCATTATAAAATTCTCTGTTTGAATAAACAACCTATAAAAGACATTTGGGGAACAAATAAAAAGGCAAATAACACAATTTAAAAATGGGCAAGGGATCTTAATAGACATTTCTCCAAATGATATACAAATGGTCAATAAACACATGAAAAGATGCTCAACATCATTAGCCATCAGGGACATGCAAATCAAACCCACAATGATACATCGCTTCACACTCGCTAGGATGGCTATAATAGAAAAGATAATAACAAGTGTTGCCGAGGACGTGGAGAAGTTGGAACCAGCATACACTGATTGTGGGAATGTCAAATACTACAGCTGTCTTGGAAAACAGTTTGGCAGTTCCTCAAAAAATGAAACATAGAGTTACCATATGGCCTAGCAGTTCTACTCCTAAGCATATATCAAGGGAAATGAAAACATATGTCAATACATAACTTGTTCTTGAATGTTCATAACAGCATTATTCATAATAGCCAAAAAATGGAAACAACCCAAATGTCCGTCAACTGATGAATGGATAAACCAAATGTTACCACATCTGTACAATGGAATATTATTCAGTCATAAAAGTAATGAAGTACTTTTGCATACAATAACACAGATGAACCCTGAAATACACTATGCTAAGTGAAGGAAGCCAGACACAAAAGACCCCACAGTATATGATTCCATTTATATGAAATGTCTAGAATAGGTCATTCCAGAGAGACAGAAAGTAATTTTGGTGGTTGCCAGATGCTGGGGAGAGTAGGGGATGGGTAAAATGTTTGTTTTGGGGGTGGTGGAAATGTTCTTGTTGCACAACTTTGTGAGTATACTAAAAAACATTGAATTATCCTTTAAGAAGGTAAATTTTATGGTATGTGAATTATATCTCAGTTACTGTAAAAAAATAAATAAAAAATAAACATAAAATTAAAAAAAAAAACAAAAAAGCAAGATAGTCAAAATGGCCTCACCCTCTCTTCTTGTGTGGCAATAACTCTTTCCCCAAAACGCTGATGGTCACATGAAAAGAGCTTTCTAACTTGCTTGCACCTCCACTACCTTTGGAGACATCTAAGGTGGATGCCTTCCCTAGTATATATAAGAATCCAGTGACTAGGAATGCACTAAATATAGACACTAGTAAGCTGATGTCTTATTTCCCACTGGAAAGAAATAATTCCCCTGGATCTGAGATTTACCAGAACTGAAAGCATCAAAGGAGCCGCCATCTGATCATTTCCAGTAGCAGATGCCATATACATGCCAGTCAGGGCTAGTGTATACCATCATAGAGCAAATTCCATTCTAACAAACTTATGCCAGTAGAAATTTCAGTGTACCCAAGTATTTCTAAAATCTCAATAATTTAAAGTAATGATAGATATAATAAAATGCTAGTATATTAAGAGAAATGGGATGATCTCTTGGAATTGATTATAATGGGATATGACATCTGTCATTGTCAATAGGTTGAATTTTAGTCATCCTTAGGGATCAAAAGAGTAAAGGATAATATCTTGCAGTGTAGCTAGAAATGAGAGACTATAAAATGATAGTAAGTCCTAGATGAATGGTAAAAAAAAAAAAAAAATCTATCGTAATTCAAAATTTACCACTAGTATCCAATGACAGAACACCTACTTTGAGCATAATACCTTCCCAGGTACTGTGGAGGGGGGAAAAAAGAGCTCCTATACCTAAAGCCTATTAATAAAAAATTTGGTCAGTTATTCCAAAACAGCTTTCCATTTATAATAAATGTATATTCTTAAAAGCCAAAAGTAATGTTTTCTCTTTTTCTGTAATAGATGCTGTGAGAGAAGTAAGGAAATATTCCACTACTCATGCCCTTGAGAAGAGCTCAACCAGCAGACCTGATGCCTATGAACATACGCAAATGAAACTTTTTAGGGCTCAAAGAAATCTTTACATTTCTGGATTTTCATTATTTTTTTGGCTGTAAGTAAAAAAAATAGAAGCACAATTTTAAAATATGATTTGTGCTTCTCTTTCTCATTTTTCCCACTATACTACGGTGATTTTTTTTAAACTAACATCTCCATAAAAGAACTCAGATGATATACCCAAATAGTTAACAATAGTTTCAGCTTGTAGGTTTGCTAAGTCCATAAGCCCTGCCTCTCTCTGAAGCTTTGTCTCAAAAGTGTCTCTTACATGTACAAATCATTCCACCCACACTGATCTTTACTATTTATTCATTCATTCAATCTTGCAACAAATAATGATTGAGTTCTATGATGTACCTACCTCCTTCCCACTGCAGGGTCTTCACATAGGGTATTCCTTATGCCAGAACACTCTTTCCCTCCCTTTTTTACCTTCCTTTCCCTGGCTAACTCTTACTCATCCTTTAGCCTCTTTCTCAGGAGAGCCTTCTGTGGCCATCACTACCCACAAAGTAGATAGGTCTCTTATAAGCTCTCATAAAACATATATATATACTTTATTTTCTAGTATCATTCATGGTCATAATTAAATACTATCTTAACTCTTGCCTCCCCAACTAGAACTAAATTCCTTAAAGGCACAGATGTTTTTTGTTTTTCCTGCTGTGTTCCCAGTGCCAAGTAGTGTTTAACACTTAGCAGTTCTTGAGTAAGTAAATATCTTCTGAATGAATAATCTAAGATATTCTAACAATAGAAGTTACCCATAAACAGATATGAATGAGCAGTTTTTAGGTTTGACTGACCTTATACAATGCTCTTTAAATAGCAGTTTGAACTGGGCCAAAAAAAGACTTCTCTTACTGGCCCTGCCGTACTGTCTGAAGTTTTACTGTTTCTACTCCTCCAGGCTAAAGACCTCTCTACTAGATAAGAAATTAATAAATTCCATTTAACCTGTATTCCAAATGCTGGTCTTCTAACAAAGATTCCAAAGGAAAGAGACACAGGCTTGTTTTGACTGGGAGACTTGGATTTTAAAAATAAAAAATCATGTTCCACTTAAACATCATCTCCTTTCAGCCATTTAACAGTGACTGTTTGTTTTAATGTCACAGTTTTTGATAATTAATCTAGTTATACATTATTCTGATTTTTTTTCTTAGAGTGTTGAGACGTCTGGTTATACTTATTACTCAGCTGGCAAAAGAACTGTCAAACAAAGGAGTACTTAAAGTTCAAGCAGACAATACTAACAAGGCTGCCAAAAAATTTATGGAAGAGAATGAAAGACTAAAATGGGTATTTAAATTTTCTTTGTAAAAGTTTGTATAAATGTTGTTAATGTTCCCAAGGAGTGATATGTTAGTTTTCCTCATCAAAAAGAGCAATTTCACAGTTTATAAGCAGAAAATAACCATAATCAACAATATTCTATATAATGAACTATTCTTTATATTTGCTTGTTCCCACAGTTTTTCCCCATAATAGATTAAGCCACTAGACCCTATTTCCTATGATTCAAGGAAAAAATTATATTCTGAGAATATGAATTGTAATTCCTTCATTACCATTAACTTTACAACCTAAAGCAAGTCCTTATAACTCTCTCTGTTTCCATTTCTTTTTCAGATGAAGTATTTTTTAAACCCAATTTTTTGTTTTCTTTTAATTGGTTATGTAGAAAACAGAGAAAGGTAGTTGATGCAAGATTGATAATTATATGTAATATTTAAAATCTTTAATGTTATTTGTTTCATTTTCTATCCTTTGATCTCATTTCACAATGGTAAAAACAAAAACATAGTCATCAAAGTTTTGATTAATATATGATGGCTAAATTAAAAAACACATGGCCTTCTTTTGGTAGACGGACTTATTGTGTACCTATCTTGTTTTAAAATTATACATGTCACCAGAGATTAATGAGTTGTAACTATTACAACACTGCTTTTTTCCTCTTTAGTTGTTTCCCTTTTATTCTTCAGCTCTAAGACAATGGAAAGTATTTTTGTAAAGTTTGAATGCTATTATTTTTTTCATATATATCATAATCAATGCACTTAAATTGGTCTTTTCCCTCAAAAAAAAAAAAACACCTTCCTCAAAATGTTTTTGCAGCTTTTCTCTTGGAATTGATTTCAGAGCGAGTTACTCTTGCAAGGAAACTTATTTCATGATTATTGATTCCTTGAACCCCACGTGATTTATTCTTTTTTTGTTTTCCTCCCCTTTGGTTCCATACCGTCCTAATGCCAATGCCCTACATCCTGGGTGGCTGTGACCCCCTATATCATTAGGGGAAGCATAGATATGCTGGGCTAAAGCCAGTCCACAGTAGGGAGAAAGTCTGTGAGCCATATGTAAGAAATGTCAGTGTCCAAAGTATAGCTACTTGACCAATAAAGTGACCAATAAAGGCCATAGGTGAGAATATCAAAGACAGCTTCTGTTTTAAGGTACTTCATGCAGGTTCTGATATATTAGCTAAGGAAAGATAAAATTGTGAAAACACCTCTTCATTCTCTATCAGAGACATATTATCTAGAGAAAGGCTCATTACCCTGAGATCCAGGAGACTTGGGTGCTAGTAATTAGCTCTACTAGTAATTAGCTATATGACCTGGGCAAGTCACCTCATGTGTTCTGGGCCCCAAAGTTCCTTAGTTATAAATAATAGCACTATGCCAGGTATTGCCTCAAATGCTTCAACAGTAAGGTTTTAACTCTTTTAATGCTCACAACAACCCACGAGGTTGGTATTGTTATTTTCTGCATTTTAAAGATGAGGAAACAGAGGCACAGCAAAGTTAAGTGACTTGCACAAAATCATTTAGCTAATACATGATAGAACTAAGATTTGAAACCAAGCAGCCTGACTCTAGAACCCACACTCTTAACTACATTGTTTTGTGCCCTCAACTCCCATGCTATTCTATAAAATGATTTGCATTTGGTGCCTAAGTCCCCTTTCTGTTCTGATACTCACTTAAAGCAATGAAGTAATTAATATGAAAGATCAATTGTCTTTTAATTTAACTGATTTAAGTGGTGGAGCTTTACTTCTCACTGATTTTTTTTTTCCAGCCACTTAAACCAAGGTGTGGAATAAGGTGGGTGGGACAGTGAACACTTGGATTGTTATAGCTGGTAGCTATTGAATTTTAGATTTCAGGGCACTTGGTCTTTCTCCAGCATCAAGTTATAAATTATATTTTTTAAATATACTTGTCCACATTATAAATTTGGACAAGTTTTCAAGTGCAGTAATGAAAGCTTATTTACAAGACTGACACAAATCCAACTTTTCCAAGTCAATGGCATAATAATTCAAGCAGTCAGTGAAAACATTCCTGCACTTCAGTGGTTCTCTTTTAATTTGGGTAATCACTGGAGACGTATGAACTGAATTCAGTGAGTAACAGCTAGGGTTGTTTTGAACTTGAAGTGGGCAACAAATTAATAGATTTGGAGAAACTTTTTTTCTCATCTTGCTCTTGAAAAAAAAAATTTTTTTAAAGGTATGGTATGAAGCTTTTTCAGTTTCAAAATGTACTTCAATTCTTTTATCTCCAAAACATAGTTCTGGGGATTATATAATATAATATATGCATTAGAGCTTTAATTCCTCCTTCTGAGCTGCCTAGTCTCTGTTATGGCACAGTAGTATTTCATTTGGTCTTGTGCTATAGTTTTTATGCTCTTATCTCATCCTTTCTACTAGATTGAAGTTACCTGATAGTAGAGATTATGTTTCTCTCACATTTTTGTCCCTTTATAGCACTTTGCATTATAAAATATTTGCATGTAGTCATTGCTCAGTAGAACTTTCTGAGAGTTTTGCTGGTTGAATATATCAGCTTACATTAGAAAAGGAATCACCCTGCAGTAGAAATTCCTCTCTTACAGAGAGGAATTTAAGATTCTCCTGAATTACTTTTTTACCTTACTATAGAAGTTATATCAAGTTGCTGCTACTTTATTTAGTCAAATGACCATACCAATGTGTACATATTTTATTTGTCAAACACTTATTTTGTCTTTCTTAATAAGTTAAATTCCTTATCATTTCTTTAAGTCATCATCTTAGTTCTAATAATGATAGTTTCTATCTACATGTACATATTATGAAATTTTTACTATGTATTTTTATTTTGATCAATTGTTTTACTATTCGGACCTTAATTTCTCTTGCCTAGAAAAGATAAGTTACAAACATAAACATTTTTAAAATCCAGAATAGATTTTAAAATATAAAGAGCATTGTAAAGTATTAACTGAATAAAAGTAATTTGGAGACTATTCAATGAAAATTAGATAGAATTTTCCAACTATAGAGATGGCTCTGTCATTTTCCACTTACCCATCTCCACCCTGACAATGTTATATTCTTTCTTTTAAATTTGTATAAAAATAGTCTGAATAGATAGCTCTTCAATCAGAACATAATGGTTTTCCAATTAATGCCATCCTCAGAACTGTTTTTTTCTCCATAGATTTATATCTTTCACTTAATTGAGGAAGAGAAGCTCACAGTATTTACTTTTGTAAACAATTTTAATCATAGCAACCAAAATTCTGTTCTTTCTTTTCTTTTCTTTTTTTTTTTTTTTTTTTTTTTTTTTTTTGAGACAGAGTCTTACTCTGTTGCCCTCAGCCTAGCTCACAGCTTCCTCAAAACTCCTAGACACCTAGACTCAAGCAATCTTCCTGCCTCGGCCACCTGAGTAGTTAAGACTATCAGTGTGGGCTACCATATCCAGCTAATTTTTTCTATTTATTTTCATCTTAGAGATTTCAGCCATAATAAGAAAAAATCTTTATGTGTGTTTGTCAAATATTAAGTTTCTGTTAGCAAAACTCCATTGTAGGAAATTATAAAATATCAAAAAGGACAAAAAATTAAATATCAATAATTTTGAATAGGTTACTCAGCTTATTTTCTGTAATAATGTCTGGCTGCTACATTCTAAGCTTACTTCTTTTGTGATAGATCTTGAAAAGTTATAGCAAGGATGAGGACCGTGTTTTGGAAGCAGAAAACAGAACACTAATAGATGAGAAGGAAAAACTGAAAACTGAACTAAGGAAGACTTCAGATGGTAATTTTGCATGCATGTGAAAAGTGAAAAGACTAATATGATATTTTATGCTGTTATATTTCATTGTTTTCCCTACATCAAAACTAAAGCCTAAATGTCCTTCTAACTAAAATACCAAGAATGACCTATTTATAAATTCCTGCTCAAATATGAAGATAAAACGTTGTGTCAGCCAAGATAAACATGCTCTGTTATACAGAAAAACATGTAGGTGTTTCAGATCTGTGTTGTAAATACAGATGTTCCTGCCTTAGCAAAAGAGCTATGTTCCTGAAAAGTTGCTTGTAAATGCATTTTTGTAAAGTGAATCACATTTTTTCATCATCATATATTGCTTTTTCAAAGAAGCAATTGCAGGGGGATGGCTTTGTTACAAGAAAATATATTGCTTATCTCAAGCCTTAATATATCCCACCTGCTAGACATAAGGAAAGTGTTCCTTCAAAGAGATGGGTAGGCATAGAGTAAGCAGCAATGTCAGCTGAGAATTCAAATGCCTCATTACAAAATACATTGCAGTGTAGGCTTGGAGTAGAGCATCTCAACTCCATATTCCTGAAGGCAGCTATTTCTTCTACATTAAAAAAAAAAAAAGGCCGGGCGCGGTGGCTCACGCCTGTAATCCTAGCACTCTGGGAGGCCGAGGCGGGCGGATTGCTCAAGGTCAGGAGTTCAAAACCAGCCTGAGCGAGACCCCGTCTCTACCATAAAAATAGAAAGAAATTAATTGGCCAACTAATATATATATATAAAAATCAGCCGGGCATGGTGGCTTGTGCCTGTAGTTCCAGCTACTTGGGAGGCTGAGGCAGGAGGATCGCTTGAGCCCAGGAGTTTGAGGTTGCTGTGAGCTAGGCTGACGCCACGGCACTCACTCTAGCCTAGGCAAGAAAGCGAGACTCTGTCTCAAAAAAAAAAAAAAAAAAAAAAAAGTTCTGATAGTATTTCCTTTTTGCTAGTCAAAGAAAAAATTATTATTGCTTGCAGCTGCACAGTACAGAAAATTGGATATCCCAAATCCAATGTCATTCAAGTGGGGAACCTCTCAGCCAGTTGGAGTTAAGGTGATAATCAATGCATAGACCTTCTCCAGTGTCAGATCTCTTCCAATACTTTAAATTGGGGGTAAATTGGAGAATATTCAGTGAATCAAGAACCTACTTTATACCTCTTATAAGTTTACATTTTCTTTAAGCAGGTCTCAATATAATGGAAGTTTGTATAATACAACTTGCTATTATTTATTATTGAAATATCTATTTACATTGTTTGGATAGGGTTTACTTCATCAGAATGTAGTTGAATTTGAGATGGAAAGCACAAAGATAAAAGCTAATTCTGTAAACAAAACAAAACAAAAATCCACCAGAGGATATTTTATGTGATACAAAATTCTTTAGTTACTTTCCTACTTCTTATTTAAAGTGAAAAAAAGAAGATTGAGGCAATAAGTTAAGAAATACCCTTCTGACAGGGTGGTATTTTATGTGGTTGTTACAGTATAGCCCAAAATTCAAGAATCTTGTTGTAGTTGATACTGTTGCTTTTTCTGCAGTTCCAAAAGACTTGGAACATGATCAAGAAATTTTAATGTTTATATGAAAATGAATTTAGTAGTTACCCACCCTTTACAAAGGACATTTCAGAAGAGAAACTAATTTTTTTTTTTACTCAGCATAACATGTTGCTGTTAATCCCTTTGAAGAATGCAAGGAGCTGTTTCCAAAATACCTTTAATTAGTAAAAAGGAAAAAAAGGTTGTTTCAAAAGCTTGCGCTTTTTTTTTCCGTATCTGCCAAGAATCTTTTATATTATAACCAGGGTGGTACAAAAATAAAAGACAGACAAGAACAGTTGTACGCCATGCTCTACTTCTCTTAACCCCAGTCAATTTACTTTCTTTTTCTTTTGCCTTTCAAAAATTCCAACTCTAAGATATTTTGAATTTTAATTTCCTACGTCTGACATAAAAGTAACTTAATATTACATAACCATTTCTTTAAAAGATAAATCAGATGTTTGGAAAAAATGAATTCTTTGATAATATAAGCATTGTGTTTATAATCTGATAACAAGCAATATCAGCTTCTGTGTTTGAAGTGTACACTGGAAAGCTACTTTCAAAGTGAATCAGTGTTGAGGCAAAAGCAGATTTTACCTGTCTGAGTATGTCCTGTTTGGTTCCTGCAACATGTTCCTGCAGTATTTTATGAACACATTTTATTTACCCAAAGTTACTTTTTAGATAACATTCTTAATGACCTTGAGAAGATGAAAGTTCCATTTCTAAAGAAGATATTTCGTTGGCCATGTTCTCTTGACCTATACTAGTCAAATTCATTAAGGCAAGAACTAAGAAATTATATCAATTAATAGTACATGATTTGGATGAATTCAGCAATACAATGCTTTGTACACAGTACCACTCAAAAATATTCATTGATTTCTAAAAATTAAGGGTATTAAAGCAACAATGCTTGAGAAGGTCTCAGAAAGATCTTTTATATTTTTAAATTGAGTAAAAAGCAATGTGGGGTTTTTTTATAGAGGCAAATTGAGTATTTTTCATATGAATTTTCTTACCCTTGGTATTTCTTAAATCTAAATGTTTTCTCATAAGTATATTAATAGAAATAAAACATAAATACAAATATTTATTTAAGCTGGTGAGCCCCAAATTAGAAAAGTGGCATTCTGAAGGCAGTTGTTAAGAATACTCTATCAGTAGTGGCAAACTCACCATCAGTTTTTAATCTTCAGCTCCTATTTTGACCAGAGTTCATAAATTATTACCTGTGCTTCAGTGCAGTAATATCACCCTAGTGATTCAAAAGACAGTGTGCATATTCCCACAGCACCTAATTTACACTTAGGACTTAGTCAGGTGTAAGGATCTGATCTGTCATTTTAATGATCCATTTAACAATAATTCTGATATCCCAGTGTGTGGAATAATTGGGAAAGGGCACTGCCATGAAAACTAAGAACCTAAGCCTTAAAGAATTTACAAAGCTGCACAAGTTCTCATGATAGAAATAGACCTTGTATGTAGTGGAAAAATCTTCTGATGTCCAAGAAGATTGATTTCAAAGGACTCTTCCAGGAAAACTACTGGTACTTATTTTCATAAATAAATACCTTCCTAGTATTTATGCTTATAACTAGAGAAAATATGTGCCATTCAATCATTGCAAGCATCTAAGCAATGGTACAAAAAAGTAAATATGGTTTAAAAAGTGATTGAGCTACATGTGGAGATGTCTGTTCTTCATTCCTTGAGGAGCAGGAATACATCTATAACATGTTGCATTTAAAAGGGAATTCTTAGAGCTGCCAATCTTATAATAAATGTTGAGTAGTAGTGTATGTCTCCTACAAAAAGGAAAAAGAAAAGAAAAGAAAAAGTCATCAAGGCAAATTCCTTGACCTTGCCTTTGTTCTTTCTTTCCTTCCTTCCTTCCTCGTTTCTTTCTTTCATCAGCAATTTTTAAAAAACTTTTCAAGTAATTCATTTATTGCAAAATCATTTACCCTGGAGCTTCATTAACACTTTCCTTAAAAGTATACCTGTTGAGGATAAAGCAAATTTTAAATAAACTTCCTAAACAAAGAATATACAGACAGAACAGAAATTGAGTATAAAGGCCTATTATGTGTACCTATAGCAGAGACCTTAAGTTTGGACCAGGAAACAGAGCCTTTTAGTTCCATATTTTAAATATTGATAATTTAACTCTCTTCCTGGATAAATGTTTCTGCATCACCGTGACTTACCTTGAAGAGAAGTAAAATTTCCTTTTACAAACCAACTTTACTACCTTTGAAGATGTTTTAAAATAAAAAATTCATATTTTATGCCAGGGATCAGAAAGAGAAAAATATCTACAGTGCTTTTTAAGAAAAATTAAAGATCAAGACAAAATAGAAAATTATAGGCAAATTGCTACTCTATATACCAAAAACCCTATATTCCTGCCTCTTGAGTCTTAAGAATAAGACATAAGCTTTGTATGCAGATTTAAAACTATGGGATTTCCAGTTCCTTACAAATGAACTATATATATATATCTCCCTAAAAATAAATTCTCAAAGTTCACCCTAAGTACTTTTTACTGTTGTAAATTCTTGTGGACATGAACTCAGTTAACTTTAACTTTGATGTAACTGCAGTTACATCAAAGCCACTATCTTATTTTAAAATTGCTAATACCTAAAAATAGTTTGTTATTTTTGGTCATATATTTTTTTGCTTTATTATCTTTTAATGAGCTTTTATGATTTAAATAAGAAAAAAACATGTTTTTCTCCTCTGTTTACGTGTCTCGAAGTTTCTACTCCTTTGACATCTCTGTCCCTTCTTGTATTAACTGAAAAAAAAAACCATATTAAAAAAGAATGCTAGCCGGGCGCGGTGGCTCACGCCTGTAATCCTAGCTCTTGGGAGGCTGAGGTGGGCGGATTGCTCAAGGTCAGGAGTTCAAAACCAGCCTGAGCAAGAGCGAGACCCCGTCTCTACTATAAATAGAAAGAAATTAATTGGCCAACTGATATATATATAAAAAAATTAGCCGGGCATGGTGGCTCATGCCTGTAGTCCCAGCTACTCGGGAGGCTGAGGCAGAAGGATCGCTTGAGCCCAGGAGTTTGAGGTTGCTGTGAGCTAGGCTGATGCCACGGCACTCACTCTAGCCTGGACAACAAAGCGAGACTCTGTCTCAAAAAAAAAAAAAAAAGAATGCTGTAGTTTATGATAGATGTGGCAAAAGGCAATATGTAATTAATAGCATGTTAATTATTTAAAGAAAATAAAATCTGTGACCCATCCTGTTAAGTAAATAAAGGATTTATTAGTATTTATTAGTTCATCTCTATGTTATCTTTACATGTTGATGTTATTGTCAAACCAGAAAAAAAGGGATTTGCTTGCTATAGGACAACTTTCCTGAGACTAATATGTAATGGTGATATTTCATCCTATTTGGTTCCCCATTTACATTCCCATTTAGTTGTGATATTGCCCTTTCCCATGAGCTTGTTATCTGTTCCCGAGGCCTGAACTCACAAACTGTTTATGTCTTCCAGTAACCAAGATGAATAGCTATGGGAAAGATAGTAACTTAAAACAGAAATTCAAAGATATCTACATATTATTGACAATACTGGAAAAGATATCTGATATCTCCCCCAAGGAAAAAATTTTATAATCTCTACAGAGGGGCATTAAAGCAAAAGAAACCCGTCTCTTCCCAGAAGAGTTTATAGTCCAGATAGTGGATCAAACATATGTACCTAAAATAACTGGGATTCATTTCCTCCCCTGTGTGAAACATGGGTTAATCTACCAAAATACATGAGTAGAGAGTGCTAAATGCATGCCGAATAACGGAATATTCCAGGTGATAAGGATGTAATCAAGCATAGTTCTCTAAATGTGGACATAGTAGGCAGAAAAAACAAGTGGAATGGCACTACTGTTATGAGTGAGAAAAGCAAAGCATATAACAAACTGGTCTGTTAGAAGTTGATATGTCACTTTTGGGTACAATGAATAATAATGGGGGGGTCAGTTGATGGAGAAGAGATGACTAGAGGTAGGAAGAGATGACAACTTTGAGTGACTTGGTGTTTTTTCCTACTGTCTTATTTCCTACCTATATATATATATGCATGTTCACTAAAGGCCTTCATGGTGAATGGTTTTATAAGGAATATATCAACTTATTGCAGGTTTATGTTTACTGCCAAGTGAGGTACAAAAGTTAAGCTGGACAACTTTATTCTAAAAACACTTTCAACTAGGAAAAAAATATACCAAACTATTAATAGTGGTTATCTTTTTTTTTTTTTTTTTTTTTGAGACAGAGACTCACTCTGTCACCTGGGCTAGAGTGCCTTGCGTCAGCCTAGCTCACAGCAACCTCAAACTCCTGGGCTCAGGCGATCCTCCTGCCTCAGCCTCCTGAGTAACTGGGACTACAGGCATGCGCCACCATGCCCAGCTAATTTTTTCTATATATTTTTAGTTGGCCAATTAATTTCTTTCTGTTTTTAGTAGAGACAAGGTCTCACTCTTGCTCAGGCTGGTTTGGAACTCCTGACCTTGAGCGATCCACCAGCCCTGGCCTCCCAGAGTGCAGTGTGCTAGGATTACAGGTGTGAGCCACCGCGCCCGTCCAATAGTGGTTATCTTTAGCATGTATAATGAATGACTTTTTTCCTGGAGTTTAAATTATTTTCTATAATGAATTTCCTTATATAATGAAAAAGAGAGATTTTAATTGTTAAAAAAAAAAAAAAAAAAAAAACCTGTCTTCTACATATCCAGGCAATGTGATGCAGTGGATTTGGGGCTTGAATTATCTAATTAATTGACCTTATTCTCTACTTTGAGGGTAGACCATAAATGTTACAAGAGTTGTTTAAACATATGCTAAATTATATGAACTACATTGCAAGTTCTGTGAGAATACACTGAGTAATCTTGGTTAAGTCAGTGGCCCTTTTTAGACTACAGTTTTCTCTTTCGTAAAATGAGGGCATGGACCAGTTTAACCTTTAATGTCTATTAAATAGTTCCAAATAATGCAATTAAACAAAAATGCTCTTTGAGAACTATTTTCACTATTGGCTTTTTGACTCTTAAAATTATATTTATTTTTCATCAGAGAACTTTTCACAAGTACCTTCCCTTTCTCTAAACTTAAGTTCAGCAGGTAATTTACCAATATTCTTCACTTCAGAAAAATGTTAGAATCATTAAGACAGAACCTGGCATGTTTTATCCATCTGTTAGCTCACAGAATCAGTGTGTTATGTGTAATGGGGCCACAAATCTTAAATGTTTAGCTCTTTGGGTGGGGCATTGGGAGGAAGAAGAGATGGGATATGCCAGTAAACAGAACCATTTCTCATTAGTGTTAGAGAGTGTTTGTTTAGAACATTTATTAGAGCCATTAATATGAAGTAATAAAACTTTACAGAAGAGTAGCAATGATCTGAGTAAAGAAATAAGCATATTCTTTTCATCATATTAATAATTATATTGGAGAAATAAAAAATGAGACTAGACCTCTAGAGCTCTTTCCAGCTCTGAGAGCCTTTGCTTAAGAATTGCAACACAAAGTAGTCACTATAATGCTTTATAAATGAGAGTATTCATCCAGAGTACCTAATTTTTTTATTTTATCAAAGTTTTACATATATATAATTTAAAAAGTCAAACAGTAATACAAGAGTTATAATGAAAACCAGCTGTCTCCTGAGGCCATCTCCCCAGAAGCAATTACATTCAATTCATTTAGCTATTTCTTCTGATATTTGCCTCCAGATTTCTAAATGCAATGGTTAAGTAGTTACTTCTTGATCTCTCAGTGTGGGATATTATCTTTGACTTTTTTATATGGATGATGAGGACTTAGATTTCTTATCTCCCCCAACTTCTCATACTTCCTATCCCTCGATCCTTCCAATATAAACACATCATAATTTTATTATATCACACTATTATAACTATATCTCTGTTATTCATCATCAACCCTTTGCCTCTTTCCTACATTCCATATTTTCTACTTTTTATTTACTCTCTTCTTTTGATAGAATATATCCAATAGCTTCCTGAGAAAAAATACATGAGCTGATAGCAGTATTCTGTATAAACATCAACATACCTTAAGTCCATATCTTTTCTAAAACCCAACAGCACTTTACCCATTGCCTCATTCATTTTCCCAGGACCCTAGAAGATGTGAGCAGGCATTAGTGTACTCAGTTATAGGTAGGGAGAATGAGACACATGCAAAAAATATCATTTGTTCTTTGTCCCCTTTGTTCTTTGCATGAGAAAAATAGAACTACATTTGGTTTTATTCATTAATGTTTGCTCTGTACTATAATTATTTGTGCAGGTTTGTGTCCACTCCAAAAATGTCTGATTTCCTCTTGCAAAGCAAGAAATCTGCTAAAGCATGTCCCAGTTTACTCTCTGTGCCATTAGTTTGGCCTCTTCATATTGCCACTAGAGCAGTTTTTAAACCCACCATCATGTCTGTGCATGATTTAAAACTCTTTATTGGTTCCTGTCACCTTTACAGCTCTTAAAGATGTGGTGACCTGGCCCCCAGCATCATCTCCAGCTTTGTCCAATTGAGATTTTATAGTCCTGCTTAATAAACATTGTAGTTTGTAGTTCTCCTAACAGTGGTATTTCATTGCTTTTCACCTTTGCCCAGTACTATAGGTCTGCCTACCTGGAATGTCCTCCTTCCTTTACTCTTCTAGATAGCTTATGCTCACCCTTCAGCTCCAGTGTTTCCATGTCTAGGAAGCTTCCCTGAAACCTCCCCCTCCCTTCAAGCTGGGTTGAATGTCCTCCCTTCTGTGCCTCCATATTCCTGCCTGATTTCTTATTTGATAGTGCACTCTGGAGAAATTATCTTTTTGTTTATCTTTCTTACTGGATTGTAAGCGCCATGAAGGCAAAGGCCACATCTAAGATATTTATGTGTCCCCAGCATTCACCTTTTTTTCCAGGCCTGGTATTAATATATAATATATACTAATAAATCTCACCCCCAAGTATAGACTTTGGTGCCTTCTCTTCCCTCCTTACCCAGTTTAGATTTTGTGACTTATCATAATTATGCTCTTGCCAAGTACCTATATCATGTCTTTCCTCATCCCCTCTTTCTTCCCTTCCTCACTCTCTTGCTAGCTCTCAAAGAGACCCAGCTGGTTTATATAAATGGCCGTTAAATTCAAATGGGCCCTCAACACTACATGACAATCCTGTCGCACTTCTATGAAATCTTCACTTTTTCACTCTACAAAACTAATTTAAATTTTCTCATTCACGTCAAAATTGTGAACTCACCCTAGTTCACTGAGCACAAATAATTAATCAGATAACAACTTCATCTTTCCACCACCGAAACTTCCATCCTTCCCTGCACACACTCCCCACCTGGGCTCAAAGACCCTGCCAATCCTTGCGTTGTATCCTTGGCTTTAATCCATCGTAACAGACTAAATCTTTCTTCTAGTCCTTTGGATCCCAACCCCACTATCATCAAAGGCTTTGTTGAACTGGAAGTGGTGGCTTGCACCTGTAATCCCAGCACTTTGGGAGGCTGAGGTGAAGGATCACTTGCCCAGAGTTCAAGACCCAGTGTGGGCAACATATCAAGACCCAATCTCTACAAAAAAATTTTAAAAATTAGCTGAGCATAGTGGTGCATGCCTATAGTCCTAGCTAGTGGGGAGGCTGAGGCAAGAGGATTGCTTGAGCCCAGGAGTTCCAGGCTGCAATGAGCTATAATCATGCCACTGCTCTCCAGCCTGGACCACAAAGCAAGACTCCGTCTTAAAGAAAAAGAAGAGGACTTTGTTTCTGCAGTTACCCCTTCACTTTCTATTATTATCCTACAGACATCCTCTGGGATCTGCTATCCAAAAAAATAAAATAAAAAAAAACTTCCCTCATACAATATTCCCCTCCAGTAACTGCCCCATTTTTCTGCTATACTTCATAGCAAAGTTTCTTTTTTTCTTTAACTTTTTGTTAAGACATAATTTCAAACTCACTAAAAAGATGCAAGAATAATACAAAACAATTTCCCCTATACCCTTTACTCAGTCCCCCCAAATGGTAACATTTTAAATTTGCTTTATCCTTTTTTCTCACTCTCTTCTTATCATTCTCTCATTTATTATTTTGAGATTTTTCAAATGGTGGATTTTCTGATGCCCTCATTCCTTCTATATTTGTTAAATGCCATTGTATTGTAAGGAGGAGCTTTCCCCGTTCCCCCAGTTATTGTTTAATGTATTCAGTGGTTATAATCCATTATGAACATTATATTTTATTATTCAAGTTGTCTCTCAGAATTGGCCAGTAGGAGCTTTTGATGATGGGTCCTGTGTTCTTTTGTCATGTCCCCGTTATCCTGTGAACACTTGCTTTCTGGTATAGTAAAATGTTCCAGGTCATTGTATACTTTTCTTCCCCTAGTCCTTGATCAGCCTTGATTCCTTTAAGTGGAGAATGGTATTTAGAAAATAAGACATTTCCCTTAGGTATGCTCACTGCTACTGAGGTGTCATCATTTCTAGGTCTTCTCAGCAGTACAAACTGATACTAGCTTAAATTTCACCTATGTAGAGAAACTTTTCCTGACTAATCAAGCTGATATAGCTGCATGGTCATTCTGTATCCTATCGCCCTGTTTTAACTTTCTGCATGTCACTGAACACTGTCACTGTTGGTTGGTCTCTTTATTTTACATTTATCTTCTTTCCCTACTAGCAGATAAGAGCAAACACCCTGGCTATCTTTTCACTATATCCTCAGCCCTTAAAAAAATGCCTTTACGCATAGCAGACATTCCGTAAGTTGTTGAACTTGAACAGATAGATGAATGGATAACACCTTTGTCTTAAGGGTAGTTTTCATTTCTATAATAGTTTCATCTTTTATGGTCATGAAAAATAGGAATCTTTGGTATATATTCCTGGGCTTTCAGCATTGGAGACTAGGAGAAAAAGTACCTTCCTCATATTCTTGATGAAAACAGTAAAGGTTTGTCATTGCTGTTGTTATGGAGCTTTATTCTCACAGCCCTTCTTTGTGTTGTACATTTTGACCATAATATATGATAAATCTATTTTATGAACCCTAATTTTAGCTATTTTTAAGATATTCGTAATCATGTTGCCCCCAACCCTTCTCTTATTACCTTAAACCTTTTTCACATGAGATGTAAAAATGTATACATAGAAGTGAAGTTTCTTGTACTTAGATGTTTTTGAAATGTCTGTACTTCTTGACTAGGTATATCTGCTTTTCCTATATCTATCTTCTCACTCCTTACTGACTTTTAAAAATAGTACTACTTTGATTCTTGTTTTTTTAAAAATACATCTAAAATACTATACCATAATTTTAAAACATCAGAAAATTCTATACAAAATAAAATTTTAATTCTTAATTAAAGCAAAAGAATTTGGGAGGTCATTTTGATAGATTCTTAGTTACTTAGATAGTACTTATAGCCTAGTGAATTTTATTGCATCTGGTCCTATATAACATAGTGTTTTATTTGTGTTTTTTCCTCATTGTGCTTTTATTAACCTGAATCTAATTTTTTTAAGACAGGGTCTTACTATGTTGCCCAGGCTGGTCTCAAACTCCTGGCCTTAAGCAATCCTCCCACCTCAGCCTCCTGAGTAGCTGGGATTATAGGCACATGCCACCATGCCTGGCTTCATTGTGCTTTTTCAAAAAGAAACATTTTTTAAGTTAGAACAGTTTTGATTTACAGAAAAAATGGCGAGATAGTACAGAGAATTCCCATATTTGCCATACTCAGTTTCCCTTATTATTAATGTCTTAGATTAATATGGTACATTTATATAATTAATGAACCAATATTGGTGCATTGTTATTAACTGAAGTTCATAGTTTATTCAGGTTTCCTTAGTTTTCATCTAATGTCTTTTTTCTGTTCCAGGATTTCATCCAGGATACCACATTACATTCAGTCATCATGTCCCCTTACACTCCTCTTGGCTATAGTAGTTTCTCAGATTTTCTTTATTTTTGATGATCTTGACAGTTTTGAGAAATTGATCAGATATTTTATAGAATATGCCCCTATAGGAATTTATCTAATGTTTTTTACATTAGACTAGGGTTATATAGGTTCTGAAAGGACAGTAACAATGGTAAAGTACCATTTTCCTCACACTTTATCAAAATTACATCCTATTAATATGACTTATCACTGTTGATGTTGACCTTGATCATGTGGCTGAAATAGTGTTTGTCAAGTTTCGGTACTTTAAAGTTACTTTTTTCCCTCTTCTTTCCATATAGTAATCTTTGGAAGAAAGTGACTGTTCACAGCCCAGACTTATAAAAAATGGGGAAATATGCTCTACCTCCTTGAGCATAGAGTATCTATAGACATTATTTGGAATTCTTCTGCATTGATTTGTCTATTCTCCCCCATTTATTTACTTTATGTATTTATTTCAGTTTGGACTAATGGCTATTTATTCTATACTTCAGGTTTTAATTTACTGCTGCTTTATTTTGTTGTTCAAGTTATCCAGCTTTGGCCATTGGGAACTCTTTCAGTTGGCTCCTGTGTCCCTTTGACACATTCCCATTACTGTGGATTTTCTTTTGTTTTCATTTTTGGAACGCTTCCTTACTTTCTGGCACTACAAGATACTCCTGGCTTATCTTGCATATTTCCTGCCCTATTCTTAGAATCAGTGCTTTAGGTTTTTTCAACCAAACTGAATTCTGCAATACTATTTGTGTTTTGTTTTCAATTCTAGATTAGCATGAGATATTTGAAACATGAGTATATTTTCATCAAAATATTTTAAGAATGTTCTGTTTGCTTTGCTCCAACTATCCTGAATATTTTGTTTGTTGATTGAAGATACAGTTGTGTTTATCTTATTTCAACCAAAATTCTCATCAGGTGATTAAAGTAACACTTTATCTTGTTCACCTAACATTTATCTTTTTGAGGAAATGGACTAGTTCCCCACAAGTTAATTTTTCAGTTGCTTAAAGCTTACACTTTTTATTTATTCATCCCTTCTTTCCTTCAAGGAACATATTTTAAGCACCTGCCATGTGCTAGGCAGTATGCTGTGTGCACAGACAGAGAGATATGACACAGCTCTGTTTTTTGAGTAGTCCACAATCTAGTGTGGACATAGTTGCCCTTAAGCATGATAGGTGCTTTGGTGAATGTGAGCTTGACATCTAATAGAAGCCAGCTCCCGGAGATGAGGACAATTTCTTGCCATTTTGAAAGATAACATTAGCCAGAGGAAATTGGAGAGAGTAAGTGAGGCAGGGAGGTTAAGGGAAATAACAAGATGTTATAACAAAATGAGCAGTGTGTAACTGAAAGATGTCATGCTGAGGTACTGCGAGGAAATTGAGGCAACTGGAGCATACGATAAGACAGAGGCAGTAGAGAGAGGTGAGCAGTCAGTCTGGAAACCATCTTGAAGAGCCTCATATGCCATGTTTGTAGGCCAACAGGGGCACTGTGGAGGATTTGGACAGCACTTGCCCATGTGTCCAGTCACTTGGACAGCACTGTATACAATGAGTTAGAGTAGCCAGGCAACTAGGTGAGGAATCCACTTCAATAATGTAAGCTGGAGGTGAGCACAGTGGTCACAGAGATGGAGCACGGGGATGGTTTGGAAAGGTATAAAGGAAGTAGAATCAACAGAGCTTCTCAACAGATGGATGTGAGGTTAAGAGAGAGTAGGTGGTGATTGAAGTGATGAATAAACCATAGACCTTATATAAGGACCCTACAATATAGGCATATACAAAAATACAAAATATACAAAATATAAACTGTAATATAATTCAAACCACAGATTTGTGTGCCTCACTTAACAGAAGTTTGTGTGTCTACTTTCCAAGTATCTTGGAAGCATTATTGTAGATTAACAAGTCAATAATTGATCACTGACAAAG
The DNA here is from genome assembly GCF_040939455.1 of Microcebus murinus. Lineage (NCBI taxonomy): Eukaryota > Metazoa > Chordata > Mammalia > Primates > Cheirogaleidae > Microcebus > Microcebus murinus. Next base: position 63,567,271 of record NC_134112.1, read on the forward strand.
GAATAGTACATGCGAGGATTAAGTATTGAATAGCTCTGGTGTATTACACTCTCAAGTTCTCAAAAACAGAACAAATAAACTGAAAAGAAACCAACACTAGCTGTCTGGAAACATTTTAAGTAAAACATGTTTTCCTCTGGCTCACTACTTACAGCTATTGTCCCACAGTCCAACTTTAGCTACCATGCCAATGCCTCTAAAAGTTTCTCTTCCATTTCCTGGCAACATTTAGCTGGTGGTGTCTGTTACCTCTGGTAGAAATCACAGTGATACAATACATTTACACAGTGCATTAATCTCTCCAGCTCCTCCTGTTGTGCAAATAGCTCCATAAATGTAAATTTGGCGCTTGAAAAAACAAATATTTTGGCCTTATTTGTCCTTTTACATAGACATTTTGCACAAACATTTTAGCTTACTATGTGTCACTATAACATTAATTGGTGTTATTTTCTATTATGTTTTAATAAATTATGCATATGCCTTTAAAAGTTCCTAGTGGAACATAACCTGGGGCATAACCTAGTCTCTGACTGAATGTGGCCAGTATTCTCATAAAATTTCTCAGCAAGGCCAGGAACGGTGGCTCATGCCTGTAATCCTAGCACTCTGGAAGGCCAAGGCGGGTGGATTGCTCAAGGTCAGGAGTTCGAAACTAGCCTGAAAAAGAGTGAGACCCCGTCTCTACTATAAATAGAAAGAAATTAATTGGCTAACTAAAAATATATAGAAAAAATTAGCTGGGCATGGTGGCACATGCCTGTAGTCCCAGCTACTCCAGAGGCTGAGGCAGTAGGATTGCTTGAGCCCAGGAGTTTGAGGTTGCTGTGAGCTAGGCTGACGCCACGGCACTCACTCTAGCCTGAGCAACAAAGCGAGACTCTGCCTCAAAAAAAAAAAAAAGAAAATACCTCAGTGTTTCCATAAAGCCACTGGCAAGTGATAGCAACCCATTTTTGCAGATGAGAAAATTGAAATAGCAACTTAGATGTATCACCTAAAGCCTCCTTGTCCAATAATGTTTTCCTTATATATGTTGTTTCCAAAATAATATGGCTCAAAATAAAACAAGCATATTCACATGTCAGATAACAAGTTTATATAATCTCTTAGTTACAGATGCAGTTCCAGAAGGAGGTGGAAGGCATCCAAAACACAATATTGTAATTTTTATAAAACGAGATAGAAAGGACTGGGAAACAGTCCAAGAGGCTTCTAGACAACAACAGCCTCCCCCTAATTGGAGTGAATTCATAAGATAATAATCATTAGGTTTATTAATATCCATTGAAATACAAAACAAAATAAGAAATACAATTTATACCTTGGCTTGCTAAGTAGCAGAAAAACACAGTATTTGCCTGCATTTGTTTTGTTATAGCTTCATACCAGTGATAATCAGAAAAAACTCCTGGATAGGCTGTACAAGTGGTTTTCTAGCTTCTTTTAATAAGGAACTAATAAATTGATATCTCTGGTATTAAATTCCTTAAGTAATTTATGCATGTCAGAAATTGAAGTATAAATCACTTTTTAACATTAAGACAAACCCCTGTTCAATACAGTTTCCTGACCAGCTGTCCTAGTACCTTCAGGCTGCTATAGCAAAGCACCATAGACTGAGTAGCTTATCAACAACACAAATTTATTTCTCATGGTTCTATAGGCTGGGAAGTCCGAGATCAAGGCACAAGCAAATGAAGTGTCTAATGAGGACCCGTTTCCTGGTTCACAGATGGCATCATCTCACTGTGTGTCCTCACATGATAGAAGGGGGAAGGCAGCTCTCTGAAGCCTCATTTATTAGAGCACTAATCCCTTATTAGAGGCTCTAATCTCTATTAGAGCCTCCCATCCCTACCTAATCACCTCTCATCCCTACCTCCTAATGCCATCACATTGGTGGTTAGGTTTCAACAGAGGAATTTGGAGGGGACACAGCATTCAGACTATAACACCAACATCTTAAAACCACTGGTGTAGGCAAGTCAGGCATTATTAGGTTGTGGAATCTGCTTTGCTTTTTATATACTAGAAACCCAAGGTCTTAAACATTTTTGGTTAAGTCTTGAAGATAACACCAACCATGCTTCATATGTTCAAGTAGTGTCTAGGAAATGCTTTGTAGAACCCACATTTGAAAACTAATATATAACTGTTTATATTGTGGTTGTAGTATCATTGAAATCTAACCATCATAAAAAATGTCCTCCATACCTAACTCATACCTTTACCAAATGATATCACATTAAATTTGTCAAAATCAGTCTTTTTTTTTTTTTTTAAGACAGAGTCTCACTCTGTTGCCCAGGCTAGAGTGAGTGCCGTGGCGTCAGCCTAGCTCACAGCAACCTCCAACTCCTGGGCTCAATCAATCCTCCTGCCTCAGCCTCCCTAGTAGCTGGGACTACAGGCATGTGCCACCATGCCCGGCTAATTTTTTGTATATATATTTTTAGTTGGTCAATTAATTTCTTTCTATTTATAGTAGAGACAGGGGTCTTACTCTTGCTCAGGCTGGTTTCGAACTCCTGACCTCGAGCAATCCACCCGCCTTGGCCTCCCAGAGTGTTAGGATTACAAGCGTGAGCCACTGCGCCCAGCCAAAATCAGTCTTTAATACCTAATTTAGAATGACAGATCTAAATGGAGGAGGAAAGGAAGGAACATGGAGGAAATTATAGAACTGTGCTGTCCAGTATGGCTAGCCACTAACTGCACCTGGCTATTCAAATTGAAATTTAAGTAAAATTGAATAAAATTTAAAATTTAGTTCTTCACCTGTAGTAGCCACATTTAAAGTACTCAGTAGCCACATATAGATAGCGGCTACTGTATTGACAACATAGATATAGAACAACACAAAGTTTAACAACACAATCTAGAAAGTACTGATACAAAAAGTACTTTAGTTGCTAGTGTCTTATATGTTTATATAAAAATGCCCATATAATGGCTTCTCAAGAGGAAAGATTGTTAATAAATAGAAACCATAATTTTATTTCTATGTCAAAAAAGTAACTTTTAAATTTATAAATCCCACCTTCTTCCCTAAAACTCCTACCCTAAAAGATTTACAAATATAGAACTTGTAAAGGCTACATGTACAGAATTATAAGTAGAGCCAGTTCAGGATTCTCAGATTTGGGAAAAATGATTTCTGAAAGCACTCCATAAGAGAAAATTTTCAAGTATGACAACAAATTTTTCTAACTCATTTTGTACTACTCTTCCCTTCTACATATTTTGCTGATTACTGTCTTCTTCACAATGTGTTGTCATATATATTTTCTTTTTTAATTTCTATCCAAGGACATTAATCTGATTACTTATGACTGTAGCTCCTTGTTAAACAAAGGCCAATGTATAGTCATTTTTGTGTGTCATCATCTTAAAGGCAGGATGTTTGCATAGTCTAAATTGTCTTCCCATATATTACTTCTTTAGTTACAAGGGATAAAATAGTAACTATAAAATGGAAAAACAGTGCGGGTGTTGGATGTGGTGGGCCTCTGGATACCCTGAGAAGCATTCAACATCACATATATTTATATCTAAGTGGAATACATGACCTGAATTTAATCATGAGGAAAACATCAGCCAAAAACAAAATGAAGAATATTTTATTTTAAAAGTAGCCTAATTCTGGCCGGGCGCGGTGGCTCACGCCTGTAATCCTAGCTCTCTGGGAGGCCGAGGCGGGTGGATTGCTCGAGGTCGGGAGTTCGAAACCAGCCTGAGCAAGAGCGAGACCCCGTCTCTACTATAAATAGAAAGAAACTAATTGGCCAACTAATATATATAGAAAAAATTAGCCGGGCATGGTGGCTCATGCCTGTAGTCCCAGCTACTTGGGAGGCTGAGGCAGAAGGATCGCTTGAGCCCAGGAGTTTGAGGTTGCTGTGAGCTAGGCTGACGCCACGGCACTCACTCTAGCCTGGGCAACAAAGTGAGACTCTGTCTCAAAAAAAAAAAAAAAAAAATGTTGATGTCATGAAAGATGGAGAGAGGAAGGCTACAGGAATGAATGAGGAACTATTCCAGATTAAAGGAAACTAAAGGGATACCACAACTAAATGCAATATGCGATCCAGGTATATATTCTGGTCTAGAAGTGAAAAAAAAAAAAAAAAAAACTAAAGATGATGTAATTGGGACAAGTCTCCAAATTAGAATATGAATGATTACATTAACTATACTGTGGTTATGTTAGAGAATGTTTTGTTCTGGGGAAATACACAATGATGTATTAAAGTGTAAAAGGGTACTATATCTCCAACTTATTCTCAAATGATTTAAGAAAATAATCCTGTGTGTGAAGAAAGAGAATATGATAACAAACGTAGCAAAACATTAACAGTGAATTTGGGTAGACTACACAGGAGTTCTCTATTAAGTCTTGCAACTTTTCTATAAATTTGAAGTTATTTCAAAATAAAAATGAAACTCAATTCAATATTTTCTAGCCCTTTCTAAGGCACAAAATGATGTGATGACAATGAAGATGCAATCAGAGAGACTTTCTAAAGAATATGATCGACTCCTGAGAGAACATACTGAGGTTCAGGTGAGTGACTTTAAGGGCCTGTATTTTTTGAAGTAGCAATTACCTAAGTAAACTATTTGGCCTAGTTGCCCTTCCCTAATCAAGAGGATGTGCTTTAATCCTGGCTTTGTTGAATCATTAAAGAAGTCTTATTTTTACCTAGAAGGTAAAGATTAGGACATTGCAAGAAAATACAAGGTAATCATAATATAAGGAATTGCTGACATGCTAACTTACAGCATTCCAGATTTGGTGAAAGTTTAACTCAAAGAATTGATCCACAAAACTGGAAGCATTGAAAAAGATACTAGTTCTAGAAAAATTGAGCTTTGCTATTTGGAATGCTTGCTATATTTGTGCCAAAATGAGGCCAAAAATTCAAGTGCCACATCCCACTGCTCCTTTTGTCCCAGTGTTTTAGACATCTTAGGACAAAGACTATAGCATTCAAATGTGTGATTTATTTCCAGAAGTTGATTAGCAATATGGAAATAGAAAAAATGTTATTGTTCAAGCCACAAAATCAGATCTGGGCCATAGTTTTTCTTTTTCTTCTTCTCTAGTTCCACAAGAATAGGTTCCAAACATTCATCCATGTTGGGCTTGTCTTTCCCCCATCTTTTCTGCTGCCAGCCACTAACCCGAATTGATTTCCCAGCCACTCTTTTTTTTTTTTTATATGGACCCACACTTACTAAGTACTTTTTTTTCACTCCATCTCTAGATAGTCCTAAGTAAGTAAGGATGGAGAGAGTAAGTTAAGGAAGTATGAGACAATAAGGCATCTTGGGTGCACAGAGAGTCTCATTCAACTTTGTTTTCTAAATCAACTCGATGAGTTCCTTAACTCTCTCAAAGACCCAGATTTTGGAGGTGGCAGATTGAAGGTAGGTCTTCTCTTCATAGCCCAGCCACTCTTTGACCAGTGTGTGGAGACTGGGGGGAGACCATTCCAGAAGCATCCCTAGTACTCCTCCCAGTTCCTCCCAAGAAAGACAAGTTGGGCTTAGTCCTCATAATTTGGCAGCCTTTGTGGCTTTCAGTCAGGGCTTTTTACCAAGTACAGCTCTTTGTGTCACTGCATGCACTTCCCTGGATGTTAGTGGTCATTGTATCCCCAGGGTCCAGCACTGTGCCTGGCATGAGGCAAGCAGGCACTATACTTACAGACATTGGAATCAGACATACATGGAATACCTATACCTGGTCTAGTTTTTTGTCTTAGGCAGATTATATCATCCCTTTGAGGCTCACTTGTTTCATCTGTAAAATCTGAGTAATAATAATAATGGCTGGCTCACTGAATTGTTGGGATAACTAAATAAAATGTGTAGAGTGCTTAGTACTAAGCCTGGCTAGTAGTAAACACTCAAGAAGTAACAGCTGTTATCATAATTATCATCAGCACCATCATCAACATCAGTATTACTTCCTCTGTAAAAGTTTTACTGAAAGAATGACTTATTTTCAACCAGCCACTTTGACCCTTGATTTAGAGCCAGTCAGGGAGCAGTCCAAAGCAACTTTGTAATCTGATAGTCCCAGTAGATTTGCATGTTTGAATTAACTAGCCTACTTTGATAATAGCAAGAAAAAGGGTGTCCCAGAGAAGCATGGATACCTATGTCCTCCAATCCCAGGATACCGAGGGCTCAGTTCACATGGTCTGCGGTAGGTAGTTAGATTTTCAGCAAGACCACCCCTTCCCCATTTCCAAAAGAGAGATCCTGAAATTGCTCCCCTCATCGGGGCACAATAAGAATTACTCCATCTTTCAAGATCCACCATGGGAAGTGAATAAGTCACCTCAGAGACCTCTTGTCTGAAAACATTTTCCCCCTATTTGTGAGGTCACAGTGTACTCAACAGGGATAAATATCCACACCAGTGACTTTGCCATGGCGTCAGAAATGTTTTGAATGGAAAAAGGAAAACCGGGAATATGCACTCAATTTCTTACAGCTAGTGTCCATCGCTGACTGTCTCCCTTGTGGTAATAGCTAATGGTTCTCTTAATCCTGAAAAAATACATGGAACAGTGAGATTCCCGCAACCATTTCATTCCCCTAAAAAAGCTACCTTCAGTTTAGAGCTTCTGCATTCTTGCCAAAGGATATAGAAAGCTTTTATGAGCAATTCTTTCCCAAGAAAATAGTTGTTGTACTTGTTTCTTTGGAAAAGAATGTGTTTACTCTCCATGACAACCCTCTAAGTTAAAATGTTTTAATATCCCTATTTTGTGGATGAAGAAGCTGAGACCCAGAGATGATTTATAATTTACTCAAAGTCACTGAACTAGAAGGAGATAACATTCAAAAGTCAGGAAATCTTTCCAGAACCTCCATCATAAATCACTATGTTCTTCAGGCAGTGCCGGTCATTGAACTGTGTGTTCTTGCATCCATTCTCTCTCACTGCTGCTCTACTCTGTATCTCAGGGAGCTTCATCTCCTAGGCGACCTTGTTCTTTGACTTCTGGGCAGGTTTAGCCAATTGAAGGCCCCAGTAGAAGACTGAAGGCAGGAGGAAGGTGAAAGCCAGGGATTTCTCTTATTCTCTCTGCTTTAAGTGTCTTCTCCTTCATGGCTCGAGTTCCTTCCCTCCGTGGTCCCAGTTCCCACCAGCCAGCTACTACCTATTGGCCCTCACTTCTGGGAACCATATCCTCCCTCATCCCTCCTGCCCAAGGAGTGATGGTGGCTTTCTGAGGTGCCTTACTGCACCCTGTTTGGCGTGTCTACTCCCTCATCACCTATAAAACAAACTCCCTGTAATAAATATCTGTGTTTGAAGGCGGAGAACAATCTCAGCTCCATAGTTTACCAGTTCTGTAACCCACAGGTGACTCATTTGCCATCTATGCACCTCAGCTATTTCATTATTTAAATGAGGGCTATAAGGATTAAACCAGATCCTAAAGAAAGCACTTTAAATATTTTTAATCAAGAAAAGCTCTATACAGCCACAAAAGGCTATTAGTTATGTCTTGATTGGTTACATTTTTTTTCCCATCTACCTACCTACCCCCACCATTGTTCGGTATGAGAACCACCTATATAAGGTTCTGACATTTAGGTGTCATTAAACAAGAACCCTTTTCTTAAAAGTAACTCTTGAACTTTAATGTTCACCACCTTCTGAACTTTGCTTGAGAAGCAAAAGACCATCTATAGTAAAAAGCTGTATCAAATTGTCCTCACAAATTTTACTTCTGCTGTCAAACGCACCTTAGTAATTGCATTATATCCTAAAGTTCTTTGGAAGACATGTGAGCTTTCTCAATTTTTCATGGTTGACATACTTTCAGTGAAACAATCATAAAACAAAGGACTGTTACAATACTAAGGAAACAAAAGTTAAACAGGGAAAAACTTGTTTCTTTACTGTAAACAGATCCTACTTTGCATCTTTTGAGTTGGTTTGGATTTCCCCATCTGGTCCCCTCCCTGTTATAGGCACTAAATAAATATTAGAAAACAGTCCCTTCAAAACATGTAGTCTTTGCCTTTCCTTATTTGTCCTGGCTCTCTTCTAAAAAAAGAAAGAACTAACAAGGGCTTGTTGGAAGCACAAACCCCTCAGCACCTGCCAATTTTTAAATTTCATTTTGGAAAATCAACCTTTAATTAAGGGACTTGTCCATAAGAACAGCTTCATTAAAGCTTTGATTTTTATCAAAAGGTGTCAGATTTGTATAATTTTGTGGAAGCAGTACGTTATCATTTGGAATACCTCCTCTTATCTTCTTTGGTTGCTTAATGTTATTAAAGTTGCTCTGAAAGCATTAATGCTCAGCCTGAACAAGAGCTTGATGAACTTCCTGTATAAGCAGTAACATTCTGCAACTCCATTTTATGGGATTTTTTTTCTTAATGTAGACATTTACTTTCTGAGTGCAAGTGATCTCTTAAGGTTAATTTCTACTCGATTTTCCTTCAGTTTTAAATGTCATGTTAAGTCATCTTTGTAACATAATCAGCAGAATATAATTCAAGAAGTCAGATCTATTGGCAAATAAATATCTGTAGGAGAAAGAAAAAATAAAAGCCAACCCAATGGGGTTTTTTGCTTCCCTTCATTCTTTCCTTGCCAAAAATCTTATTTGGGTTTGCAGTAGGGGAATTTTAGAAATTATGTTTTTCAAGGTGTAACTTGTGGAACAAAAGCAAAATAAATTAAGGCAGAAAAAAATGAACTTATCAGTGTTATTTTTTCCCCTCTAAATAAAAAGCACTAATTTTATAGTTTTTTAAATTTGAGATTTTCTCAGTCCATTTGTTCACGTTTGATTTTGCTCATAATTATAATGGAAGAGAAAATGTTTTTAAAAGTCCTGGTCATATCTGTGAATCTGTTTCTCACTCTTTGCTGTACTACATGTCACATTTTTTTTTTACAGGATCGTTTAGAAAAAAGCAATAAGAAAGGCCTGTGAATGTTATAAAAGAAGATTGTGATACATCGTGTCAAAATGATAAATTTGTTATCATGTTAGTCTCTAGAAATTTTAAAATTCAGTTCAGAAAAATGCATTATGACTGGTCAGTAATTTTTTTAATGCCGCACATAAGTTATATCATAATGGCACTATCAAAATGTTTGATGATGTTTCAGATATATTACAAAGTCTATATTCCAACTCTAAGAAAAATATAAGCATGTTAAATACCATATTTACATATTGATAATAATACTGGTGTTTGGTGGCTATTTCCCAATAAAAGGAAAAATTCATTAGCCAGTTACTTCCAAAATTAGATTTTTTAAGTTGCATGAAAGCATTAATAGCCTTGAAAGCTTTGATGAGTTTTTAATAATAATAATAATAGTCTATTTAATCATATAATTATGTGTTTGAAAATATTGTTTGAGTATCAGCAAATTTGTTCACAGAGTATATAAGGATAACTGATCAGAATTCGCCTCTGTATTCATAGGAAAGAGTCAAAAAGAACAAACAATGACCTTAGTTTTTCTTAAGCCTGATGATACTATGGTTTACTCTAACAAGACAGCTATATTGATAATTATATTTTTGTTACTATGCTTCTGCCCTGTTGCACTGGTTCTTGCTGACTTTTGTGTTAATGCATAATTATTAGTAAGCATCCTGGCTTTTCAAGTTTATCTAGTAATAGAGTTTACATCTATTTGCATAACTGCCATAGCACTGAACTAAATTTATTTTACAACAATGTGAAATGCTTAACTTGAAAAGTTAATGTATGACATCCAAACAGCAGTGTTTTTTGTGGTTGTGAGAGTAACTAATTATACGAATATTACCTCAAATATACACTCATGCCACACAGTTTTCCTGAGGTGTTTCTATATTCTGAAAGCTAAATATTAAATACTGTTTTTTCATTGAAATATTCATTTAGAATTTCCTTTAGAAGGTGGTCCTGATTATAATATTGATAAAATTTAGTTTGTTTCGGTGTTTAGACATGAAAATTATCTTCCTTGTCTCATAAAGACCTAAGTATAAAAGAAAACGGAAAATAATTCCTGGAGTTTTTACTTCTCTGGTTTTTGTTTCATCCTCTGTTTATTATAATTTTAGCACCAACTTCATGCATATTTAATTTTTTATTGTAAAGTAGATGAAATGAGCAAGTACATAAAAATTTTATTTGAGATAAAAGTCAGGAGTTACTGCTAGAAAACAGACATGTAGGAGACATTTAACAGGAGTAAGAAATGGGAGTTAGACCATATGGGCTGACAACACCATAAATAACAAGAAAAGGGAGTGCTGAAATAGAAGTGAACAAATGATAGCTCAAAGCATAGACTTAGAAATATCAAAGTGAGAGCTACATAGATAAATATATAGATATTGAAAATTTGGGATCCTGGCCTACTTTACATGAATCAAGTCTAATGTCAGAATAACATGCAGGAAAGTAGAAAATGCACAACTTTAAAGTTGGCAAACTAGGCCAAATTTGGTAGCTCATGCCTATAATCTTAGCGCTCTGGGAGGCCAAGGTTGGGGGATCACTTGAGGTCAGGAGTTCCAGGCCAGCCTGAGCAAGAGTGAGACCCCATCTCTGCCAAAAATAGAAAAAATTAAGTGAGTGTGGTGGTGTGTAGCTGTAGTCACGGCTGTGTGTAGGGGGGTGCCGAGGCAGGAGGATCGCTTGAGCCCAGGAGTTTGAGGTTGCAGTGTGTTATGACACATCTGCACTCTACCCCGGGTTACAGAGCAAGACTTCTCTTAAAAAAAAAAAAAGTCAAACTAAAATCTAATCCCATATAAACTGGCTCAAGTCTGAAAAAAGATAAAAAAGGGAAAAAAATAAAATCTAATCCCAGCTTCAACACTATTTAGCATGCAAGACATCTATTACCTCATCTCCAAAATGGGAATAATAAAATTTAGATCAGGATTGCTGTATAAACTAAGATAACACAGTGATTTTCAAAATTGTTCAGACTGTATAGAAAGGAGAAAGTCTGGGTACACTTTGAAGAGCATGAGGATTTGAAAGAGTCCCAAAAGAGCTCTTTAAAGTTTATATTTAAGGACTCTTAGACTTTAACCCTCTCAATTTTAAAGATCTATAACCTAAGGCCTCACAAGTTGGAGCAGTTTTTTCAAGGTAACATGAATAGTTAGATTCAGAGCCAGGATTGGAGTCTAGAATACAGGTATCCTGGTTCCCAGGTATTACTCTAGTCTTCATACACAGACCACCTATAATTTCTAAACAGAAGGTATTGCCATGTATTCCCCAGGGTTTGAGCCAGAGAGTTTGGCTCCAGAGTCTGCCCTTTACCAGCTACCTGTCTTTCAAGCTATGTTTGTTGGGTCTTCCTATTGTTCTCCTTACCAATGATGGTGTTTAGCAAAGCATATAAGTAAATATGTATCCAATGGATCTAGTTATATTATATATTAAATTATTTTTTCCCATTGTCAGTAATGACTTCATTATTTGTTAGGCTATATTATGAATTCAAACACAAGAATTTTATCCTTACCTTTTTCTATTAGAATTACCTGGAGTTTTATCAAACTTTTCTCCCTTACTTGTAAATCTGCCTTGGAGTTCTGGTCTCTAGGAAGTAACTCTTAAGAAGTTCCAGCTACACTCTAGAATTTGGGATGAGTCATCTTTGTTGCTTGTCCAGCTCTGTCTGGCACCCCAGTACTGATAACTAGATTCCTTCCTTGTTCCTTAGGGCTTAAGTCCCTCTCTTGGCTATTTATCCCAGTATTCTGGGATCTAGGATTTTCTTTCAGTGACATAGTCCTGCCCAAGAACTCTAAGCTAGAGTCTGAAGTTTAACTACTTTCTGAGATGTTGTCCTATTGCCCCTAGCCTGCCTGGATCTCTAAATCTTACCCAATCTTGGTGTTCTTGGTGCTGTTCACTCTTTTCCTGCAGTGTCACTTCTGCTTCCTCACTGGGCCTCCCAACCATAGCTGCTGGGATGCACCTGCACCTGTTGTCCGTCTCACCACCCCTCCCATCTGTGGATCACCACAGCAGAACAACCCATGCCCAGCCCACTGACATGTGACACACTGTGCATTTTAGTGCCCACTATATAGCGTGTGAATATAGCAGTGCTTTTAACCACTTCGGGACCAGCAGTGACCGTAGTCGACAGCCACAGATGAATGCGCACAGCCCAGCGTCGAATGTAGTCATAGCCACAGATGAACGCGCACAGCAACAAGGCACACAGTCAAGCATCGACTTTAGCCAACAGCTGTGATATGACTTTTCTAATTTTTCATTTATCAAAATAAAATTGTGAATATTTAAACATAATGTAATGAAAACATATATGTATATGTTACCTATTCTGATTTACATTACAAGTAAAGCTGCCTGTAAAGTAAAACAAGCTTTCAGTGTGTTAAAGCTTTCCTCACACAAGAGCAACGGATTCGCCGTCAATGCGCCGTCAATGCACAGCACAAACTATCGTGCGGACTACGAGTGCCAGCTGTGGGCGAGGTTTCTCGGCCAGTGAGCACGGTCCCGATGTGGTTAAGCATTGGCTTTTACTTTAATGTCTAGACGGATTTGTTTAGAGTCCATGTAGCCTAGCTTCCTTAGCCTACCTTTCCTAGAAATCTTGAAAATCTACTTTTGAAAGTTCTATTTTATTTTTCTTTTTTTTAACATTTCATTTACTAAATGGAATTTTAAAAATTGCTTTCACAGTGTTGCTTTCTACCTTGATATCTAAACATGTGACTTTATTAGTCCCTCCTTCTATAACCAGAAGTGATTTCAAACACTTCAGGAACTGTGGTAGGCTGAATTATGGCCTCCCAAAAGATATCCCTGGAACCTGGGAATATTGCCTTCTATGGTAAAGGATGTGATTAAGTTAAGGATCTCGAGATGGAGAGATTGTCCTGGGTATTCTGGATGGGCCGTAAGTGCAGTCACAAGTATTCTTACAGAGAGAGGCTAAGGAAGATACTGCCACATAGCAGAGGAGAAGGCAGTGTGACCACGGAGGCAGAGATTGTGGTGATGAAAGCCATAGCAAAGGAATGTTGGCAGCCACCAGAAGCGGGAAGAGGCAGGGAACAGATTCTTCCCTGGAGCCTCTGGCAGGAGCATGGCCCTGCAGACACTCTGAAACTGATATTGGACTTTTGGCCTCCAGAATTATGAGAAGAAATTTACAGTTTGGGTGCGGTGGTTCACGCCTGTAATCCCAGCACTTTGGGAGGCTGAAGCAGGAGGATTGCTTGAGGCCAGGAGTTCCAGACCAACCTGGGCAACATAGCAAGACCCCTTCTCTACAAAAAGAGGTTTTTTAAAAATTAGCCAGGCATGATAGTTCACCCAACTACTCAAAAGGATGAGATCCTCTTAACCTCCTCTCATATATATATTCTTACCAGCCAATTGATTTTTTTGAAAAAAGTGCATAGACCATATTATTCCTGCTCAGAGTCTCCCAATTAATTCCCATTGCACTTGAGATCAAACTCCCAAGACTTCACCAGGCTCCCACCTACTCTCCAGCCTTATCTCTGACCACCCGCCTGCCATTCTCACCTGCATTCTTCCTTTTCCCCCTTGGATATAGATCATGATACACCTACATTCTTATTCTTCTTAGAACAAGCCAAGGCTTTTCTCCAGGATTTTTGCAAACATAGTAAATGCTGCGTCCCAGGCCTCTCTGTCTTCTTACCCTATTTTATTTTCATCATAGCATTTATCACTATCTGAAATTATCTGACTTATGGTTGGTTTTGGCTCCTTCCCAGTGATTAACACAGTTCTTCCACACAGTAGATCAGTGGTTCATTAACAGAGAGTGGAGAGGACTGCTCAAGGAACATTGAACAGTGTCTAGAGACATTTTGGTTGTCACAAGTACTGGCATGCAACTAGTGGATAGAGGCCAGGGATGCTGCTAAACCCATTCTGCAATGCCCAGGATAACCACCCACAACAAATGACTATCTGACCCAAAACGTCAATGTTGCCAAGGTTGAGACATCCTGCAATAGATGCTTGTGGCAAGGGGTACTACATGTCCCCCGGTATCTATGCTTTCATTCATCTGTAGCAATAGATGTCCCAGATTTTTTACACAGAGGTGCCAAGCATAAAGACATTTCCCAGCTTTTTCACATAGATGGAAATAGGTAGGAATGTCATGTGGTGGCAATTTCTCTTTTTCTTCCTCTGTCCTGCTGCTTAAAGCATAGACGCTGCCAGCTTAGATCATGAGATGGCGGCCACACAAAGTGGAGCAACAAGGAGGAGGCTGTGTCGCCGGCACCATAGAGCACCACACCTGTCCTGAATTGCTGCTCAATAAGCTGTTGAATAAATAAATGACACCAGGTATCTTCAATGCATTATCTCTCTTAGCACACTACAGAGGAATAAAAAGCCATAAACACGTTTGTCCTGTATGGTGCAAAACCTTCAGCCTTTGTATCTTGCCTATTATTTTGGAATCTTGATTTAAAATTATATCCTCTACTATCTCTGCACGTTCAACTTTTTATATTTGACTTAAGCATTATTACTTAAGCAGAATCATGCGGTGTGCTTCCGCAATATCTATGCAGATTGCACCATGGGTGTTTACAAGTCTTTTCTCCTTCCTTGTCTTTGTGATATACCCTATAAGACCCTGTGATATACCCTATAAGACCAAACACAAGAGCATCTAGTTACATTATGTGTAAAAAGATAGCATATGTTCTTGGTGATCAGCCCTTCTCTCAAATTTGAGCAAAGAATGTGTTTGAGGCAAGTTGGCTTTGCCCCTTGAACCAGGTGGTCTTCCTGGTTAGCCAGGCTTCTCCAGAAAGTCTATTGCTTCTCCAGAAACCTTTGTTCTCCGTGAAGTACCAACCATGGTAAGGAATGTCTGTCTCTCCAAAGGGCTGCCAATTTCCTGGAGTACATGAGACTCCTTGTCAACCAAGGGCTTCCTGGAATAACCCTCTAAGGAGGTTTACTTTCTGAAAAGTTTTTAACTTTGTTGAATCACTGACCCAAGCAACCGGTGTTAGCGATGAGGCTGTGTCATGGTAACCAACGGGGATATGCGAGCAGAAAAGGCACATGAGCCCCATCGTCCCATGATACAGTGTGTTTAACTTATCCCTTGTCGTTGACATTTAATGAGAATCTTTGTTGGCTGAAGATGCTGTAGAATCAGTAGAGTGGTTACATGCAAAGACTACCTGCATTCAAATCCCTTCTCCCTTGTTTATGACCCATCCTGAATCTCAGTTTTTTCATCTTTGAAGTGATTAAGACTCGACCTCAAGGACTTGCTGATGGGATTAAATGAGTTAATACACATAAAGTACTTTTAACCATTTCTTGTGGTAAGCTGCTCTGAATATTATGAAAACACCGGTGTCCAGTGGTAAATTGCCTCCATTTAGAAAAAAAAAATCTGAAAAAAATTTAAAAATAAGTCTTAGAAGTGCAAAGAATACTGGATATGGTTGCACAAAATTTGAATATAGTTAATACCACTGAAATGTACACTTAAAAATGGTTAAGATGATAAAATGTTATATGTATTTTACCATAGTAAAAAACAACTGGGGGAAAAATGTGGACCCCCTAGTTCTATGGATTGAAAATGTACTGTGGTGGGACTGTTAGGCAGTTTAGGATGACTTCTAGCAACCATGGGCAGCTGGTGCCCTGCTGTCCCTCTTCTTCCTCCTCAGACAAGGCACGGTGCCCAATTTGTGCAGGTATGTAATAGATGTCTGTTTATTTGGATTGAATTCAGTTGAATTCTAGGGTGTCAGATTCTTTTAGATGAGTCTTCCCATTCCCTGTCTTTAGAGTATGCCCTGTCGTCTTAAGATTATGACAAGATCAGATACAATTTTGACCAACCTTCTTAAAATATTAAGTCCCAGCCAAGTACAGTGGCTCATGCCTGTAATCCTAGCACTCTGAGAGGCCGATGCAGGAGGATCACTTGAGGCCAGGAGTTTGAGACCAGCCTGAATGAGAGTCAAACTCTGTCTCTACCAAAAATAGAAAAATTACCTGGGCACAGTGGCCTGTGCCTGTAGTCTCAGCTACTTGGGAGGCTGAGGCCGGAGGATCCCCTGAGTCCAGGAGTCTGAGTTTGCAATGAGCTATGATGATGCCACTGTACTCTAGCTGGGTCAACAGAGTAAGACTCTGTCTCAAAAAAAAAAAAAAAAAAAAAGTTTGTACTCCAGGCACTGACATAATCCCTTTCAAATACTATTAACAGATTTGATACTGTGAAAGGGCCTAGGTCTGGGGTGTTTCATTATCCACTCAAACCTTAACTGTATCTATTTTTTTTTTCTTTGATATTTTAAGTCTATTAAGAAAAAAGGCAAGGGCAGGAGTGGATCTAAGTTTCTTGGGGCCTAGAGCAGGTATAAGAAAACAATACCAAATTACCCAAATAATATTAGGTATGAATGTGAAGATTTATTCAAAATAAGAACAGAAATCCCAAGAAATCACTCAAACTTTGGAGATTTAGATCCCTTTCTTCTAAGATCTCTTGGAGCAATTTAACAGGAATGCTTCTTGCTAGCAACCTGGCTTTTCCTTTTTACCTAGAACACTCAAGTACTCGTGTTCAAAAGGCCCTGTGTATCAAGAGCCCTGAAGTTTAAACTTCATTACCTCTGTATAAATCTTTCTCTAGATAAGGAATGGGAGGGCAAACTTAATGTAATCAACTTACTAAAAATCTCAAATGGTGTTAATTTTTATTTCATTTTTTTTTTTTGCCTTGCTCTGTTCTTCTTGGCAATCAAATTTTAAAGTAATATGAATCACCCTTTTTTAAATTTATACTGAGTATACTTGTTTCCTATTAGTGCTATCACATAGTACCACAAACTTCAGGGCTCAAAGCAACACAAATTTATTATCTGATAGTTTTAGAAGTCAGAAGTTCAAAATCAGTCTTACTGAGCTAAAGTCAAAGTGTTAGCAGAGCCGGTTCCTTCAGGAACATTTTCCAGCTTCTAGAGGTCACCCACATTCCGTGGTCCCTTCCATCTTCAAAGCCAGCAAGGGATGATCAAGTCTTTCTAACATCATCTCACTCTGACACTGACTCTTCTGTCTCCCTCTTCCACATTTAAGGAACCTTCTGGTTGCATTAAGCCCATGCAGATAATCCAGAATAATTTCCCTACTTTTGAGCCAGCTGATTAGCTACCTTAATTCCATCTGCTACCTTAATTCCCCTTTGCCATGTAACTTAACATACTCACAGGTTCTGGGGATTAAAACGTGGATATCTCTGGGAGACCATTATTCTGTCTACCACAGGGAGGGAGTAAGTTATTTGAATGCTAAATACTTTTGAAAATGCTTTTTGCCATCTGATTCCCATAACTTTTTCTTGATTCTTGATTTGGAGAATTATTTTTAGCGGGACTATCTGTGAGGGAAGCAGAGGCACAGTTCTACATTTCAGAATTGAAAGGGAGCAAGTACTCCCAGCTCAGCATGCCCAGAGTCTGCTGCCTTTGGTTTTTCCAAATGAAGGCAGCTGCAGAAAATTTCCAAACACTAGAAAATACCGCCTAAAGAAAGCAGAATTGCAAAAAGATGGCTGATTGAACACATACTTTTATTCTCTTCTAAACTGCATTTAAACTATAGTATAGTAAAGGAACTTTTTAAAGACATAAACCTACAAGGATAAAGTGAACATGAGAAGAAATGGCACCAACTTTTTGAAAGCTGCAAAATAGATGAAAAAGTGGTACTGAATTAGAAAAACTGATGAAAAGTTGAATTCTCTTTCCTCTTGGGGAAAGCCAAGAGCCAAGTCTATTTATTCACTTACTTATTTTGGAGATAGGGTCTTGCTCTGTTGCCCAGATTGGAGTGCAGTGGCATAATCATAGCTCACAGTAACCTCAAACTCCTGGGCTCAAGTGATGCTCCCATCTCAGCTGCCCAAAAGTAGGTAGGACTACAGGTATGCATCACCATTCCTAGCTAATTTTTAAAATTTTTTGTGGAGATGGAGTCTCACTATATTTTCCAGTCTGGTCTCCAACTCCTGATCTCAATCCTCCAACTTCAGCCTCCCAAACTGCTGGGATTATTGGCATGAACTGCCATACCCAGCTGCCAAATCAATTTAAACCACCAAATAATCAAGGCTCAGGCATGAATGGCCCCCTACTCCTAGAAGAGAGGATCAGGGTGTGCTGGAATAAAGAAGTTTGGTTGAAAATTGTTTGAGAAGCAGTTCAATCCCCACATGTTCCTCTCTTCCCCCAGGTTGTTAGATGATTGATTGCTCTCTCTCTCTCTCTCTCTCCCAGCAGAAGATAGGTTTCCTCATTAAAGAGGGTAAGGCAGAGTTTCTGTTTTAATAAATGAAAAACAGGGCCAGGTGTGGTGGTTCACACTTGTAATCCTAGCACTTTGGGAGGCCAAGGCAGGAAGATCACTTGAGGCCAGGAGTTCAAGACTAGCCTGAGCAACATAGCAAGACCATGTCTCTACAAAAAATCTTTAAAAAAATTAATGCCTGTAGTCCCAGCTACTCAGGAAGCTGAGATAGGAGAATTGCTTGAGCCCAGGAGTCTGAAGCTGCAGTGAGCTAGGATCACACCACTGTACCCTAGCCCGAGCAACAGAGTAAGACCCTGTCTCTCAATTAACTAATTAATTTAAAAAAAAACAAAAAAAAACAAAAAAGGGCTAAGTAAATGATGATGAATACTAAATGTAGAACTTCTTCCTCAACCAAGAATGATGACATCCACTTCTTTACTTCCATACAGAACATCAAATGAGTCTTCTTTATGTGGAAATCTTTCAGACCCAAGAGGAAAGAACTAAAGATACTCACATGGATGTTGACATCAGGGATTTCCCTAAAAAAGACCCAGGCTAGCCTAACAAACAGGAAATCTCACCATGAACAAGCCTCACCCACTCACTCAGAGCTTCCAGGCAGCTCTTGAGGCCCCCACTTCTAAATATGAGGAGGCAATTGAGCACAAAGAGATCTGAGAAAAACCTGAACAGAAAAAAAATGTAGTGAAAATAGAAAGTATGCAGGAAGAAGAATAACAAAACTCTCAATGTCTTCAGAGAGGTCACGAATTCTTATTTCAATGTACTCATGAAGTCAGAATTGGAAACTATAAAAAAATTTTCAGAAAATGAAAAAGAGCCCTTAGGAAAAAAACAGAAAAAGGGCCCAGTAACCCCCCAGCATGATGCCTGAAAATAGACTGTCTTAGTCCATTTGTGTTGCTATAACAAAATAGCTGAGACTGAGTCATTTATAAAGAACAGAAATTTATTTTCTCACAGTTCTAGAGGCTGGGGAGTTCGAGATCAAGGGGCTGGCAGGTTCAGTTGTCTGATGAGGGCTGCTCTTTGCTTCCAAGATAGCGCCCTGAATGCTGCATTCCCCAGAGGGGAGGAGTGCTGTGTCCCCACATGGCAGAAAGCAGAAGGGCAAAGAGGGTTAGACTCCCTCCACCAAGCTCTTTCATAAGAGCACCTAATCCCAAGGAGAAGTGCTCTTATCACCTAATAACCTTTTAAAGGACCCACCCCTTAATACCATCACCTTGGCCATTGAGTTTCAACCCATGAATTTTGGAGGGGACACATTCCAACCATAGTATGGATTCATGCCAGTGAACTGGGTTCAAAGAGAAGATTCTAGAAGTTTCCAGAAAACACAACACACAAAAGTTAGGGGATCTGAATAAGTTCAGATTTCTCAAAAGGAACTGTGGAACATAGAATACAGTAGAACAATGCTTTCAAAATTCTGAGGGAAAATTATTTCCAACCCAGTATTCTATAGTCAGTCAAGTAGCAAATCAAGTATGGGTGAGGAATAAAAACATTTTTAAAGACTTGCATATTCTCAAAAACTTTACCTCCCACACACCCTTTCTCAGGAAGCTAGTGGATAAAAGATGTGCTCTACCTGAAGGAATGAGTAAACCAAGAAAGAGGAAGACAGTAACCAGGAAGAAGGAGATCCACACAGGGGAGAGGCAAAAGGAATCCACAGGATGTTGGTAAAGGGAGAATGTTAGCTGAGAAGCAGCTCAGATGACTCTGGGAGAGGCTTTTTTCTAGAAGACAAAAATCAGATGCTTGATGTGACTGAACATACTGAAAGGAGACATAGGTATAAGCTGGGGGAGAATTTGGGATTCAATAGTGATAAGCATTAGGAGTCATAGTAAACAAAGCTAATAATACAAGATGAAACAAACAAAAAATAAGAAAATTAAAACTCAAGAGAACATACAAAAAAAAAAGAGCCTAGGAAATAAATACCAATTTATCACATAGCTCCATTCCGAATAGAAAACAGAATTATAATAATGCAAATGCTATCAATCTAACCAAAATTGTGATTCTATATTGGGAGGATGGAGAAATGTGAGGCTGCAAAGGTTTGATAGTGGTGGGACCACAGTAAAGAGAGCTAAATCCTCATCTCACAAAGTAAGAAATGCATGAATTTAGAGATAAAGACATACCTACCAAAAAATAAGCCAAAGGATTTCAGAGTGCTTTTCCTTTGGAAAAGGAAACTGGGTGAAGTGGCTGCGTCTGTGATTTCTCTTATTCACCTTGTAAAACTAGTTGATTCCATAAATTATAAGGCTGATAAAATTTTCAAAGACATTTTAAAAGCAATATTGCTGAATTAAGTACCTTATTTTACTTTTCTGGAAACACTGTGCAGATTAATGAGATGTTTATAATACATTATGAGCTCTTTGGAAGGAAAAAATTCTTATTTAGACTTTATATAGGTCCTTAGCTCATATTAGCATTTTCATTATTTCTAGTGTAATTATATTAACATTTCACTAGCATATGGCTTTGTCTTTTCTAGAACTCTAATTAAGTTTAAATAAGATGTATGCCACTGGGAATCTCTATTTACCCTTGTTAAACACTCTTCCTATTTGATTATAATTCCACCTACTAATTCCTTCTGGTTTTTGCCTCCCAAACCATTTTTAATTTTTATGACTCAAATACAATTTGAACTGGCCCAGCAAATCATTTACAAGGTTGAGGTGTAAGATAAATTGGCAAACTAAATGGAAAAGAAGACAACCATTGGGTAGAAAACAGAGACCAAGCTTACCTCAGTTGATCAGTTTATTAAAAGAACTCATACTTTTCATAAGTACTCACTGTGTGCTAGGTTCTAATTGCTTTACCTACTCCTGTGCTATGAATATTTTTCCAATTCACTTTAAGTATTTTTAGGCACCTACTATACACTGAGCATTGTGATAAGAACAGCCAACATTCCTTGAGTACTTAGCATGTGCTAGAGTCTAATTGCTTTACTTGCTTCTTGCCCTTTAATGACTGAAGCAACCCTATGAAGCAGATATGAATATCATCCCCAATTTGCAGATGAGGAAAATGAGACATAGAGAGTGTGAAAATAAATACAATTTAAAAGCTATTGGAACCATAAAACTCTGTAAGCCTTGAGAGAGATGTGACTGTGATCTGAGACATGTAGTTGTAATTTCTGCTTCCTAAATTATAGATTAACTCTCCTCATTGTTCTTGTTTTGTAAATGACTAGGAGAGACCAGGGGTCGGACTTCCTCCCCTTCTAATCACTGATCTCTGTAGTAGAATTAACTGCCTCCTTTATTATCCTGTATCTAACCCAGACCAGATGGTGCAAAAGGCCCCATAACTGTTACATCTTCAGTGTAGAATGTTACATATACCTTTGCAGAAAAGAAAACGATCACCTCGACTAATCAAATTACTATAACCATGTATTAAACCTCATACAGAAAGATGTTGAAATTCTGTTAAGCTTCCCAAACCTTATCTATAGAAATGACCCCCAACTTCTACACTGCAGAACACTGACTTCCACTGTTCAGAATCTGTGCTTCCTGAGTGACTATGCTCAAACTTTGCACTTGAATAAACACGCTTGAAATCAAATTCTGACTGTTTTTATTATTTTAGGTTGACATTTTGTCGACCATGAAGGGACTTGAAGCAAGCCACTCATGACCCCTGCCACTCCACCAGCAATCCGGGCCTTGGTATCAGGATGAATGGCTCTTGTTTACCTGACCTTGCTGGAGTTGGCCTGGTCTCTGGTGAGATTCCTCTTGGCTTTTAAATCTCCCAGGTTTTGGTTGAGTTTCAGACTTTATTCAAGCAACCTGATTCCATGGAGCTAGAATTGAAGCTCTGCCTTAAGACAAGGTAACAGTTTTTTGTTTTGTTTTTTTTTTTTTTGAGACAGAGTCTCACTCTGTTGCCCGGCTAGAGTGCCATGGCAACAGCCAGGTCACTGCAACCTCAAACTCCTGGGTTCAAGCAATCCTTCTGCCTCAGCCTCCGGAGTAGCTGGGACTACAGGCATGTGTCACCATGCCTGGCTAATTTTTTTTCTATATATTTTTAGTTGTCTGACTAATTTATTTCTATTTTTAGTAGAAACAGGGATCTCGCTCTTGCTCTGGCTGCTCTCAAACTCCTGACCTCGAGCGATCCTCCTGCCTCAGCCTCTCAGAGTGCGAGGATTATAAGTGTGAGCCACCACGCCCAGCCAGAGTACTGTTTTTTGTTCCTAGAGATTCTGCTGTTTGCAGATTTGTGATTTTCAGTTTTCTCTGAGGTAAAGGGTTGTTTGTTGAACTACCCATTGGAGTTTGTACAGCCTTTTCTCTCATTCACATTGTTGTTAGGGAAGGAAATAGGTTGTTTCTCTGAGAAGAGGAAGTGAATGTTTGTGCTTATGCAAAATTTGTAATTAAAAAATTTGTAATTAAAAAAAACTGGCTGAACTCTGAAGCTTGGTTCATCTGGCATATCTAAAGTCCCTTTTTGAGTGACTAAAACCAATGAAAAGCTTTCTCTGAGGATGAAAATAAGCCCTGAAGATAATGGACACTCTTCCTCTTGGCTGAAAGGCACCTTAGGTGTCTCGCTGGCTCCTTGTCTGAGCTCATTGCTCATGACATGCAATGGTCCCACAGGGAATCCCCAAAGAAGAACATACAGGGAATCTTCCTTAACCTTGTGGGCACATATGAAGGGCTGATCTACTGCCTTAAGTACCCGAGGTTCCTGGGTTTCCCTGGGACACGTATGTAATAAGGGAGAAGCAACTCAGGGGTGACACCTTGAGGAGTAATCCCCATTACGCAGCACCCTAGAATCATTGCATCTTTCTTTTTCAGTCTTTGTTCACTTAAAAAGAGAATCCAAATTATGAGCAATCATTTATCTAAAACTGAGTCTTCCTCCATAAGAGAGATCCACTTTTAGAAACTCTAGCTGGATTCATGTACGATACTTATGGTGCCACCTCCTATCAATATCTAGAAAAATGATCTTCATCTATGAAGACCCCCAACTATAATGGCCAAAATGGAGTGCCTTTGAAATACCTAACTCAGTTTATTTGTGTGCATAATTAGAAAAAAGTTAGCTCTTAAATTAAGTAAAGTAATTGGGAGAGTTACTTTCAGTGATACTCAGAAGCATCCAAAATAGGCTCTGACAAAGTTCTTTCCCTGCAGGAAAGAAAAATTTAAAACTCTCTAAAACCATTTCTGAATTAAAACTGTTGAAGTTTCTTCTTCCCCTCCATCCTTCCCCATCTCTTTATCCCACCTTGCCCAGACTTGCCTTCTTTTCCTCCTCGTTCCCTTCCTCCCACTCCCGCTATTTTAGCTCCATTTTGTGAGCAGCCAGTATCTCGTAGGGGAGAAGCTGCCTTAGTTGATCAACTGTGGTCAAAGGTAGAACTTAGAGGCATTATAAGGAATTTCTTGATCCTCATCAGAACCCTATTGGTTTTGCCAGGGAATTTGAACTAAATATTTCATCTTATGACCCTTGTTTTTCTGATTTGTATCAACTACTTCACATGTTGGTATCAGAAAGTAAAGCTAAGGATTGGATAGCTAATGCACATTGGACGAACCCCTTGGAAGACTTTCAGAAATTTTTAGACGATTATAGCTGTGCCCATAAGGTTGCAAAGGCTTTGCTCAAAGCCATCCCTTTAGACTTCCAAAGAGTGGTAAACTGGAAGAAAATATAACCATGTCAACAAAATCTAAGTGAGTCAGTAGTAACGTATTTTGAGAGATTTGAAAATATCTTTAAACAATATTCAGCATTATCTGAAGAGAGTTATGCTAATCATCAAAATGATACTCTCAATTCCATTTTCATAAATGGGTCAGATGAAGAATTGGCACTAATAGTAAAAAGACAATGCCATAGTTGGGCTACTTCTCAAATTATGATTTGGTTAATCTTGCTTGTCAGTTATCTCACACCTTAGCTAAAGAGGAGAGGGAGAGAGAAGCCAAACAAAAGAATCAGGCTAATAAGATTATGAATTTGCAACTAAAACAGCTATCCATCCAGTCTTGACCTCCACAATACCCCAGTAAACCTCAGGATGGACCTAACCATCTGTTTTATAATTATTGCAAAAAGTCTGATCACTTTAAGAAAGAAAGATTGCCAGAAACTAAAACAGAGAGAACAACAGGCAATGAAAGAAGAGAAACAATAGGAGAATTCTGGGGAACGTAAAGGGACCTTTCCTTTCCTCCTTACTAACACTCTAGGGGAAATAGATATTATTTTAAACAAACACAAGCTCTTGTTGACACTGGAGCTGTGTTATCTACAATAATTCCTATCTTATTACAAGTCCGATTTCTCAGAGCAAACAAACAATTCAAATGGTTAGTGTCACTACTACTCTGCTATCAGCACAATCTCAGCCTGTAGATTTTCAGCTAGGTCCTTTACAAGATACTTATGTTTTTTCTCTGAATTCCCTCATCACTCATCCATTTGATAGGAACAGACTTCTTACAGCTAATCTAAGACTTCTCAGAATACCCGCATTTACTTTTCTTTTTAAAATGAGGTCTCACTCTGTTGCCTGGGCTACAGTGCAGCAGCATCAGCCTAGCTCACTGCAAGCTCAAACTCCTGGGCTCAAACAATCCTCCTACCTCAGCCTCCTGAGTACCTGGGACTACAGGCATGCACCACCACACCCAGCTATTTTTTCTATTTTTTGTAGAGATGGGGTCTCACTCTTGCTCAGGCTGGTCTCAAACTCGTGGCCTCAAGCAATCTTCCCACCTCAGCCTCCCAAAGTGCTACTGTGCCTGGCCACATTTCTTATTCCCAAAAGGGAGAAATTTATCTAGGTTTAGACAACAAAATTGAATTATTAGCTATAATGAATTTTTCAGAATCTTGTTCTCTTTATTCAGAAATTGCAATTCATATTGCCATAGAGGACATAATTATTGAGTGATGAAGAATTATGAAAATTGCTAAAGGCAGTACCTGATCAATTATGGTCAGTCTTCCACTGATATTGGAAAAATTTTCTTGGCCGGCCCAATCAAAGTTCATATAGACCCATCAAAACCTCTTCTAAACCTTAAACAATACCCTTTAAAACCAGAAGCTTTAGAAAGAATAAGGCCTATAATTCTAGACTATATGAAAAGAGGTATGATTATTCCCTGTACAAGTCCATGTAACACTCCAATGCTTCCTGTAAGAAAACCAAATGGTAGAGGATGGAGGTTTGTATAGGATCTGAGAGCAATTAACAACTTAGTCATTACTCGCCGTCTAGAATTGTCAAACCTCCATACATTGTTGACTGTCTCCCTACTAAAGGTGAGTTCTTTACTATGATATATTTATGTAGTGCATTCTTATTCCTATGCATAAAGATAGTCAATTTCTCTTTATTTTCACTTGGGAAGACAGACAATACACAGGGACAGTCATGCCTCAGGAATTCACTGAGAGCCAAATTTGCTTTTCACAAATATGAAAAGCACATCTGAGATAGTGATGTCTTTAAGAAATCCGTTTTAATACAACGTGTGGATAATATGCTTCACTGCTCAGAGGGTAGGCAAGCCTTCATAGAAGATTGGATTCACTAGTTATAACAATTAGCCTTACAGGGACACAAGACCTCAAAATAAAAACTTCAGTTTTGTCAAAAACATGTAAGATATTTGGGTTATGTAATATCCAAGGAAGGTCTTTTTGTCCACCCAAATAGGCTAAAAAGAATATTGGCCTTCTCTACCCCAAAAACTAAGAAGCTACCCAGAGGATTTGGGGGACTAGTAGTATGCCATAGAAATTGCATTCTACACTTTTCTTTAAAAACTCAACCTTTATATAATCTTTTAAAAGAAGATAAGCCAGACTTCCCGTGATTGAGGAGAATCAGTTAACATTGGAAGAAATTTAAAACAGCCTTATAGATGCCCCAGTTTTAGAACATCCATATTATAATATTCCATTTTCATTGTTCATGAAAATCAGGGAAACACATTAGGCATCCTGACACAAAAACATGGAGACCAAAACAGACTTATAGTACACTATAGTCAGCCACAGGACACTGTGGCTAAAGGACTGCCATCTTGCATGAGAGCAATGGCCACCACTGCTCTGTTAGTAGAGCAACTGAAAAAACAGTGACGGGATATCCGCTCACTGTCTTTGCTTCACATTCTGTGGGAGCACTTCTAAATTCATAGCACACTCAACATTATTCTGTGAGCAGATTAGCTTCTTAAAGTAGTCCTTCTCTCTGTACCTCACATTACGATCTGCAGTATTCTAAACTGCCACTCTTCTGCCTCTGCCATCAGATGAGGCCCTGCACAATTGCATAAATCTTAACTGACCAGCTTCTCTCTCCTAGAATGAACCTGTAAGAAACTCCCCTTACTATGGCTATTTGCTTTACAGACAAATGTTACTTAAAGGATGAAGGTATGGCATGAACCAAACAACTCGCCTATACTTCCTGTTGAATTATAGTCATCGTTTTTAACCTATGTACATGATTGAACTCGTTAAAGCCCTAATAAAATGGTTACTTGGGGAAAACAATATTTTTTGAAACCACCTCTAACTAGAGTTTGTAAGGTGTACAATTGCTGTCTCATCTGCCCAACAACCCAGGGAAACCTTTACACAGTTCCCAAGGACATTTTCCTTTATTCGAAGGCCACTTTGAAGTCTGGCAGTTAGATTTTATTCAGCTGCCACCATCACAAAGATACAAGTATGTTCTAGTGATGATTTGCATGTTTTCTCATTGGGTAGAAGCATTTCCGTGCAGAAGAGTGTCTGCCTTATCAGTAAGTAAAATTCTTTTAGAAAAGATTATTCTGACCCAGGAAGTTCCTTTAGAACTCCACAGTGCCTGAGGTAACTCATTTTACCAGACTGATAATCCAATCAGTATATAAAATTTGGCCCACCCTCCAACACTTTCATTTTATTGTGCATATCATCCCCAATCATCTGGATTGGTAGAGTGTACAAGTGGAATAATTTAAGACTCAATTGGCAAAAATAACAGAAGTTTTTAAGATTCCATGAATGAAGACTCTTCCATTTGTTTTGCTTAAGGTAAGGTCAACCTCTTTCAGAGAACGTCAGTTGCTCTCATTTGAAATAATAACTGGCAGACCTATGAATCTGTCCCTAGAAAAGTGTAACTCCTTAACTGTAAGGAGGATATGTATTCCTTTACTGTTCTAACCTTATGAAATAGTTAACTAAGAATTATAATCTAAGGCCGGGCGCTGTGGCTCATGCCTGTAATCCTAGCTCTTGGGAGGCCGAGGCGGGCGGATTGCTCAAGGTCAGGAGTTCAAAACCAGCCTGAGCAAGAGCGAGACCCCGTCTCTACTATAAATAGAAAGAAATTAATTGGCCAACTGATATATATATAAAAAATTAGCCGGGCATGGTGGCGCATGCCTGTAGTCCCAGCTATTCGGGAGGCTGAGGCAGAAGGATCACTCGAGCCCAGGAGTTTGAGGTTGCTGTGAGCTAGGCTGACGCCACGGCACTCACTCTAGCCTGGACAACAAAGCGAGACTCTGTCTCAAAAAAAAAAAAAAAAAAAAAAAGAATTATAATCTAGTGAAAGACTCTTTTCTTAGTGGGCTCCCAGGAAACAAAGGATTCAACACTCACAATTTTCAACCAAGATATTTTATCTACTGGAAACAATGTCTTTTAACCACTTTGGTACCAACGTCAACTGTAGTAGACAGCCACAGATGAACACACACAACGACTTTAGCCAACAGCCGTGATATGACTTTGCTAATTTTTCATTTATCAAAATAAAATTGTGAACATTTAAAAATAACGTAATGAAAACATATATGTACATGTTACCTATTCTGATTTACATGACAAGTAAAGCTGCCTGTAAAGTAAAACAAGCTTTCAGTGCTTTAAAGCTTTCCTCATCACACAAGAGCAAAACGGATCCGTCGTCAATGCACAGCACAAACTATCGTGTGGACTATGAATGCCGGCTGTGGGCGAGGTTTCGCAGCCGGTGAGCGCCAGACCAAAGTGCTTAAAAGACACTCTCCAACCAAAGTGAAAGAGCCCTTATTAAGTGCTAATGCTTGGTTGTTAAATTAGAAGGAATAATCTCCTGGATCCATATTTCTCATCTAAAAAAGGCTGTATGTCCCAAGTGGACTATTTTCCCAGAAGGTGACCTCCAACTCAAAATAAGTCAAGTCTAGCCCAAGAAGAAGACAACCTCTGATGTAGACAACTAAAACCCAAGAGTCCAGACCAGGCCTGTGTCTAATTGAACACTCATTGTTAACAACCGTTAATAGGTGGGGAAGATTTTCCTTTATGAGCCCCCAGTAAAGTTCTTTATTTTTGTCCTTAGTTCTCATGTCTTGGTACTACCCTCACCAGCTGTTGCCTGTGAAGCAAATCTTTTGCAGTGGTTCCAGTACTATGCTGATAGACTACACAAAGATGCTTGCTGGGTATGCAGTCTCACATCCCTTTCCACTAGGTCTGGTTCTCCAAGGTGGGCATATCTCCTCTCCCTGGACAAGATGGCTAGAATATTATAAATATATCCATTTTTCTAAGAACCATTCATCAGTACTTGACACTAGTATGACCAAGGATAATGTACATTACTGGTCTATTAATAATATTTTACAGTATAAAGGGCGTGGGAAGAGCTGCTTCTTCTTTTATTTTATTTTTCTTTTTCTATTTTTTTTAGCTTCAGAGTGATTTTATTCGAATGAACACGCCCTCTGGACCCTTGGGGCGATGTCTAATTTTCTTGGGGTGAAGGGAACGGTGTGCGGATTTAAGGTCTGTACGAACCCTCACATCCCAGGTATGGAAGCATAAGAAAACTGAAAAGCCCAGGCTTAATCTTAAAATAGATAAAAGGAAACTCACAAGCAATGACGTTACAACCACTCGGAGCAATCCGCTGCCATTTCCTCAGACAACTGCACACAGGAGAGCCAAAGGTGCTTCTTTGGTAAAATAACTAGTTCATTAGCTTTAATACTGGCACTGCCTCAGCTGAGGGATGAAACACTGGTACTGCCCCAGATGACAGGTAAGACAACTCAGTTTCAGGAAAGTATAACACAAATGTGGGATGGTGTTTTCTGGCTTACCCCCTCCTGTGGTTAGCTCAATCAACTTACCTCCTTATGTTGGGAACATGGAAATAATAGCAAAGATACCTGGCCCAGTGGCACTAGAGATATGAGAGGGATACCCAAAGAACACTATCCACACCATTATATTACAAAGTACTAACTGGCATGCCACTGAATGTGCACAATGACCAGATATTTATGGGTTAGCTCCAAATGGATGCCTCAACTATGTGGCACTAACTTATGTCCATGGTTACCCCCAGGATGGTTAGGACAATGTCCTTTGGGTTATACTTAGGCACAAGGTTGAGTAGTTCATACCCTGTCAAAACCTGAAAATTTTCCTCATTTGCAATCTCACTGGGTCCATTCTGTGTTCCACTGGTATGATCATTTAGCTTTCATCTTCATACCACAACAGGATATTGAGGATATCATTTGGCATGTAGAGGCCCTAGCCAATTATCCATAAAATGCCCTAAATGGTAGCTGCATGGGTATTTTCTTATTAAACAATGAAGTTACTCTTATGAGAAAGGCTGTGTTACAGGACTATATGGTTTCAGACCTACTCACTGTATCCAGAGAGGGAACCTGTACCTTCATAAAAACTGAGTGCTGTGTCTGTATCCCAGATGAATCAGATAACATCACTGTATTAATTGCTGATATGAAAACTCACATAACTAACCTTTTAGATCCAACATTCTCTCCAAATGATTGGCTAAGTAGCTGGTTTGAATCTTGGGGAACTTGGTGGCAAAGTTCTTTTTTGCAGGAATTATAATCTCCTGTGTTTTGTCCTGTTTTTGTCTTTCCTGCTGCAGCATTTGTTTGCAATGGAGTCAACACATGACTGAAAAGACCAAAATAGTGGTTGCTGAAAGAATTTAACATGTTATTGTTTAGCTTGACTCCAGTAACAAAATCACTTCCTTCATGTTGCTTTAATCTTGGCCTATACTCCAGCAGCTTTATAGCTTGTCCAATCCCCCTTCATTGTAAGACATGACATTCTAGGAATGAGCCTTCCTAGTGATGTAGGCCAAAACTCAAGGACATAAAGGAGTCAAAATTATTGAGTTCATCTATGATGCTTTCTTTGAAAGATCTTGATGGAAAGGGGAAAATGTGCAAATAAATAAAATTTAAAAGCTGTTGGAACCCAAAAACTCTTTAAGCTTTAAGAGAGATTTAACTGTGATCTGTCATGCAACATGTCGTTGTGACTTCTGCTTCTTAGATTATAGATTAACTCTCTTCCTCATTGTTCTTGTTTTGAAAATGACTAGGAAAGACCAGGGACCAGAACTCCTCCCCTTTCAATCACTGGTCTTTGTTATAAATTAACTGCCTCCTTATTGTCCTGTACCTAACTCAGGCCAGATGGTGCAAAAGACCCTGGGACTGTCACATCTTCAGTTTGGAACGTTAAAGATACCTTTTCAGTAAAGAAAAAGATCGCCTCAACTAATCAGATTACTAAAACTATGCATTAGAATTTATATAGAAAGATGTTAAGATTCTGTTAGGTATCTACCTTATAACTGACCTCAAACTTCTACACGTTGGAACACTGACTTCTATTCTTTGGAATCTGTGCTTCCTGGGTGATCATCCCCAAACTTAGCACTTGAATAAACTCTCTTCAAACTATATCCTGATGCTTTTGATTATTTTAGGTTGACAAGAGATTAGGTGTATTTCCTGAATTTCTTAGAGAGTAGCCGAGCTGGGAATCAAATTCCCAGCTCATACTCTGAATCAGTGCTGTGTGTCACCTCCCACTAGACAGTGATGGGCAACATGGAGGATACCACAAAACTAAGGAAGAAAGGGCCAGATGTGGTGGCTCACACCTGTAATCCTAGCACTCTGGAAGGCTGAGGTGAGAGGATTGCTTGAGGTCAGGAGTTCAAGACCACCCTTAGCAAGAGTGACAGTCTGTCTCTCAGATTTAAAAAAAAAAAAAATATATATATATATATATATATATATATATATATATATATATAATAAAACTAAGGAAGAAAGGAAAAGGAATTAAGTTTATTGGGCACTTTACTATGGTCCAGAAAGTTCTATCATTGTATTTAATTATGATAATGTAATGAATATTCCTTCATTATACGTTGAGAAAGGTTAGGAAACTTGTCCAAGGTCAAAGACATAAGCTTTAGCCCTCAAGAAACTTATTTCTACTGAGGGTAAACCTACACACAGAAGGAACTGGCAAAGCTATAAGATGATGTAGAAAATCTGTCATAGGAATAAAAGTATAGCAAGATCTTCAAGGAGAAAGTGTTAGTCCAAGGGAGATGCCGGTCAGGCTTCTGTGAGGAAAAGGAGTTTGTGACCTTAGATGTGATGTATAGGATTTGGATAAATAGAGAGGAGAAGTGAACAGCATTGTTCCTGATTGTTGCTCTTTTCTGTACTTGTAATTTTCCTCTTTTGGTAATTGTCTTATTATTTTACAAGACATGGACTTTAGGGTTGACAAAAAGTCATTTCCTGATTCATCTCTTTTGATAGAAATTTCAAAGCAGAGACAAATGCCTAAACTTAGAAAACCATAAGATACATGAGAGAAAGAGCAAAATACAGAAAAGGAAGAGAAAGGATGTTGTTCTCCTGAGGTTAGTATAGGGTGGAAAGGGTAGACATCGGGAAATGAAGAAATGAAAGGAAAGAAAAATTTAGAAAAGGAAAGTGAAATTAAAGAAAGAAAAGTGGAATTCCCAGAGGGAAGTCTATTTTGAATTATGACTTGGGTTTAAAACTTTCATGGCCCAGGCCACTGATCTGAATGCTCTTAGAGAAGCTATCATAAATAAAATGCTAAGCTAGTCATGTTTTTTGTTTTAAAGAATGTTAGAGGTATGAAAAAGAAGAAAAGTTTTCTCAGCCAAGACTTTTGTCAGCCTCTTCAGATCAGTAACACGTTGTCTCAATCTGGGGAAGTATTGCTACTGCTTAGCATTTGGGGTGAAGCCAACTGCAATGTTCAGCAAATATGGGTTCTATCTACTTGAAAATAATTGCCTTTACATCTTGTGACATCTTCCATGGACTCTGCAATGAAAATAAATTATAATCCCTTTGGGTGGGAGCAACTAAATTAGAAAGAAAAATGATTAGAAACAGAAGGCAGCTTGACGCTTGTGATGCCAGATTTGTTCAACATGTGATTCAAAAGCTGTGGATAAGTTTTTCTGGCCAGTCTCCCAATTAACAACCTTTAGCTTACTCAAAAGCCAAAATCCATGACTCAAAAGAGCGTGCTAGAAAGAAATTTTTGACAGATAAAATTAGCTATTCCTGGCAACATCAAATAACATATACATATACTCATGTACCTTTTTTTTGGGAATGAAGCTCAAAATACACCAAGATCTAACTTAAACTGCTCCCCAGTGCTCTAAAACTCAACTATAATAGCTAACATTTATCAAGTGCTTACTACATGCCAGGCATTACATTTAATTCTTACACCAACATTATGAGATAAGGACTATTCTCACATAATCTTACTTTAAAGATGATGAAACTGAGTCCAGGGCAAAATTAATAACTTGATCAAGGTCACACAGAATATGACAGAGCCAGGACTGAAAGTGAGACAATCTAACTGCACTACACTCTTAGAATAAGTCCTTATCCCAAAGGAGTTTATAACCTAATACTGGGTTCAGAAAAGTACCCTTCAGTGTGATAAGTGCATGCATACTAAGAGTACTAAGGACAATGAAGTAAAGTCATCTAACCTTGCCTTTGGCTATTAGGGAAGTCACCATCAAAGGGACAGTTAAACCAAGACAGAAGCCAGGGATGGAGAAAGAGGGAAAGAATTCTAGACAGAGGAAGAAGCAGGTCACCAGGTCCAGAGATAAAAGAGAGCTCAATAACCTCTCACTGACTTGTTGAAAAAAAAAAAAAGAGAGCTCAGTATCACGGGTGCATAGAAAGAGAGGACTGATGGCAATGGTGAGCCATTTTGAAAGATTTTAAACTAAGGGTGAGCCTGACTAGATGTGCATTTCTGAAACTTTTGGGAGTTGCTTTGGAGAATAACAAGAGGAGAGTCAAAGAGACCTGCTAGGCTATTGCCTTGGGGTAATCCTGGCGTGGCCCTAGGCAGTAGCAGTGGAGATGGAGAGAAGCAGATGAACTGGATAGCTATTCAAAAAGTGGCCTTGACAGTAGATGACATTAAAGGTAACAAGAAGGAATCAAGATGGCTCCTAAGTTTCTGGCCTGAGCAACAGGATGGGTAGGATGCCATTCACCAAAATGGGAAATCCAGGAAGGAGCAGGTTCAAGAATAGGAAGAAGGCCAGGTATAATGGCATATATCTGTAATTCCAGCACTTTGGGAGGCTGAGGTGGGAGGTTGGCTTGAGGCAGGAGTTCAAGACCAGCTAGACAAAAAATTTAAAAATTAGGCCGGGCGCGGTGGCTCACGCCTGTAATCCTAGCTCTCTGGGAGGCCGAGGCGGGCGGATTGCTCAAGGTCAGGAGTTCAAAACCAGCCTGAGCAAGAGCGAGACCCCGTCTCTACTATAAATAGAAAGAAATTAATTGGCCAACTGATATGTATATAAAAAATTAGCCGGGCATGGTGGCGCATGCCTGTAGTCCCAGCTACTCGGGAGGCTGAGGCAGAAGGATCGCTCGAGCCCAGGAGTGTGAGGTTGCTGTGAGCGAGGCTGATGCCACGGCACTCACTCTAGCCTGGGCAACAAAGCGAGACTCTGTCTCAAAAAAAAAAAAAAAAAAAAAAAATTAGCCAGGCATGGTGGCACACGCTTGTAGTCCCAGCTACTCAGGAGGTTGAGCCAGAGGGATCACTTGAGCCCATGAGTTTGAGATTGCAGTAAGCTATGATGATGCCACCACATTCTACCCTGGGCAACAGAGCCATACTCTGTCTTTAAAAAAAAAAAAAAAAAGAATAGAAAAGGGCACATGCTCTCACATTCTGTTCCCTTCTCTCTCTCTCACTCTCACTCTCTCTCTCCACTGTGTGAGGACATAGCAAAGGCAGCCATCTGCAAGCCAGGATGAAGACCCTCACCAGATCCCAACCATGTTGGCATCCTGATCTTGGACTTCCAGCCTCCAGAAATTTGAGACATAAATTTCTATTCTTTAAGCCAAAAAAATTCAAATAAACAAAAAGAATAGGAAGACAAAAAAAGCAATGATTAGGGGAAGGGTAAGATGACCAACTGGAGACATTGGTCCCCAGATCATCCCAAAAGGAAGAAAATGCCTCAGGTGCAAAATCTTAACTCAGGGAAAATACTAAGGGAAGGTGCCAGAACTTACCCTTACCAGACATCCCATGGGAAGAAGTTTCAGAGCAGAACAAGAAGAAGCAAGATTTTGGCAGAGACTGACCCGGCAGGAATTGGAGTCTAGCAGGAAGGGTGGGTGGGACTGTTTACTTTTCCTCCCCTAACACCTGCCCGAGAGCTTTTCTACCCTGGCAAATCCAGGTTGCCTCCCCGACCTCAGACCCAAGCTGAGACAGTGGGCACTATATTGCCTGCACACACGCTGGGTTCCTCTCTTCTGCCAGGGAAGTCACAGCCCCTCAGTCTCCTTGTCACTTGATCCCACATGAACATTTCCCATTTGGACTGTGACACCACAAAGGAACAGGGAGACACAGGAGAGCAGCAGGGGTCCTGGAGTGTTGACCCGCAGGACAGGCTGCTCCAAGGGAACTGGGAAGTGCTGTGAATGCTTTGTAGGACAGAGGAAGGCAGCACGCACACTTTCCTTGCACCTCAGAGCCCCTGGCTCACGATTCAAAATTGTCTGCTCCCCTCCCAGTGGAGACACAGGTACAGAGAGGAGCCCATAGGGTAGCAGAGTGTCCTCACTCCAGAGCAGAAGCAGTACCAGAGCCCAAGAAGGGATGTAGAGATGGGGACCTCCTCTCCTCCAACCACCCAGTGCTGTGGACACAGCCACTTCTGCTCCCAAGATGAGCTTTTGGCATGGGTGTGCTGTGGGACAGCCAGCTCTAGGTGCACCCCCAATAGTACTCTGCTCACCACACCCAGGTTTTGCACAAAGGGTGTGGCTCATTTCCTTCATAGACAGGCAGCATTTTTGCAGCTGTCCTGACCAAGGAATCTCAGCTCCTGGGTCTCTACATTGCTGAATGCATAGCCAACATGCCCCAGGACCCACTTGGACCTCAGCAGCCTTAGGGGACAGTGGGTCCCAGGGGAGCTATGAGTATCCTGGAGCTTGGGCATTCAGTGTGGGCTGCTTCCAGCTAAGAAAAGAGTACAGCACACCAGGGGACCCCTTAAGACAAAGGGGACCAAGGTACCAGCCTCCTGACCCCAGATTTGGAGCCTACTCTTCCTCCTCCCCTCTGCCACTACCGCTGCCAATGCAGCTATGGCTATTTCTGCTTGGGACTGGTGAGGGTTCCACAGGGGACAATTAAGCCAGGGCACATGGGAGCAGCTGCCTTGCCTCTGACAGAACACCTATCATACCCAGGACTTCCACAAAGGTTGGGGTTCACTCCTTTCCCTCTAAAAAGCTCCAGAAAGCACTTTTATGTGCCCCAAGAACAAAAACTATCACCTCCACTGAGGAATGGCAGGGCTATCTGTACTCTTCCAGAGCTGCTCATCTCTTCTGGGAGGAGTCTACTCACCCTGGCATCTGGACACTTTTGTGTCCCCGAAGGACAGAGACCACTGTCACTACTGAGGTAGGTAGGTGTGAACAGCTTGTGTGGCCCACAGCTGCTTGCCTCTGCTAATATTGTCAAGATGGGCCAGCTTCTCCTGTCCAGGCTCACAGTTCACCTGCTATTGCCCTGCCTCAGTATCCTTCTGGACCAGAAGATCACCTCATTCCTCACTATCACAGCCCTTGCCTGAACTCAGGGGGGCTTGAGGGCAAGTTTGCCAGCCTGGTCTCAGTCTGGTCCTCCCAGGACTCAAGGATGATATCCAGGTGCCTGGGGACTAGGGACTACCTAATTTTGTCTACCATTGCCTGTGACTAAACATTCTCTCCAGGTCTGAGGTCCAACTGACCCAAATGTCAGCAACACTATAGTGGGTACTTACATGCATGAGCCAAAGGGCAGCATACCTCTTTCTCTCTATGCTCAGCAGCAGAGTTCTTGGCAGAGGATAACAGGTGAACTTCAAAGCCATCTGTTTTGAGCTGAGGGAAGAGGTTCCAGACAAGAAGGAATCAGCATAAGAACTCTGGCAATATGAAAAAACAGATTCTTTCAACACCACTCAAGGATTACACTAGCTTTCCAACAATGGACTCCAACCAAAAGGAAATTTTTGACATGTCAGATATGGAATTCAAAATATGGATCACAAGTAAGCTCAATGAGATCAACGAGAAAGTTGAAAACCAACACAAAGAAATCAGAAAACTAATTCAGGACATGAATGGAAAATTCACTGAAGAGAAAGATTTTTAAAAAGCCCAGAATTTCTGGAAATGAAAGAGTCACTTAGGGAATTTCAAAATACAACAGGAAATTTTAACAACAGACTATACCAGGCAGAAGAAAGAATTTCAGAGCTTGAAGACAAGGCTTTCAAATCAACCCAGTTAGTCACAAATAAAGAAAAAAGAATAAAGAGAAATGAAGAAAGTCTCTAAGAAACATGGGATTATGTAAAATGCCCAAACATAAGAATCATAGGTACCCCTGACAGAAAAGAACAAAAAGCAAAAAGCATGTAAAACCTATTTGAGGGAATAATAGATGAAAACTTCCCTGGTCTTGCTAAAGATTTGGGCATCCAAATATAAGAAAGTCATCAAGGTCCCAGAAGACTCATTGCAAATAGGGCATCACCAAGGAACATAGTTATCAGACTGGCCAAAGTCAAAGAGAAAGAGAAAATCCTACAAGTTACAAGATGAAAACATCAAGTAACTTACAAAGGAAAACCCATCAGACTAACAGCAGACTTCTCAGCAGAATCCTTACAAAGCCAGAAGAGATTGGGGTCCTATCTTTAGTCTTCTTAAACAGAATAACTGTCAGTCAAGAATTTTGTATCCTGCAAACTAAGGTTCATAAATGAAGGAGAAATAGTCTTTTCCAGACAAGCATACACTAAGGGAATTTGTCACCACTAGATCTGCCCTACAAGAACCATTCAAAAGTGCTCTAAACACTGAAATGAATGGTCAATACTCACCAGTGTTAAAACACTTGAAAGTAAAAACTCACAGCTCTTATAAAACAGTAACACCAGGGAGAATACAAAGCAACTAGGTAATAATCAACATGATGACTGGAATGGTATCTCACATATCACTATTAATGTTGAATATAAATGGTCTAAATGGCCCATTTAAAAAATATAGTTTGGTGGCATGTGTCCAAAGTCCTAGCTACATGGGAGGCTGAGGCAGGGGGATCTCTTGAACCCAGGAGTTGGAGGTTGCAGTGAGCTATGATGTCATCAATGCACTCTAGACAGGGTGACTAGTGAGACTCTGTCTCAAAAAATATATATAGGCCGGGCGCTGTGGCTCACGCCTGTAATCCTAGCTCTTGGGAGGCCGAGGCTGTCGGATTGCTCAAGGTCAGGAGTTCAAAACCAGCCTGAGCAAGAGCGAGACCCCGTCTCTACTATAAACAGAAATAAATTAATTGGCCAACTGATATATATATAAAAAAAAAAAATTAGCCGGGCATGGTGGCACATGCCTGTAGTCCCAGCTACTCGGGAGGGGGAGGCTGAGGCAGAAGGATCGCTTGAGCCCAGGAGTTTGAGGTTGCTGTGAGCTAGGCTGACGCCACGGCACTCACTCTAGCCTGGGCAACAAAGTGAGAGTCTGTCTCAAAAAAAAAAAAAAATATATATATAGATTAGCAGAATGGATAAAAAATAAATAAGAAACACAACCTGCATGAAATCCATTTAACTTGTAAAGAATCTCACAGACTCAAGGTTAAAAGGTGGAAAAAAAATTCTTGCAAATGGAAACCAAAAGAAAGCAAGAATATTCTTATATTAGGTAAAACAGACTTTAAATCAACAATTGTTAAAAAAAAAAAAAGATGGGCATTATATAATGATAAAGGGATCAATTCAATAAGAATATATAACAATCCTAAATATATATGCACCTAACATCAGAGCTTCTAGATTTCTAAAACAAATACTACTGGACTTAAAAAAAGAAATAAACAGCAATGCAGTAATACTGTGGGACTTCAACACTCCACTGACAGAACTAGACAGATTATCAAAGCAGAAAATCAACAAAGAAACACTGGACTTAAACATGACTCTAGTATAAATGGACCTAACGCACATTTACAGAATATTCTCCCCAAAAATGCAGAATATACATTCTTCTCATCAGCACATAGAACATTTTTCCAAGATAGACCTTATGTTAGGCCATAAAACAAGTCTCAGCAATTTTTAAAAATTGAAGTCATACCATGTATCTTCTCAGAACATAGTGGAGTAACTAGAAATAAATTCCAAGAGGAACTCTCTCAACTATACAAATACATGGAAATTAAACAACCTACTGCTGAATGATCTTTGGATCGATGACAATATCAAGTTGGAAATAAAAAAATATTTGAATTGTATGACAATAGCAACACAAACTACCAAAATTCTCTGGGGTACAGTAAAAGCAGTGCTAAGAGGGAAGTTCATAGCACTAAATTCCTACATCAAAAAGATAGAAAGAGGCCAGGCGTGGTGGCTCAGACCTGTAATCCTAGCACTCTGGGTGGCTGAAGTGGGAGGATTGTTTGAGCTCAGGAGTTTGAGACCCTCCTGAGCAAAAGAAAGACCTTGTCTCTACTAAAAATAGAAAAATTAGCCAGGCATGGTGGTGCACCACTATAATCCCAGCTACTTAGGAGGATGACGCAAGATGAGCCCAAGAGTTTGAGGTTGCTGTGAGCTATGAGAATACCACTGCACTCCACCCAATGTGACAGAGCAAGACTGTCAAAGAAGAAGAAGAAGAAGAAGAAGAAGAAGAAGAAGAAGAAGAAGAAGAAGAAGAAGAAGAAGAAGAAGAAGAAGAAGAAGAAGAAGAAGAAGAAGAAGAAGAAGAAGAAGAAGAAGAAGAAGATCACAAATTAACAAACTAATATGACATCTCAAGGAACTAGAAAAACAAGAACAAACCAATAAGAGCAGAACTAAAACAAATGGAAACAAACAAAAAATACAAAGGATCAATGAAACAAAAACTTGGTTCTTTGAAAAGATAAACAAAACTGACAGATCATTAGCTATATTAACAAGAAAAGAAGAAAGAGGACTCGAATAAACTCAATGAGAAATGAAAAAGGACTCGGTGCAGTGCCTTGTGCCTATAATTATATCACTCTGGGAGGCCAAGTTGGGAGGATCGCTTGAGGTCAGGAGTTAGAGGCGAGCCTGAACAAGAACAAGACCCTATCTTTACTAAAAATAGAAAAAAATAGCCAGGCATGGTGGTGTGGGAGATTGAGGCAGGAGAATTGCTTGAGCCCAGGAGTTTGAGGTTGCAGTGAGCTATGATGATGCCACTGCACTCTTGCCAGGACAACAAAGTGAGATCCTATCTCAAAAAAAGAAAAGAAAAGAAAAGAAAAGAAAAGAAAGAAAGAAAGAAAGAAAGAAAGAAAGAAAGAAAGAAAGAAAGAAAGAAAGAAAGAAAGAAAGAAAGAAAGAAAGAAAGAGAAAGAGGAGACATTACAACTGATACCACAGAAATACAAAGATTATCCAAGACTACTACCAACCTCTATGCACATAAACTGGAAAATCTAGAGGAAATGGATAAATTTTTGGAAACATAGAATCTCCCAAGCTGGAATCAGTAAGAAATAGAAATCCTGAACAGACCAATAATGAGTAATAAGATTGAATCAGTAAGAAAATATCTCCCCCCACTAAAAAAGCCCAAGACCAGATGGATTCACAGCCAAATTCTACTAGACCTATAAAGAACAAGTACCTATCCTACTGAAACTACTGAAAAACAAAATATAATATGTAGGAATATACTTAACCAAGGAAGTGAATGATCTGTACAAGGGGAACTATAAAACACTGATGAATGTGATGTGCACCGTCTGGAGGATGGACACGCTTGAAGCTCTGACTGGGGGCGGGGAAGGGCAATATACATAACCTAAACATTTGCACCCCCATAATATGCTAAAATTAAAAAAATAAAAAAAAACACTGATGAAAGAAATTATTGATGACACAATCAAATGGAAAAACATGCCGTGTTTATGTATTGGAAGAATTAATATTGTTAAATTGTCCATATGGCCCAAAATGATTTACAGACTCAATGTAGTTCCCATCAAAATACCAATGTCATTTTTCACAGAATTAGAAAAAGCAATCCCAAATTTCTTATGGAATCAAAAATAAGCCCAGGCCGGGCGGGGTGGCTCACGCCTGTAATCCTAGCTCTTGGGAGGCCGAGGCGGGCGGATTGCTCAAGGTCAGGAGTTCAAAACCAGCCTGAGCAAGAGCGAGACCCCGTCTCTACTATAAATAGAAAGAAATTAATTGGCCAACTGATATATATATAAAAAAAAAATTAGCCGGGCATGGTGGCACATGCCTGTAGTCCCAGCTACTCGGGAGGCTGAGACAGAAGGATCGCTCGAGCCCAGGAGTTTGAGGTTGCTGTGAGCTAGGCTGACGCCACGGCACTCACTCTAGCCTGGGCAACAAAGCGAGACTGTGTCTCAAAAAAAAAAAAAAAAAAAAAAAAAAAAAAAAAAAAGGCCGGGCGCGGTGGCTCACGCCTGTAATCCTAGCTCTTGGGAGGCCGAGGCGGGCGGATTGCTCAAGGTCAGGAGTTCAAAACCAGCCTGAGCAAGAGCGAGACCCCGTCTCTACTATAAATAGAAAGAAATTAATTGGCCAACTGATATATATATATAAAATTAGCCGGGCATGGTGGCGCATGCCTGTAGTCCTAGCTAACCGGGAGGCTGAGGCAGAAGGATCACTCGAGCCCAGGAGTTTGAGGTTGCTGTGAGCTAGGCTGACGCCACGGCACTCACTCTAGCCTGGACAACAAAGCGAGACTCTGTCTCAAAAAAAAAAAAAAAAAAAAAAAAAAAAAAAAAAAAAAAAAAAAAAAAAAAAAAAAGCCCAAATAGCCAAAGCAATGCTAAGCAAAAACAACAAATCTGGAGGCATCACACACATTACCTAATTTCAAATTATACTACAAGGCTATAATAACCAAAACAGCATGATAAAGTTATAAAAGTAGACACATTGATCAATAGAACAGAATAAAGAATCTAAAAAATAAAAATAAAAAATAAAAACATCATATACCTACAACCACTGATCTTCCACAAAGTAGACAAAAACATACACTAGGGAAATGATACTCTATTCAATAAATTGTACTGGGAAACTTGGAGGAGTCACATACAGAAGAATGAAACTGGATACCTATCTCTACCCATACACAAAAATTAATTCAAGATGGGTTAAAGACTTAAATGTAAGACCTGATACCATAAAAATTTGGGATGAAAACATAGGGAAAACTTTTCTAGACATTGGCTTAGGCAAAGAGTTTATGACTAAGACCTCAAAAGCAAGTACAAAAAAATTATAGGACATAATTAA
Organism: Microcebus murinus; assembly: GCF_040939455.1. Taxonomy (NCBI): domain Eukaryota; kingdom Metazoa; phylum Chordata; class Mammalia; order Primates; family Cheirogaleidae; genus Microcebus; species Microcebus murinus. Next base: position 63,609,485 of record NC_134112.1, read on the forward strand.
ACTAAAAACTTTCTGCATTGCAAAGGAAATAATCAACAGAGAAAATAGACAACCTACAGAATGGAGAAAATATCTGCAAGCTATACATTTGATAAGGGACTAATATCCAGAATCAACAGGGAACTCAAACAAATCAGCAAGAAAAAAGCCAATAACCCCATTAAAAAGTGAGCAAAAGACATGAACATTTCTCAAAAAAAGATATACAAATGGGCAACAAACATAAGAAAAAATGTTCACAATCACTAATCATCAGGAAAATGAAAATTAAAACCAGAATGAAATATCATCTTACCCCTATCAGAATGGTCATTATTCAAAAGTCAAAAAGCAATAGACATTGGCATGGATTCAGTAAAAGGGCATGATTATACACTGTTGGTAGTAATGTAAGGTAGTACACCCTCTATGGACAACAGTCTGGAATTTGCTCAAAGAATTAAAAGTAGACCTACCATTCCATCCAGCTATCCCACTACTGAGTATCTACCCAGATGAAAAGAAGTCATCATTATCAAAAAGACACATGTATTCATATGTTTATTGCAGCACAATTCATGATTGCAAAGATAGGGAATTAACCCAAGTGCCCATCAACTGATCAGTTGATAAAATGTGGTGTATGTATATATATATATATGTGTGTGTCACACACATACACACCATGAATACTACTCAGCCATGAAAAAGAATGACGTAATATCTTTTGCAACTTGGATGGAACTAGATGGAGCCCATTATCCTAAGTGAAATATCTCAGGAGCAGAAAAACAAATACCACATGTACTCACTTATAAGTGAGAGCTGAACAATGAGTATACAAGTCACACAAAATGGTATAGTGGACATTAGACACTGAGAAGGGGGGAAGTTGAAAGAGGGTGAAGGTTTAAATATTACTTATGGGTACAAGGTACACTGTTCTGGTGATGGGTACACTAAAAACCCTTACTTCACCACTGTACAATTCATCCGTATAACAAAAGACCACTTATAGCCCTTAAATCTATTGAAATTTTTTAAAAGGATAGGAAGAAGATAATTAATTCTATTTCACCATGTGGTGCCATGCAACATATTAATGCACATAAAGATCATTCTTTATTTCAGAAAAGAACAATTCATGTGAATTAGTTTAATCATCCATTAATAGTTATCCTAACATATTTAAAACGTTTGATTCACAAAATTTTGATATATGCATACCTTTTCAATAGAACTTCTTTTTGTATTTATTATTCTCATCTGTCAAGACATATATATATATATATACAATTTATTTTATTACTAGGCCATTTCAAACATATTACTTTTTTAAATAATTGGCCAAGTAACATATAGACCTAGTAAAAAATAAACTTAAACAGTATAAAATACTGTACAATAAAAAGGTCTTTTTGTTAGTATGAATTTATATTTAACTTAATAGAGATATATGTGGTTATATATAGATACATTAGTTAATATTCACACATATTTCTTTGCTTTATTGGCTGAGAAGGCCTGTCACACATCTAACACCCTGACCTTTGTTTCTGATTATTATAGACATATGCACTATTCGCCTCTCCCTATCCTTTCAACACCTTTCTTGCTCTATGCCCAGGTGGCTGACCTTATGGTCAATGTCAACAGGCTCCTTAGCTGTCACTTCTTCCAGTAGGAGTTGAGCAATGGAGGAATGGAGGAGCAGGTAAAGCATCATGCTGAGATCAGAGGCAGGGAGGGGAGAAGTGGGATATTTATTCCCCCAGCTCCTTCCTTGTTGAGCTTGCAATTAGCAAGGGTTCCATTCTTCTACTGAAGGCCACAACTCCTGTTGGGCAACCCTCTCCAAAAGCTCCCGGGATTCTGGTAACAGCTCCTTCCTCCTGCCTCCCCAGGCTAGAGTTACTGAAAGCCCTTCTACTTTTATGACCACTGACAGCTGATAGCTGACAACTCCCTTCAGCCAGCCCTGAAGTACTTTGCCATGCCTTTTGGGTTTTCCTTGACTTTGTCCACACTTTTGTGAACAGCTGCTTCATTGACTCCATCTGAGTGTGCTGTCTCTTTCTTGCTCAGACTCTGAGTCATATAATAGGCAAATATGTATTCCCTTCATTTATACAAATGTGAGCATACTATACATACCTTTTGTACCTTGCCCTTTTTTTTCCATCTCAATACAGTTTGGGTTTCTTTCTATGGACATACATATTGGTCTGCTTTATTAGTATCCCATTGTCTGTGTCTACCATACTTTTAAACATTACATCCAAAGATGGGAATTAAAGCTGAAATTTACTGGAGGGACCATGAAGCCTGGGATGGGATACTAAAATAGGGCTGGAACTTTGGTGAGATAGTGGTGAGGTGAGCTGATGTTGCTAAAACCCTGTCAAGTCTTGCAGTATTTAAGAGAGTGGGTTTTGGTATTGCTTAGGTTCATGTTCCAGCTTGACCAAACTGTGTGACCTTGGGCAAATAATTTAGCCTTTCTGTGTATATTTCCTCATCTGTAAAATAGGAATAACAATACCTACTTCAAGGTAATACTTATGCTCAAAAGCAGTTTCCTTTTCAAGTTGACTTTCAAATCAGATTACACCAAGCAACATGGCGCAAATACTGCAATGCACCGGCCTCCTGGTCTTCCCCTAGGTGTTCCCAGTCCTCTGCTTCTTTCTCCTCAGCCTTCTTCAGCCTCTGCCTTCCCTCCTTTCACTGCCTGCCACACCTGTCTGTCCCTATGCCCTTTAACAGGCTTTCTCTCTGTTGACATTTAAGATCCATTTTCAAGGAAGAATTAAACAGTAGATTCTAGGGTTGTGTTGTTATTAATGTATAGTTCATTAAGAGGGTATGAACAAATTTTAAGAGCATTCTTTATAAAGTATCTGTCAACCAGCATCTCCCCCAAAAAGAAAGATAAACTGTCTCAGATATGCTGTTTTCCACCAAAAGTAGTTAACGCGATTGCCTAGATTAGTTTCTGCTGAGCTCTACATGAGTCCTTGACTACTTTTAAGGAGAAATTACTGCGCATAAGGTGCCACCATCACCAAAAAGATAAAGTTATTAATTACACATGCAATGATGAGAAACAATTGAATACACTTTATATATTAAGCTTTTTTTCTTCCAAACGTTCAGGCAATGAAAAAAATAAACAGATAAAAATAAATTTAAAATGACTTCTTCCCCTTTACATGTGTCATTAAAAGATATAGACACCAAAAACCAGTTTATTTGGAGGCCATTTCTCCAAGAAATGCACAAGAAGTTCAAAGTATTGTAGAGATTTTTTTTTTCTTCCTCACCACCTGAATTTGAGGATGTTCTGCATTTTACAAGAAGAATAAAAAAGACCCCCCATCCCACTGCTATAAATGAGTTCTAAATGTTAGGCTACCCAACGGCTTGGTGCTGGCTTTTAGCTGTCTGCTTCCTCTTCCTAAATGCCTGATTTTATTTGCCACACACATCCTGAAGCCTTCCGGTTTGCCATCCCCAGGTCTGATATATGTGGATTTCAGTCACACTGGCCTGCTTTTTGTTTCTCAAGCATATCACGCTCTTTCCTGACTCAGAGTTTTTGCATTTGCTGTTCTCTCTTCTGGGAAGGCAGTCTCCTCATGCTTCAGCTCTCTCTTCAAATGTTACCTCCTCAGTAAGAGGAAAGCCTTCCCTGACCACCCCCTCTAACGTAGTCCTCTCTTTCCCCATGCTGTGCATTGCTCCCATCAATAACTCTACAAGACACTGTTCCATTTCTCCCACAGCTTTTTACCATGACAGAATATTTTCTGATTTATTTGTTTGCTGATAGTCATTGTCCCCCACTAGGATATAAGTCCTTTGAGGGCAGGAACTTGTTCAGACTTGTTCACTGCTGTATCTGCAACACTTAAGATAGTGCTGACATGAGTAGGCAGCACAATAAATACTCATTGAGTGAATAAATGAATTAATGAATGATTGATTAAATGAATGAACAGAATACTCAAACATCTGATTCACTATAACATGGTACATCAGTATTTACTTTAAACAACCCTCAAGTTTCCCTTTTTTCCTTCCATTAACAAAGCACAGAATTCATGAGATAAGATATAAAAGATAGGCCAGGTACGGTGGTTCATGCTGTAATCCTAGCACTCTAGGAGGCTGATGCAGGAGGACTGCTTGAGCTCAGAAGTTCAAGACCAGCCTGAGCAAGAGTGAGACTCATTCTCTACTAAAAATGGACAAATTAACTGGACATCATGAGGATCACTTGAACCCGTGAGTTGGAGGTTGCAGTGAGCTAGGCTGATGTCATGGCATGCTACCGAGGGGACAGAGTGAGACTCTGTCTCAAAAAAAAAAAAAAAAAAAAAGGAAATTGAACTCATCTCTTCACTCTCTCCTCGTATAAAAATAAATAAATAAATAAATTTAAAAAGACATACAAGGATAACTTTAAAAGTGCAATATACTTAAATAATAAGAAACTTGCAAGGGTTCTCCAATCATTCTTTGCTTAGAAAACTATGCCATTATTGGGCAGGTACAGTGGCAGGGACCTATAGTCCCAGCTTCTTGGAGAGCTGAAGTGGGAGGATCCTTTGAAGCCAGGAATTTGAAGCTGTAGATTGCCCCTGTGAACAGCAATCTGCACTGCAGCCTGGGGGCAACATAATGAGACCCCCCCCTCCCTAAAAAAGAGAGGAGAAAGAAAGAAAGAAAGAAAGAAAGAAAGAAAGAAAGAAAGAAAGAAAGAAAGAAAGAAAGGAAGGAAGGAAGGAAGGAAGGAAGGAAGGAAGGAAGGAAGGAAGGAAGGAAGGAAGGAAGGAAGAAAGAAAGAAAGAAAGAAAGAAAGAAAGAAAGAAAGAAAGAAAGAAAGAGAGAAATTGCATTAAAACAAAAATTTTAAAAAACCTATGCCATTATTTTATGTTAGCAAGAGACAAATTTACTAAACCACGTATCAAGTTTGGATTCATATAAAAGAATGCAAGATTGCCTCTACTGTCTGAGAAATTTATAAAATTATATTTTTATTGACACTATAAGTGGTTTTAAATTGAATGGATGGCTAGAATTCTTTTTTTCATTTTTTTTAAGGATGAATCCTCATCTTTTTAAATTACTGTCATTCCTACCCCATGATTTCTCAAATCCCATCATGAAACTATCAATTGATCAATAATTTAACAAGTATTTATCCATGACCCATTACATTGTCATAATTTATCAAGGTATTCTGTGGGGACCCTGTCTCTACAAAAGTTTTTTTCAAAATAGGTGGACATGGTGATACCTATAGTCCCAGCTACTCGGAGGCTGAGGCAGCAGGATCCCTTGAGCCCAAGAGTTGGAGGCTGCAGTGAGCTATGATTGTGCTACTGCACTCCAGCCTTTCTATTTTCTATGCAACAGATTTTTTTATTTAGCATAGTCAGTCCCAACATTCAGCACAAAAAGGTTACAGAGGAGATAGAAAGTGCATTAATAAAAGTCAGTCTTTACAAAAAAAAACCAGAAAATATATTATTGATTCAAAATATTTTACACTTGAATGATAAACTGCAATAACTTATTCTGGGCACCTACTGATAAGAGAAAGAAAAAGAAGAAAAGAATGTTTTAAGATGAGCTCAATCTCCAGCTGATTATCAGAGAAGTCAGTAGAGGTCACTGAGACCGGCAATCTTTCTTGCTTTTGGCATTAGTGCCCTCAGCTGGACCTGTTTACGGGACAGAAGATGTACATGCTTCAGGAAGACATCCAGGTCTATCACTCCTCATCTTAAGGCTTCTCCTAGGTAAAAGATAGAGTCTTCAATAGCATTTTCTTCTGCATACATATTTAAAATCTGTTTGTATGGTGGGGCTGTAGGAATGATAACTTCATCAATATCATTGTTTTCAGACTGATTTTCCATTTTATCCAGAGCAGAACTGAGTTCTTCATCCTTCCTTTTCAAAAGTTCTATGTTTTTTATCAACCTTAGCTACTTCTTGATCTAAACAAGTAACCATCTCTTCCAGTTTCTGGGTGACCTTTCTTCAGGTCTTCCTCTGTTCGTTTCAAGGCATTGAACTCTGCCTGGGCACTATCCATTTCCTCCGTCATCTGCCATCTCATCCTGTCTCTTAAAAAGGAAAAAAAAATAAAGAATTGTGAGTCATCTACGTGAGTTACTGTGGAGCCATGTATATGAGTTCATATTTTGACATCCTAGACAGACTTTGCCAAGGTTAAGAAAAACCCACGTGTACTCACTTGCAAAGATATCCATCACATAGTTTTAATTAAAAAAAAAGTTGTAGACCAACATGGAAAGTGATTTTTAGTTAAAAAAAAAAAGTATGTTTGGGCTATAGATAACTCTGTTCAGAAAACATGATAGAGGGTAGTGGGTAGTGATGGTTGAAAGGAGACATAGTGCTTGCCCTCAAGAAGTTTTTGTCTAGTGAGAGAGATAAGACTTGTATGTAAATGAAATTAAGATACTAAGGTAGATAGTGAGAGGCACCTCAAGGGAGGATCAGATAAGGTGTCCAGAGAATCCAGAAAAGGGACTGGATTAATTCTGAGAGCACTAAAGAATGTTCATAGAAAAGATAATGTTTTAACTGGACCTTGAAGGTACATGTGAGAGTGTAGAGAGTGGGTACATTCAGAATCTACTTTAAAACGAATACTTGCCTCTATTTTAGTTGTGTTGAGTTATAGACCCAATGATAATATACTACTTATAAGAAATGCATACACACATATACATATATATGTAGAGAGATGCGTATTTTAATATATGTAGCAATTTATTAATAAATGTACATGTTAAATCTCCAATAAAACCTTAGAGGGATGGCAGACTCCATTGTACGATATTGAGCAGCATCCCTGGCCTCTACTCACTAGATTACAATAGCATCACTGCAGTCTGACAACCAAAATAGGCTACAGCCATTGCCCTGTAGGGACAAAATAGCCCTTAGTTAAGAACCACTGGAATACATAACCTAAACATACACAAGAGATTTCTTTCCTCTCCTCTGCAGGTGGATAAAAATTCTAAAGTTCATAGCGTGGATTTTCTTTTTAGGTTGCTTCTTTAATGGTTCTCAATCCCATTGGGTCAAGGAAGCCTTTGAAGATCTGTTGAAAGCTGCTGACTCATTCATTTCTCAGAAAAACACACACTCTCCCACCATATTGAGTACAATTTCAGGGGATTTACTCTAGGGTTCTCCTAAGAGAAGTTCTGTGTCCCAGAGCTTGTAGAATTGTCATGGTCTGTATTTTCCTGGTAGGTGGGTAACTAATATTTTGGAAGCCTCTTCTGTATTTATTTTCAAACACTGATAATCAGGTGAGAATGTTCTGGTTCACCAAACCCTTCCTTCTGCCCTTCATCTTAACCATGCGTCAGTCAGTTTTATCAAAAAATATCCCAACATAAGACAAAACACTGGTGAGGTCAGATAGATTCAAGTCCCCCTCACTCTCATCCAGTGTCCACACCTGTCTAGTTCAGTTTATTCCTTCCCACATTGTCCAGATGAATGGGAAAGAAGAAAAACCAAAGAGTCAGGTAAGATAGGTGCCACCTGGACACTGATTTTGATTGTGAAATATAATACCCACAGAGAGAAATGTGTATGTATCTAAAAGACTGTCTATCTAAAATTCATAAGTAAGTGATAAGCTCTCTACAGCCTCCACCCACAGACTACTCCTAAAAGACTTTCTAGAAACCCAAAGGCTTATTAATATAGAAAACTGGCACCGCTCCTCTCTCCTCCCCACCTGTGCCAGACTGTGGGGTACCCTGATTCACAACCTGGGAGTCAAGGTCAGAGTCCCAATGATTAATGACCTTTTCCTCTTCGCGGGGCTCTGCCCCACCGGGGCGACCAGCCCCTGACCTGGCAGCCCGCATTAATAATTTGGGGGTGAGTGAGGATCCGGGTGGCCCCTGCGTGACAGCAGTAAGGGATTCCCGGTTCGGGAAAGGGAAGGAATGCGGGTGGGGTAGGATTTCTTTCCTGATAGGATTGGTAGGGAACGACCGCAGCCTGTGTGTCCTTCCTTTCGACCACAGTGTCTCTATTGCTCCGTAAATACAACGTCCCACTGCCGCGCGAGCGCTATAAAGGCAGCGGACGGCGGTCCGCGGGGCATTCCGGGCGGGGCGCGAGCAGAGCAGGTGAGCTCAGCCCGGCCCGCGGTGTCGCCCGGCAGCCACCGGCGGCTGAGGATGCGACCAGTGAGGGGGCAGGAGCGGGCGGGCGGGGGCCAGAGCAGCCTTCTTTCTAAGACTAGGAGAACAGGTCGGGGGGAGAGACTTGCTCCACCCGAGGAAAGTTCTGCCTCCGGGAGCGCGGCGACCGCTGCTGGAATTTGCCCGCAGCGCACGCAGCCGGGGCCGGGGAGCTCGCCCTGAGGGTCCCACGTCGGGCCGGGCCGGCGCTTCTCTCGCAGGGCTCGCCTGAGGCTGCGTCCTGGGCCGCGTGCCGGGAGGGAGGGACGCTCCCAGGGTCCCCTTTCCGCCTCGCCCGCGCCCGGGGCCCGGCCCCAGCCCTGGTCTGGGGGAGATTTCAGGACGCGGACAGCGCCCTAGCAGCTCGCGGGAGGGACTGGGTCGAGCTCTGGAAGCCCCCAAAGCGAAGCTCACTCCCATCGAAGTTGGGGGTGGGGTCCGGGCAGCAGGTGCAGGCCCCGGGACTGCAAGGTGCTCAGGTGCCCCCCTGCGGGCTGGCGGGGCGCGCCGTGGGGCGGCGAGACGCCAACGCCGGGGGCTGCAGGGCGCGGGCCCGGCTCGCCCGGGTCGGCGGCGACTGGCGGGGCCGGGAGGCAGCTAACAGGTGGTTCCCTCTTCCCGCTCCTCGCTCTTCACCTGCACCTGTCCTCGCTCGCTGCATCTCGCTCGTCCTCGCCGTCCCGCGGCGCAGGTCATGGCAGGGCCGGGCGGCAGAGCCGAGCCGCCGCAGCTCGCCGAGTACAGCTACAGCTACGTGGTGTCGCGGCCGGTCTACAGCGAGCTCGCCTTCCAGCAAAGGCACGAGCGGCGCCTGCAGGAGCGCAAGACGCTGCGGGAGAGCCTGAGCAAGGGCTGCAGGTAGCGGCCGCGCGGGGCGGCGGGGCGGCGGGGCGGCGGGCGGGAAAACGTGCCCTGCGGCGGGCGCGGGATGCGGGCGGCCGGCCCGGGGCGCCGGCTGCTTCTCCCAGAGGCCGGACGCTGGGTCTCCGTCCTCAGTGCTACCCTTCCTGGTCGGAGGGTGAAACGAAACTCACCTGTGGGGACTGGGTTCCGAGAGCCCCATCTCCCTTTCTCCTCTGTGGAGGAAACCTGGAGTGCCCCTTGGGGTGCAGTGGGCCCCTGCCGCCTGCTTGTGAGGGCCCGACCGTGGAAAGGGGGGCGAGAGGGGAGAGTTTACAGGACATGATGGGTAACCTGAGCAGGAGTCCTTTGCAGGCGGGGACATTCAATTAGGGACCCTGGAGGAAAGCTAGACTGCCCGGAGCCTACGTGCTCCAAGCACTTCAGCAGGAGGCGGCGTGCGGAGGAACGCCTCAGTCTCCAAACCCAGATGTGCCACCCATAAGCGGGTGCCACTAACATAAACTTAGAGAGCCGTTAACTAACTGCCACATTTTCTTTTTAAAAACCTTTTATTAGAGAACATTTCAAATGTTAATATATACAATAGTAGACATAGTAGCATAAAGAATCCGGGTCGCATGATTTTACTCATCACCAGGCTTCAACCATAATCAACTCAAATTAATCTTCTTTCATCTATCACCACCCACTTGCCCCCTCCCCTCCAGTGTCTTTCGAAGCAAATCCCATACTGTGTATCTTTTTTGTCTTTATATATTTTAGTAGTACCTCTAAAGACTCTTTTAAAAAATATAACCACATTCCATTATCACACCTAAAAATAATTCCTTAATATCAAAAATTGAGTCGTTTAAAACTTCTTATAAATGTCAAATTGTTAAAAAAAACAGTTTATTGAAACCAGCAGTCAAATAATATCCACCTACTTTTGATTTTTTTCTTTTATCTATATGTTGCTGAATTTAAAAAGTACTAAGTAGGAAGGTACAAAGTATACATTCATGTTAAGATGTTTGTAAAAACTGGCTCCAAACTTGTATTGCCAAAATATACAGAGTGTGTTTGTTTTTCTCTAAAGGAAATAATAATAAGAAGAAGGCGCCTGGCTTAGAAGTCTGAAAATTAATCTCCATTTAGAGACTCCACTTTAATCAGTCCCTGGCTGGACAGGAAAATGTGTTTTTGTGTAGGGATATTTTCTTAGGGGATAAGAAAGGCAGGAGGGGTGGGGAAAATTAATCCTGTTTTCTAGTATAGTACATTTAAAACGATAGATGTTATTCTTGGCAAAAGCATGGTAAGCACTTCAGTGTTAGTATTTTGCATGAAATCCTTATTCTTTTTCTAAATAGTTATAAATATCAGCTGAGTTCATTTCATCACTTAGTGATTTGCAATTGGTTATGCTGAGATTGAATTGGAAACCCAGTTTCCACTTGCTTTTTGACAGTTGTTCAAGAAAGAGAGCCTTTGGCCTGCTGAAGAGTCTCATGCCCGTCTTGGAATGGCTCCCCAAATACCGAGTCAAGGAGTGGCTGCTCAGTGACGTCATTTCAGGAGTTAGTACTGGACTGGTGGGTACGCTGCAAGGTAAGATGTTGGTGGATTGGCTTCCAAGTGATTGAGAGTTACAGTCTCCAGCAGCGGTTCAAAACATGTCCTCGGCTGCCATACATCTGTGCCGGATCCTTGCTCGCCTTTCAAGGCCTTGTCTTTCCTCTAGAGCCCCTCAGTAGAGAAATTCACCTCTTTTCTCCACTTCCCTAGGGTTCTCTTCCTGGGAAACTCTGCTGCTCCCTAGCTGCATGGCTCCAACTTAACAGGCATATACTAAGCAGTGGCTTCCCAATTTTAGTTGACCACAACTCACAGTATGAATATGTGTCACATCATGATCTGTACACACATATCTAACGTTTTGGCTGGGCGAGGTGGCTCATGCCTGTAATCCTAGCACTCTGGGAGGCCGAGGCAGGAGGATCGCACCAGGCCAGGACTTACAGGTTGCAGTGAGCTGTGATGAGACCACTGTGCTCCAGCCTGGATGACAGAGGGAGACACTGTCTCAAAATAAATAAATAATAAAGTTTTGTCAAATATTTATCCTCACTACAAGTGACGCACTCTGATTTTTAAATTCTGTTCTAATCTTATTTTTTTAAAATGCTGATTGCAGCCCACTAAATTATTTTATAACTCAAACATGGGTCTTGACCTGCAGTTTGAAACTAGCTTAAGGGAAAGCAAAGGAAGTATCTTAGCCTGGACTATATACATGAGTGCTCTGCTCTTTTTTTAAAATCCATTCTCTTATTTTAATCTTTGGGAAAATTTCCCATCACAGGTAGTTTTGTTTTCTTTCTTTTTGAAATGGACTTTATCCCATCATATTTCCATAAGCATTCTTAGAAATTTGTTGCATTGCTGCTGCATAGTGGTATGGACATTTTTCTGCACCTCATCTCCATTCTCTTGTTTCTGCCCCCCCCCCCACTATTTGGCCCAATTCCCCAAAGGCCCCAACCATGAAAACAGAAATCTCACTTATTTATTATAATTTTATGGAGCACCTAGTGTATGCCACACACTAGGAATGCTGACATGAATAAGATGCACCACCTGCTTGGAAGGAGCTCATAGTCCAACCTGGGAGAGATAGATGATAACAATTCAGTGTGATAAGGGCTGTGGCAGGGTTGCCTGATAAGGGAATACAAATAGGGCACACTCAATCCAGTCTTGGGGGATCAGGAATGGCTTCCTAGAAGTTGAGCTGTCAAAGCTGCGTTTCCCGGAGGACTAAGACTGAGTTTGCCAAGTGATAGGAAGCCGAATGGAGTGGGGATGGCTTGAAAATAGACTATTTCAGAAGTTAGTAATAAATGTTGAGCAATATTGTGAGCTAAAATTTGGCTGTGGAGCTCTCATGATTACCCAGAGCGGGCCAGGTAGATTCCCAGAAAGCAGGAGGCTGTCCTGTGTCCCCAGTGAGGAGCCTTAGCCTGATCGAGCATGTTTTCAATCACGAAGGCAGACTGAGGGGCGAGGGTAGAGTGAGGGAGAGATAGGGAGAGGGTGGGTTATGCAGTTCATAGGTTAAGCAACGCCAAGTATTCTACACAGTGGGCTATAATGGTTGGGTTGTGGCAACACCCTTTGACTCCAGGGGACAGGAACCATGTATAATTCATGTTTGTTTGCCAGATGTCTAGCACAGAGACTGGCACATAATAGATGGCGTATTAGTGAACACTGATTTGCATTCCTGAGAATGAATCATCTTTATATAGGAAAAATAGTTTTCAAACTCCATGTCTCCCCAGTTTTCATAGATGAGTATCTTATGTAAGAATTAATTTTGTTTAATAAGTATTGGACACTCTACGAAGGGCTTTGGCTAGTTATCTCATTTAATCCTCACAGCAACCCTGCTAGGTAGGTGCTATTATTATCTCCTTTTCAATAGATGAGCAATCTACTAAATCTTGCCCAAGGTCATAAACCTGGTAAATGGTTAAACTGATGTTTAATCCTGTAGTCTAATTCCTACAATCTTAATTTATACACTGTGTAGTTCCTTACTTTATGAGTAATATGTTTTTCCAGAAACATTATCTCTATAAAATCATCTTTGTAAGGCAAATTTTTGGGAGGTTAATCTGGCTCATTCATACATTCATTTATCATTCATTTGCTTAATATTTATAGATGAATTCTTCATGCCAAGTGTTCGGTCAGAGGGATTCAGTGGCGTACAAACAGGCACAAGTCATGACCTCATGGCGCTCATTTTGAGAGAGAGAGTTGGGAATTAAATAAGTAGATAAATAGAAAAATAATTATAGATTGTGATTTTCATTGTGGTGGATTAAATGTGCTGTAATAGGGATTAATTTGGGAAGGGAGGTCTATTTTTAGATACAGTGGTCAAGGAAGACCTTGCTGAGGAGGTAAACTTTAGTTAGAGACCAGAGGATGACAAGGAGGCGGCCCTGTGACAAGCAGAAAGAAAAGTGTACTAGGTCAAGGTGCAAAGGCCCTAAGGCCAACTGGAGTTCAGAATTTGTGGGGAGGAACAAGAAGAATTCTAGTGTGGGTGAGTGCAGTGGGGGAGGGTGGGTAAACAATGAGATAAGGTTAGTCAGGGCTGGAGTTAGGATGAGGGAAGGGTCATGCTCACTCCCAGGGCAAGTCCTCTTTTAATCTTATGCCCTAGGCACCTCACTTGCCTCACCCTATTCCTAGCCCTGTGGGGACATCGCTGTGAATTGGAGGGAGGACAGGTGTGTCAGCTGGAACCGGATCAGGCAGGATATGGAGAGAGCTGCAAGGTCTGAAAAATATTTTTGCTGCAAGAATTGCTGACATATACTGATGAGTGTGGATGAAAATCACAGATGCCTCCAAGATTGTTGGCTTGCGCAACTGGGTAGATAGTTACATCATTTATTGAAATGGCAAAGACTGGCCGAGGAGCAGGTCTGGGATGGAAAATCAAGTTTCCTTTTGGACATGCTAAGTTTGAGATGCATGTGAGATATCTAAGAAGCCAAATAGAGAAGTTGGAGCTACTGTGAGTGTGAAATAAAGAGGAGAGGTCTGGACTAGACATAAAAATCAGGAAAGCATCACTTTAGAGGTGATATTTAAAAGAGTGGGAATGCCTGTGGTTACCCAAGAAAAAAGGCAGATGGGGAAGAGAAGGGGGCTGGAGTACTTAGGGGTTAGGAAGATGAGGACAGAGCAATGGAGAGCCTAAGAAAAATGAGCCCAGGAAGTTAAAGGAAAAGAACAATCAAAGAAATGTGTCCTCAGAAGCCAAGAGAAAAGCTTTGCTTTTCTTTTTCTTTCTTTTTGTTTTTCATAAAAAGAAAAAGAAAAAAACAACAGTGGATAAAGGGTCAGATAGTGTTGAATATTCCTGAAGGGTAGCATATGATAAAGGATTACAGACAGTTTTTAAGAAGTTTTGCCATGAATTAGAGGGAGATAAGAGATGCTGATGGACTGAAGGAAGGGTTTGCCTTTCTTTCTTTCTTTCTTTCTTTCTTTCTTTCTTTCTTTCTTTCTTTCTTTCTTTCTTTCTTTCTTTCTTTTCTTCCTTTCTTCCTTTCTTCCTTTCTTCCTTTCTTCCTTTCTTCCTTTCTTCCTTCCTTTCTTCCTTTCTTCCTTTCTTCCTTTCTTCCTTTCTTCCTTTCTTCCTTTCTTCCTTTCTTTCTTTCTTCCTTCCTTCCTTTCTTCCTTTCCTTTCCTTTCCTTTCCTTTCCTTTCCTTTCCTTTCCTTTCCTTTCCTTTCCTTTCCTTTCCTTTCCTTTCCTTTCCTTTCCTTTCCTTTCCTTTCCTTTCCTTTCCTTTCCTTTCCTTCCTTCCTTTCTCTCTCTCTCTCTCTCTCTCTCTCTCTCTCTCTCTCTCTCTCTCTCTCTCTCTCTCTCTCTCTCTCTCTCTCTCTCTCTCTCTCTCTCTCTCTCTCGCCTGGGCTGGAGTGCAGTGGTGTCATCATACTTCACAGCAACCTCTAACTTCTGGCCTCAAACAATCCTTCTACCTCGGCCTCCTGAGTAGCTGGGGCTATGGGCTCTTGCCACCATGCCCAGCTATTTTTTTTTTTTTTTTCATTTTTGTGGAGACTGGGTCTCACTATGTTGCCCAAGCTGGTCTTGTTCTCCTGACCTCAAACGATCCTCCTGCCTTGGCCTCCCACAGTGTTGGCACCTGGCCCTGTTTTTCTTTTAATATGGGAGATACTAGAACATATTTGTGAACTGGTGGGAATGACCCTGTAGAAATAAAGAGATGTTATGGTCCAAAAAGTAGTGGAGAAGCTACTAGAAAAAAAGTAGTGAAAGGGGCAAGTGTGGACAAGTTTGAGAATAGAAGTAAGGGGATTACTCCTTAAAGGCAGGAGGGTTATGTCTTCATTTTCAAAGGAAGAATGACAGTCCCAATAGTGCAGATGCAGAGAGGTTTGGCAATTTGCTAAAAAGCAACTTGGGAGCATCTCTTGTGGATGCTGTTCTTTTTGATTAAGTGTGTAAGATATGTCTGTTAACTTTGGAGAAGGGGTTGGGCAATTTGAGGTAAGTAGGGAAGCATTGAGTAGTTGTCTGAGAGAAAAAGCACCTTTCCTAGATGTAATTGGACTGCCAGGCAGCACTGAGTGTCTATCTGGGACTAGTGACCACACAGTTCTCGTGAAACCGGTCAGCCGAGGTGTGAATGCCTCCAGCCCTGTTTATCCAGCTGCTCGGAGGCTGTCATGGTAAAGGTAGGCGTTCAGGTTCAGCTAGATTGGGGTTTTACTGGACAAGAAAAGGAAGGAGAGAGAAAGTGAAGCAAAGGAGTGAAGAGTATTTGCAGAATTCCTTGGAATCTGGGCATGGCAACGATGGAAATGAAGGATGCCAAGGATAGGGAGAAAGTGGACCAGTTAATGGATTAGAAGCCTCCTGGGGACAAAGAAATGCTGCAAATAAGCATTCTGGAGCTGGTGAGCTGGAAGGTTCAGAGGCTGTAGCTGGAGAGAGGGAGGCTCAGAATTGAGATTTCAGAGCTGGTGATGCAAAGTGATGACAAGGTCCATGGTACAATCGTTGGCTGGGAAGCTGGGGAGTGGTGGAAGAACTCATCAGAGAAAACAGGATCAAGGTACTGAGAAGGCTGGGAGTTGCTAAGGATTATGGGATCTTTCTGATTTGTGCAATTAAAAAAAATTTACATGAGGGAGTGAAAGATTGATGCAGCCCTCGTAGTGCTATCTTGTGATTCAGAGCTATCAGGAGTCTACTGTCCACTTCTATTTTTTTTTTTTTTTTTTTTGAGACAGAGTCTCACTTTGTTGCCCAGGCTAGAGTGAGTGCCTTGGCGTCAGCCTAGCTCACAGCAACCTCAAACTCTCATTCTCTTTTTTCCTTCTACCCTCTGAAGGCAACCACTATCCTGAATTTGGTGGTCATTATTTCCAGATATTTCATTATACTTTAATATGTGTGTGTGTCTAGTAAGATATTTACTAAAATATTAATGGGTTATCTATATGGTAGGATCAAAGGAAACTTCTAGTTTATGGAGAAGGTGTTTTTTCACATTCCTTACACGTATTTTCTAATTTTCTACAATGAGCATTCATTCATTCAACAACTATTAATTTTGCATATACTTCCTCAAGGAAGGAAGAATATAAAAGAGTTTCAACTGCACTGGCAATAATTTACTTCTTAAGCTAGATGATGGATACATGGGTGTTTATTATGTTATTCATTGTCTTTTTTGCATATCTGAATTACTCCATATTAAACTAAAAACTTCTTCAGATTTTTTATGCATATAATGTACATGTTTACTTTTACAAAAGTGGGACGTGCATACTTATCATCACAGTTTTGAATCTTGATTTTTCTCACTGTTTTTCCTTTTACTTCTCCTCTCTCCATGTTAATAAATGTACTTCTATACATTACATCAATTTCATTCTATAGAATTAAAATGTATGAAGCATAATTCAGTTAACCACTTCCCTGTTTTGGGACATTCATTCAATAAATAATTTTGACTGCCTGTGGGCCAGGATATTTAGGTTGTTGCCACTTTTTAAAAACTTTTGTAAATGTAATCCTTTATTAATGGCCCAAAGGTCAAAGGGCTTGATTTTCTTTCATTGTGAGTGAAAGGTGGGGAGGTCAAATGGAGTAAGATGTGCTGACCACCTAAGTATTTAATGAAGGAAAAAAATGTGTCACTATCCTCTTCCAACCCCCATGTATACTGAAATGTTGATTTCTCCATAGCCAGACACTCGTGGGCTTTGAGTCTGCTGGCATAGCCTGGTGGAGGAATCGACCACCTTTACCATGGTAGCGTTGTCTTGCCTGCTGCTATATATAATTGACATTTTTTTTCTTCCTTTGGATCTAACTTTTCTTCCACAACAAGAAAGGAGAAAGAATAGTGCAACACTGACTGTGCCTCTCAGAACTCAGAGGAACACTGAACTCAGATAAAACTGTTGACGTGCAAAACTGGTCTGAGCCTTTGGACTGAATTGACCGAGGTTTTTTTTTTTTTTTTTTTTTTTTGGAGACAGAGTCTCGCTTTGTTGCCCAGGCTAGAGTGAGTGCCTTGGTGTCAGCCTAGCTCACAGCAACCTCAAACTCCTGGGCTCAAGCAATCCTGCTGCCTCAGCCTCCCAAGTAGCTGGGACTACAGGCATGCGCCACCATGCTCGGCTGATTTTTTCTATATATATTAGTTGGCCAATTAATTTCTTTCTATTTATAGTAGAGACCGGGTCTCGCTCTTGCTCAGGCTGGTTTTGAACTCCCGACCTCAAGCAATCCGCCCGCCTCGGCCTCCCAGAGTGCTAGGATTACAGGCGTGAACCACTGCGCCCGGCCTGACTGAGTTTTTAATCAATGACTGACTTGATTGTTTTTCCCCACTGATCTGATCAGTGGATGACTGAATTACTGATCACTTGCGTTGATTGATTTGAGCGAGTGATGCCTGTAGATACAATCCTTTATCCCAACTGATGCGGACGCTGTTCTGCATACTAGCATAGTCACAGCCTCTGTGCAAAATAGACAACTCAGGACCTGATGTGTTGAAGCTGTAAATTGAGAATATTTGTGAAAAGGTTGTTGCAGTAGAAAGACAGATACTCCTCTACTCACCATAGATAGAAGTTGAAAATAGAAGATAGAAGTTGAAGTTCTATCTTCAGAAGATAGAAGTTGAAGTTTCAACTTCAAGATAGAAGTTGAAAATATCTTAAGTCAAAATGCATTTAATACACCTAACCGACCAAACACCATAGCTTAGCCTAGCCTATCTTAAATGTCCTCAGAACATTTATATTAGGCTACTGTTGGGCAAAACCATCTAACACAAAGCTTATTTTATAATAAAGTGTTGAATATCTCATGTAATTTATTGAATTCTATACTGAAAGTGAAAAACAGAATGGTTATATGAATACTTAAAATACACTTTCTACCAAATGCATATTGCTTTTGCACCACCATAAAGTAAAAAGTCTTAAGTTGGGGACTGTCTGTATATCATAACTTTTGTTTGTGAATTTAATCATTTTGGATGTACTTTCAGGGATGGCGTATGCTTTACTAGCTTCAGTTCCTGTTGGATATGGTCTCTACTCTGCTTTTTTCCCTATCCTGACATACTTTATCTTTGGAACATCAAGACATATCTCAGTTGGTAATTATAAGCATATTTTATGATTGTATTTGTTCATGTTTTAAGTGTTTTGGCTATATTATGTGTATTATGCTTCTATATTTTTGTTAATGTTTTTCAGGGAAATAGGGTGTCAATACTTTGCCTACTTTTTCTATTCAATGATGTTAGTTAGTTACATAACTTTTTTATGAAGAGGAGAAAATTGAAAGACTGAAAATTATAGCTTACCTTCAAAGTTTAGCATGTTTTGATTTTTTTAAATGTAATACATTTGACTTCATATATAAAAAGTGTTCTCTACCAAAATATAAAATGACAGGGAAGAAAATCTCACAGGGTTTTTGAACCAACCATTTTACTTGATTAAGTTAGTATGCACTAAATTATGTTCATCAAATACATATTCATTCTTTCATTAAAGAACATACTTATTTTAAGTTGCTTATATCAGGAAACTGGCAAAATCTTGCCAAAACAATTCAGAAGCTAAGCTAAGTTGGCTTTCCTTCTTTGTATGGCTTATAATAAGTTTTCCTGCCATTCCTAAAATTTGAATTCTCTTTTGCCAGAATGTTCTAGTAAATGAATGTCTTAATGCTATTTTGTGACTTTGACATTTATACTAGAGATAATTTTGCTCCTACATCCATCTGCTGGCTAGACACATCTACCTGGATAATCCTCTTGAAACAAATACAACCATCTACTCCATCCCCAACCCATGTCCCTGTCCTTAGTTGTATCTCCTCCGGTGTCTATCATGTTGCCTTGTCTGGAGAAGCAGATCAGGAAGAGGTTGTTGATAGGTTGAGAGAACTTCCTCACTTTGAAGAATCGAGCAGTATCAAATGTGTAACCAGATGAAGAATATGGAAGCTGATTTTTCTATTTGGTAGTCTACATATTTAGACATTTCAGGTGACTGGGTTTGGGTTTTAAGTCTTCCCAACCTAAAACTTTCCATGATCAAAGGATTGTATCATCATCATCATCATTATTGATAAAAATATCAGTAGCAAATGAAGCAGTTGCTGGAAGAAAAGAGTAAATTTTTAAAACATAAACTCTTACAGATTGGCATTTGATATGAAAAAATTTGCCGTACAAAAATAAAAAAAGAATCTATACACTCCCTTTGCTGTTTCTTAATCCTAATTTGGATCCTGTGATATTGATAGTGGTACTCAGGTTCACAGAGATCAAGACATTGGACACTCTAGGAAATAAATGAGCTTATATGGAATAAAAATTGAGTGGAACTAGTAAGAACTCAATTTATATGCTACCTCTGCCAGGAAATCTTTTTATTGATTGATTGATTTTATTTTATTGGTCACCTATGATAACTCTTTCATGCCAGGAAACCTTTACTGACAACTCTCATCTCTTCCTCCACCCCCCCAAACACATGAGAATCACAGGTAGATTAGATGCCCTTCCTACGTACTCACAAAGCATCTGAGTGCTATATTATAATCACCTACCTACGTGTTTCTCTCCCCCATTTCTGGATCACGATTGCTTGAGACATCTGCTTTTTAGCTTACATTGTGAACCAGCAATATTTTTCTAGTCACAGCTAATTATTTCACACAACTTTCCAATCCTATGTAGACATGTTGAACATTTGTGATTAATACCTGATTAATCGTTAGAGACTTTTTTCCCCAGGACCTTTTCCAGTGGTCAGTTTAATGGTGGGATCTGTTGTTCTGAGCATGGCCCCCGACGAAAACTTTCTCGTACCAAGCAGTAACGGAACTGCATTAAACGCTACCATGGTAGACTCTGCCGCTAGAGATTCAGCAAGAGTGTTGATTGCGAGCACCCTTACTCTTTTGGTTGGAATCATACAGGTAATGGACTTACGAGTAAAATATAGATCGGTATAATTTTTATTTGAAATTAACCTTAAAGCCTATGGACTTAAAGATTCTCCTAAAAGCAAAACAAAACAATTTCCTGGCTCCCAAAAAGTTATTTTTTGTTTTAGGTCAGATGCTAAAATAGTCAGCAAGACTCCACTTGTTAAGGCTCACTTATCATCAAGGTCAGAGACAGAAAAAAAGCACAGAAGAATATGTGTAATTCAATTGAGGATGAGAGAAGGGAAGTGTTCCGGAATCCATAAAAGAGAAAAAAGTGTTCTGGTGAGCGGAGCCGCAGGACCTGAAAGTCATAGAAATAAGCTACATGATTTTTGCTTTTCTTCGTACTTATATAGAAATACTTCAGGGTTTATATCACATGTTTTCAAATTTTAGAGTGGCGGAGGGGTGGGGAGAGACAGGGCATTGAGAAATTCAGATGTATCCTACAAGTATTGTTGTGCTATAGGCAGGATACCAGTGTTTTAATTGGTGTTAAGCTTAATTTGTTAATATTTCCAGAGAGTTGGTTCTTCTCTCTGGCAAACATTTAATTTTTCCTTCCTTCTTCTTTTCCTAGTTGATATTTGGAGGTTTGCAGATTGGATTCATAGTGAGGTACTTGGCAGATCCTTTGGTTGGTGGATTCACAACAGCTGCTGCCTTCCAAGTGCTGGTTTCACAGCTAAAGATTGTCCTCAACGTTTCAACCAAAAATTATAACGGGGTTCTCTCCATTATCTACGTAAGTGTTGCTTTTTACTCCAGGGAAGGGTCACTGTTCAAAAAATATACTCTCTCTCTCTTTAACTTGAGTCTGGAAAACCCATTCTCCTCTGTGTGTATTTTGGGAGCCATTGAAAGCACTTTATTACTTCTCCTCTGAAAGAAGCATTAAATCAGGAGTAACATTGAAGAAGGCACATTTGATCGGGTGCAGTGGCTCACGTCTGTAATCCTAGAGCTTTGGGAGGCCAATGGGAGGATCGCTTGAGGCCAGGAGTTTGAGACCAGTCTAGGCAACATAGTGAGACCCAATCTCTACAAAAAAATTAAACAATTAGCCAGGCACAGTGGCTCATGGCTGTAGTCCCAGCTACTTGGTAGGCTGAGGTAGGAGGATCCCATAGCCCAGGAGTTTGAGGTTGCAGTGAGGTATAATGAGACCACTGCACTCCAGCCTGAGTGACAGAGTAAGACTCTGTCTCAGAAAAATAAATAAAGAAGAGAGATTTTCAAATCATTGTTCTCAATTGGTCAAAATGGTTTCTGAAATAATTACTGAACTTAAAACGTAAATGAAAGGCCAGGCACGGTGGCACACGCCTGTAATCCTAGCATTCTGGGGGGCCGAGGCAGGTGGATTGCTTGAGGTCAGGAGTTCAAAACCAGCCTGAGGAAGAGCGAGACCCTGTTTCTACTATAAATAGAAAGAAATTAATTAGCCAACTAATATATATAGAAAAAATTAGGCAGGCATGGTGGTGCATGCCTGTAGTCCCAGCTACTCAGGAGGCTGAGGCAGCAGGATCGCTTGAGCCCAGGAGTTTGAGGTTGCTGTGAGCTAGGCTGACACATGGCACTCACTCTAGCCTGGGCAACACAGCAAGACTCTGTCTCAAAAAATAAATAAATAAACAAACAAATAAATAAATAAATAAATGAAAGCCAAGTGGTATAATGAAGTAAAGACTGGTCTGGGATGTAGTAGACTTGAGTTTAATCTCAGCTTTGCCTCTGACATGCCAAGTGACCTTGGACACATCAGGTAGGGTAGTGACTGCAAGTTCAGATTTGGAGCTGGTTGAACCAAATTCATTTTTTAAAAAATTTCAGTAGATTTAGTGGGTGCAAGTGGTTTTTTTGGTTTCATGGATGAATTGTATGGTGGTGAAGTCAGGGAGTTTATTGTACCCATCACCCAAATAGTATACATTGTACTCAACAGGTGGTTTTTGATCCTTCACCCCACTTCAACCCTCGCCTTGGATTCATATTCTGACTCTACTAGCTATTAGCCACATGAGCAAATCACCATGCCTTAGTAATAAAAAAAATCACCTCACTGAATTGTTAAATAAGAATAGATGAGAAGCCCTGGGCTCAGGGGCTGGCACATAACAAGTACTCCAAAAAAAAAAAAAAAATAGTTATTTTGAAATTATTTCAAAGTGTCTTTTCTTTCTTATTTATAAAATGAAATAATTAGAAATGTATCTCTCAGGCCCTTTCTAACCACGAGAGTCCATAAAACGCATAATATAAATGTCTCAGCAATTATAGATGAAAAGGAACATCAGATTCAGAGATGATTCAATATGCAAAAGAGATGCAGAAGGAGGATGTAGATTGCACTAATTTGATTTGAAAAAGCTCTTGGATCTAAATATATGTTCTATATAAAGCGTGTTATTGATGCTTGAAAATTGTGATAATAGTAACATGATATCATCCTAACTTGGGAGGAATGATACTACATAGAAAGAATGTGCCAACATTAAGAATGGAGTTTAAGTCCTTTTATGACCCATCTATTAGCTTGTAAAACAATGTAAGGCCAACACATATCTAAGAATTAGTGAGGTTGTCAGGAATAGCCTCAATTTTATAACAGTGCCATAATTGCACATTACTCCATCCATTCAACAGATATTACCAAGAGCTTACTACAGGCCAGGTGCTATGGTAAGCAGCGAGGGTAGATATAAGATGCAGAATAACAGTGACTAAGACTATGGACTTTGAACTTCAACAGACTTGATTTGGAGTCTTGATTCCACCATCCATGTGACCTTGAAGTTAATATTTAACTTCCCTAAGCCTCAATGTCTTCAATTGTAGCATGGAGCTAATAATAGTAGCAATTTCTTAGAGTTGTGAGAATTGTTTGCTTCCACATTCATTTGGGCATTCTTGGCTTTTTTTTCTCCCCTTCCAAGTCCTCAGTTCTCTTTGAGTCCTTCTGGCTGCCTTATTCCAACAGGATGTGTCACTTTTGCAGCCGCTGACACATCCTTCTTTTACTCTCTGCCCATCAGCTGTTCATTCATTTATTCTTTCATTCTCATTCATTCAGTTTATCTTATTCAATCAATATTTATTGAAAACCCGCCCTGTGTCAGACACCGTTCACTCCCTATATAAACCCACTGACTCCTGAACCCACCAAAACATCCCTTACTGAGCGGACTGACCCCCTGTGTGAACATTGTCAGCCCTGCATCTGCACAGATCGCCAGAGGCCGGGACCGGTGGTTGACCTGGGTCCTCGGCCATGGCTGGACCTTCACAGAACATGGCAAATGGTTCTTCTGGTCTCCTAGGATTATGTTTAAGAAGAAACTTCCTGCAAATGATTTCAGTTTTGACAGGAACAAAAGTGACCAGGAAACACTAGACCAAGGTCAAAATCGTTTTTAAACCAAATACGATCATTATGTGACTTATTTCTTGTTGAATATTTTTCTTGACGTTTCAGTTGTGTGTGTCATAGGACTTTGCAAGAAACACCTCACAGGCCAGCCACATTGGATGAAGGTATTTCAATCATCCCTATGTGGTGGTGAATATGAGCTTGCTCTTCTTTTTTTTTTTTTTTTTTTTTTTTTAAACAGAGTCTCGCTTTGTTGGCCAGGCTAGAGTGAGTGCCGTGGCGTCAGCCTGGCTCACAGCAACCTCAGACTCCTGGGCTCAAGCAATTCTCCTGTCTCAGCCTCCCAAGTAGCTGGGACTACAGGCATGCACCACCATGCCCGGCTAATTTTTTGTATATATATATTAGTTGGCCAATTAATTTCTTTCTATTTTATAGTAGAGACGGGGTCTCACTCTTGCTCAGGCTGGTTTCGAACTCCTGACCTCGAGCAATCCGCCCGCCTCGGCCTCCCAGAGAGCTAGGATTACAGGCGTGAGCCACCGCGCCCGGCCAAGCTTGCTCTTCTGAAAAGAAAGGATCAGCAGGTCTAGAAATAATTGCATAAGGGTTAAGTAAGTCACTCAGTCCCCAACTGAGAATTTTGCTTATGACATTACTATTGCAGTCATTCATGAAATAATCCTTCAATAAATGCAGAGCAGTAGTACATTTTTCCAGGAAGGACTGTAAGGTTATTGTAAAATATTTTACAGAATGTTGTTAACATCCCTTTTGCTGTAAGGTTGTACTTTGGTTTGTCCTGCCTTCTCCCTTAAAGAAGTACTGACAACTGGAAATAATGAATATAAAAAATTGGAGGAGAAAATATTAGGGAAAAAAGAAAAAATCCTTAATTCACAAATGCTAGAGATACTGGATATAGGATAGAGAAGGCAAGATGACAGGGTGTTGGCAACAATTTAGAATTAGTAATACCCTTGATGCCACTGTGTAGCACCCAATTATCTAAATTAATCTCCTAGTCCACTTCTCTGATTATTTTCCCATCTCCATAGACAAGGGTCAGAGTTTTGAAAGCCACCACTAAGCTTTATCAGAGTTGTTACTTTGAACCTATTAATATTTTGCTATGTAAAATTTATGCCATTATAATAAAGAAAGTAACACTTTAAGGATTGATCTATATGTATATACACAGAAGATCTGACAGCAGGAAAAGCCTGACAGCAAGAGGTGATTATGAAGGGTTTGTTATATTAATGGAAATAAACTTAAATTCAGCTCCAAAAGTTAACTGATAAATTCTTTCATACATAGCATTGGGCATGATTTGTCCTTATTGTTTCTTATACCCAGGTAATACTGGGCAAAACAAAGAATGTATCTAGATGAAATGATCCTAAAATTCTCCAAACATGGGTAGGAAATATAGTAAAATATTGTCCATCACAGAAAAGCTCATTATCATAATTTGAACTATTTAGAATTCTAGGCTAAAATATAGAATCATATATATATATATATATCCATATTTTAAATATGTTATTATAGTAAGTATTTTAACAGTAAACTCAACAAAAAATACTGTTCAGTGATTTCTTAGAGTCTCATTTCTATATCTTCGAGTACAGTCTGATGATTTCAGTTTATATGGGTGAGTTCTATTTCTACATAGATTGAACTTTCTGTTGTAGAACTTTTTTTTTTTTTTTTTTTTTTTTTTTTTTTTTTTGAGACAGAGTCTCACTTTGTTGCCCAGGCTAGAGTGAGTGCCGTGGCGTCAGCCTAGCTCACAGCAACCTCAAACTCCTGGGCTCGAGCGATCCTTCTGCCTCAGCCTCCCGGGTAGCTGGGACTACAGGCATGCGCCACCATGCCCGGCTAATTTTTTATATATATATCAGTTGGCCAATTAATTTCTTTGTTGTTGTAGAACTTTTTGTAAGAGACCCTGAATGCTTACTCAATACATATACAGGCAACTCACATATATATTCATATGCCTTGCTTGATGCAGTTGTGTAATATAAACCAATTTTGGTTTTTGCAGCTGATGTTACATTCATTCATTCATTCATTCATTCATTCATTCATTCATTTATTTATTTATTTATTTATTTATTTATTTATTTATTTATTTATGACAGGGTCTTGTTCTGTCTCCCAGGCTAGAGTGCAGTGGCATCATCATTGCTCACCGCTACTTCAAACTGCTGGGCTCAGGCGATTCTCCTGCCTCAGCCTCCCAAGTAGCTGGAACTCAGGCAAACACCATCACACTTGGTTAATTTCTATAGATTTTGTACAGATAGGGTCTCATTCTTGCTCAGGCTGGTCTTGAACTGACTTCAAGCAATCCTCCCACCTTGGCTTTCCAAAGTACTAGGATTTTAGGTATGAGCCATTGTGCTGGGCCTTATTTATTTATTTTTAGACAGGGTTTCACTCTATTGCCGGGGCTAGATAGAGTGCAATTGCATGGGTTCATGTGATCTTGACTCAACCTCCCAGGTAGCTGAGACTACAGGCATGTACCACTGTGCCTGGCTAATTTTTTTGTAGGGTTTGGGTCTCGCTATGTTGCCCAGACTAGCCTCAAACTTCAGGCCTCAGGCAATCCTCCCACCTCAGCCTTCCAAAGTGCTAGGATTATAGGCATGAACCACCACACCCAGCCTCATATTACATCTTTAATACACCAGAGGTGCTTTTCATTCAAAGATCTAAGTGACTTTCATAGATTAAATGGGCATCTACTAGTGATTATTTTTGTAAGATGAGAATGTTTTCCTGATTGGGATACTTATTCCAAATGTTTTGTCTTTTAGGTTTTGATTTTTCCATCTTGAGTTGAAAAGTAAACCTTTATTGTATAGATAATTAATCAAAATATTATACCTAGCTCATGCATTAATGAGCGTCACCATCAGAAAATGAATTATGTAAAGGTCCAGACATCAATGATGACCTTTAAGCCTTTGAGGTAGACAGGGCTATTTGTTCCTGTGTTAAATGCCCTAAATTCTTGTTATTATGTGTTTGTGGTAATTTACCCATTTTCTTTTTCACCTTGCTGTCACTTGCTTCATTATTGCCAGTGTATCTGCCGATAGCAATTTTCAGTGACTCTGGAAAGAAGACAAAGTAAACTTGTTAGTATTGGGTTTAAAATAAGAGCAAACTTTTACTCTGAGTGAAGAAAGTTCAAGAGACTTCCTGCAAGTTAAATGCCTGAACTCCAGTCCAGGCACTCGGTGGAATGGATTTTGCTTACACAATAACTTCTCTCCCTATTCCTTTACTCTCGAATGTGTTCCAGAGAGTGGAGGTTTCTGGCAAATGACTCCTAGATTACTTAATGTTTATTATACGTAATTGTTACCAGATTGTTGTAATTATGTAATTATGTTAAGAATAGTTATCCATAAAAATAAGTAAAATACATGTTATAAACTATAAGGTGCTCCACTCTTTTATCTTCATATAAAAATGTATCTATAAAAGGACTCATTCAAAGAAAAGTAATCTTCCTCGGGAGATTACTTGTCTCAAAGAGTTGTCTCAAAGATCCCTTCTCCAATCATGCCTTCTACAGGACAGAAGTTAATATAACAAAGACATCAGTGTTCTTTCCTGGGATTCTTCCTTGCTAATTTCCTTAAAAACATCCTTGATTCCCAGAGACCTCCTATTTACAAAACAAAACTCTTAATAGTTTTTCTTGAACTGGCTTGTCTGTATACTTGGGAAGAGTTACTATTATTTAAGTCATCTTAGTTCAAGTTTGATAAACAAAGCACCACATTTATTTCCAAAAATTTTCACTGGGCCTATATCTCAATTCAATAGCTTCTCTTTGCGATAAAGAATGGATCAGTCCACCTGTATCCACATAGGAAGTATTTTAGGAATATTTTGTTATTATCTGTATCATTTAGGTTTAGAGAAGAGCTTTATCTAAAGTTTTGGCTAATTGTGACAAACACAAAAATAAAAACAAACAATTGGGAGTTTTGAGTTTGTCAGCCTTTGTCTCAGTAATACTCTACCAACATGGTGAAAATTAGGCCACTTAATGAGTACCTATAAAACCATTTTAAAACATAAACTTTTAAAGTTTTTCATCAAGTAAAAGTATATGTATAATGACATTTTTATTTTAAAATATCTTCAATTTTATTATAAAAATATAGACAAGCAAAAAGAGGAATATAAGAATTACCCAGTTTTACCTTTCCAAGTAAATCATTATTAATAATTTGGTGTATGCATTCATTGCAGAGACTGCATGTACTGAATGGTCTGTGTAGTAACCAGCACATTGTTAATGATTTTATGTGAATCTTTTAGGTGTTGTTTGATGATGATATTATAATTTTAATGTGGGAAGATTCATGCGAGAAATGATTTTGTATGTGTGTCCATGTAGCAGGAAGTATATAAAATTATTTTTTTTTACAGACTTTGATTGAGATTTTTCAAAATATTGGTAATACCAATCTTGCTGATTTCATTGCTGGATTACTCACCATTGTCATCTGCATGGCAGTTAAAGAATTAAATGATCGATTTAAACACAAAATCCCAATCCCTATTCCTATAGAAGTGATTGTGGTAAGTAGAATATGTAGTTAGAAAATTCAGCAAAGAATTATTAAAACAAGTGGAGTTGTTTTGAAAAAACTCTTCTTTTGTTTTATTTCAGACAATAATTGCTACTGCCATTTCATATGGAGCTGACTTGGAAAAAAATTACAATGCTGGCATTGTTAAATCCATTCCAAGTGGGTGAGTACGGTGTTCCTCTTAGACAATACTAATATATTAAATCAGTACTTCCTATTTAAATGAAACCTTTTATTATAAGCTTCATTTCCCCAATGCTCCTTCAATCGTCCTGTTTGTGTGTGATCTTGAAGAAATAGCCATTGTGCAAACTATCAAACAGTATATATGTAGATAAAGTTCAAGTCATTTGTTTAAAATCAGCCCCTATGTTCTTTATTCTTCATTTTCTTAAAATGGGCCAAACATATATAGTTAACACATGACTCCTAATTTAAACTCATAATTACAATATCATATAAATAGAATCATGATTTAGTAACATTTATTGCACTGTGAACGAACTGCTTAAGGAATCAAGGACATCTAGTCTAAATTCTCTGTTTAGTTTATTCATCTTAGATAATAATTATAGCATTTGTACCTATAAATAAAACGCAGGGGAGTTTTATAACTTCAAGGGGAGTTTTATAAATGTTTGGTAGTTTGGTGAATTAGAAGACTAAAAACCAAGGTCCCTCATTCATCTCTGTCACCATCTAGTTTTGTGGTCCCAGGGAGGTTGTCCTGTAAGACAAGGGTAATGACAGCAGCCAAAACCTCAACTCAAGCTTGTTGTGAAACGCCAGTGAGACAGCTCATAAAATGCAGACTGGACAAAGTGCCCTACATTATAATGTTATCACATGGAATTTAAAAGAAATCCCAGATGTTTATTATATTTGTAACATTAACTCACAGCATGTATGACTAGACCTGCTGTTTATCAGTAAGTACTAATTTCTCCTCCCTTAACACTTGCAAGGAACCTTGTACCAGTCTTTGTTCCACGCTAAGGCAGGTGCACTCCTAGTGCCTGTTCCACAGGGAACCACTGCCTTCCCATTTGATTGATCTTACAATTTCTTCTACTATCTGTTCAAAAAATATTTTAAAAATGACAACTGTCTACTTGGGACTCAATTTGCATATTATCCATTATACTGTTTCTCAAACTTACATTTTTGAAAGAATCATATGAGACCCTTTTCTTTGGTATAAATATCTATATTTTAATTTTTTTTTTTTTTTTGAGACAGAGTCTCACTTTGTTGCCCAGGCTAGAGTGAGTGCCATGGCGTCAGCCTAGCTCACAGCAACCTCAAACTCCTGGGCTCAAGCAATCCTCCTGCCTCAGCCTCCCGAGTAGCTGGGACTACAGGCATGTGCCACCATGCCTGGCTTATTTTTTTCTATATATATATATATTAGTTGGCCAATTAATTTGTTTCTATTTATAGTAGAGACAGGGGTCTCGCTCTTGCTCAGGCTGGTTCGGAAAGCTTGACCTCAAGCAATCCCCCAGGCTCGGCCTCCCAGAGTGCTAGGATTACAGGTGTGAGCCACCGCGCCCGGCCATTTTAATTTTTTTTATATGTTGATGTATGTATTTAGATATGATCTATGTTTCTTTATATATGTAAAAATACCCAGATTTATGTGTGTGAATATATTTACCTCTCTATATACCTTTAGAGGTTCCCGGTGTGTGTGAAAACTCCAGACTGACAGGCCACTGTTTCCCGGAGGCAGGGTGGCAGCGCACCCAGATGCCCCCTAGTGGTGTGACTCCTGTGACACTCTTTTTAAATATAGATTGCTGGTTCCCACCCCAAACCTATTGAATCAGGCTTTCCAGAGGAGGGGCCTGGGATTTAATGATAAAAGATGCAATGTGACTACTTGAGATATGGAGTTTTCATCCTAACAGATTATTTCAGTAGTTATAAACAATCACATAGAAACATATTCTATATATCCCTTTTGTCAGGCTTCCTAATCTGTAACAAGTTATAGGTGGTGCACAGGACATGCCCTGTCCCATAAATCCATGTTCCATCAATTGACTTGGGGAACTCATTTTTGCTGCCCATTTTTGCAGTATCCTTCCTGGCCCTCTACAGAGCTTTCCTGGCTGCCTTCCTCCTGACAGTGGATCTCTAGCCTCTTGCCCTTGAGTTTAATCAAGTTAAACCCTTTGCCAGACCACCTGCTCAGCGTGGTCAGCTAACTTAACCTGCTTGGCCCTGAGGATTATAAGCTCCTTCCCGAGGACAGTGACCTCATTCGTGTTCTTCCGCTGTGTTCCCAGCACAGTATTCATCTCACAGTAGGCGCTCAGAAAACATCTGATGAAGGGATAAGATACCCAAGCCCAAGTCATTATGAATAAGCCACAAGAAAGGCCTTTGTTATCTGATCGGATCCTACTTGGTAGCACAGAAATAATTCTAATGATATTAACAAACCTGAAAAAGAAAAAGTGGTGTGGAGAGATTGGAAAAGAGCAAGAAAAGCAGATATTCAAGTGTCTGGGTGAGCACGATGAAAGGAACAGGAAGAGAAAGACTGATATACCCAGCGTGGTGGCTCACACCTGTAACCCTAGCACACCGGAAAGCCGAGGCAGGAGGATCACTCAAGGTCAGGAGTTTGAAACCAGCCTGAGCAAGAGTGAGACTGCGTCTCTACTAAAAATAGAAAGAAATTAATTGGTCAACTAAAAATATACAGAAACAATTAGCCGGGCATGGTGGCGCATGCCTGTAGTCCCAGCTACTCGGGATGTTGAGGCAGAAGGATTGCTTGAGCCCAGGAGTTTGAAGTTGCTGTGAGCTAGGCTGATGCCATGGCATTCTAGCCTGGGCAACAGAGTGAGACTGACTCAAAAAAAAAAAAAAAGAAAAGACTGATATACCCCCTCTTGCTCTCCTCTATACTTCAGTTCTCCAATAAGGCTACTGTTGGAAGCTTCCTTTTATCCTTTGGGGGCCAGGACCGTATGTTAGGATCACTTGGTCTCCAATAACAACATCCCATTGGACAGCCAAAACCTGTGGCTCCATGCCCTTCTCTCTACTGTCTCTCCTGGTACAAATATGCAACTTCTCCATGTCCCCACGTCCAGTCAGCATCTGAGCATCCCACTAAGAGTCTGTCATTCTCTCATCAAGGTGGTGTCTTAACCAGCAGACTCTTAAGGCCGGTCACAACATGCATCTCTTCTCATGCGTCTGCTCTTTGTCCTGCAGCTCTTATGGCACGCAGCTCCTCACTCCTCAAGCCCAGGCTTCTCTTACCTCCTCCGTCATAGTGTGTGTATGTGTGTGTTTGTGTGTGTATGTGTGTGTGTGTTTAAGCCCATAACCACTGCTCTGTCCTCTACATTTTAATCCTTGCTCTAATTCTCTCCTGCCTCATCTTGGATCACATGTGACTGGTCCTCTCTCCTCCTCTCCTCTCAGTGCCAGAGGTCCTCTTGGTCATCATGGTTGTTACCACTGTAAAGTGATGTGCTTTGCAGTTGCACTTGACAGTGTGGCACAAGGGAGAACAGCAGTGGGGAGGCCTATAGCATCACAGAGGCTTTCTCCTGGCTGCTTTCTGGGGGCCACTTTTCCCCTCTAGCTGGACTGGTGGTGCATGTGCCCAGTGCTCAGTTCTAATCTGGAGTGAAAATGTGCACTTGGCATTATGTTTATTGTGCCTGTCTCTCCTGTAGGAGGTTTTTTTTTGTTGTTGTTTTTTGTTTTGGCTCTTCAAGGTCTCCCTCTCCCTATTGTCATCTGTTCAGATGAGTGTGTGTTCACACACTCTCCCCTTTAGGCTCTTGGTAGTGCTAGCTCATGATCAGGCCTGACAGGGCTGGCTGAGGCCAAACAGGCCCACTGAGTGAGCATAACAATTGGAAAGAGTTACGTCCATGGAAGGAAGGCAGGTGCTAAAAGAAAGTTCCTTACAGGTCATTAGAAGATGTCCAGTCAGGGCCTCAATTGGCTTGGGGCAAATAAGGGCCTTAAGGGCCAGAAAGATGGTACAAATGCGTGACAGGAGTTTAGCAGATTTAGGTTCTCCCAACATATACTGAGCACCTACTATGTGTGTGGGCATTAACTACTTACACAAGGAATACCTCACTTAACCGTCTGAGAAGAGTATATAGCCCTCATTAGACAGTGGAGGACCTGGAGCCTAGTAGGCTTAAATAACATACCCAAAGCCACTTGCAGAGCAATTCCGGTCCTTTGACTTTAAGTCTTCGCACTCTACACTTCGGAACCCTAGATAATCAAGGATCAGATAATATTTGGAGAACTAGGCAGCCAGGCAGGCAATGAGCATTAGGCTGCTGCCAAAACTAAATTCTTCTCAGGACTGGAAAGTTATCCTGAAAGCCCCAGTTTCCTAAAGTAGAGTTGACTGGGTCTCAGGAGCAAGTCAGGAGCCTGGTTTTAAGAAGTGTCTTCCAAGGTCAGATCCAAACCAGCAAGTGATGTGATGCTGAGTTGCTCGAGTACTGGATCCGGGCTTGCAACATCCTGTCTGCCTACAGATGGGGTTTATTTCAGGGCCTGCCTGTGGGGTAGGATGGGATATGAGGAGAAAGGGAGTTTGAAGATTAATTTAACCTGTAGGGGAAGGCTACAAGGGCAGAGAACCAGACAGATCTTGCTCCTAGAAAATCATCTAATATCTCACATTTACATCTGGACCTACTAAATGACTTCAAGCACATCACTTCACTTTTCTGGGTCTCAGTTCCTTTATCAACAAAATGAGAGGCTGAGTGCTGTGGCTCACTCCTGTAATCTTTGGGAAGCCGAGGTTGGAGGATCACTTGAGGCCAGGAGTTCAAGACCTGCCTAAGCAACATATCAAGATCCTGTCTCTACAAATTTTTTTTAAAAAGCCAGGCATGGTGACGTGCGCCTGTAGTCCCAGCTACTTGGGAGGCTAAGGCAGGAAGATCACTGGAGCCCAGGAGTCTGAGGTTGCAGTAAGCTATGATAATGTCATTGTGCTCTAGCCTGGGCAACAACAAAATAAAACAAAACAAAAATGAGAGAGGTAAATTCAACAATATATAGGATGCTTGCTGGGTCTAAATTTCTCTAAAAATCTTACTTTTACATTATTTTTACCACTTCTCTCTAACTATAGGGGGAAAATGTAGTTTCCTATTAAAGGAACTTCTGGCATAAGTAAGGTAGGTGGGGGAGATTTTTTGTGGCTAGAGAGCTCTGGAATGACACCATATGGATAGTTTTCAAGATATAGGTACATGAAGGTCATCTGCAAATTTTCATATTTGGGGACAACCTCATGATTATAAACCTGTAGGTTAATTTCTTTATATGGTTGTAGAGTAGCTCTGGTTTTGTCAAAGAGGAGTCATTTGACCCCACAATCATCGGGATATTTTAGTCACTGCAGAACACTGTTATGATTACATAAATTTAGTCTTTTTTGGCCTCAAGAAGATTTTAAATGTTATAGCTCTTAGGATATGAATTTTCCACTGAGCTTTTTTAGCATCATGTATCTTTGTCTCTTTAACAGACCTGACATCTCTTCATACAGACTAAATCTCACATTATGGCTAGAATATCTTTTAAATCCAAAGAACTTTAAGATGAAATTGTGTAAGGAGAAATACCAATGTGTGAAATGGCATGGATGGGGTTGTATGATATTAAAAAATCAGTAACAACAGATTTATTCCTGTCAGAGGTATAGAAGAGGCAGCATATCTAGGCACTCAAATAGGGGGAAAAGAAAGCAGCCAGAGAGATAGCTCCAACTTCTGATTAAAAATTGTAAAAGCAGGTGGGGCGTGGTGGCTAAACCTATAATCCTAGCACCCTGGGAGGCTGAGGTGGGAGGATCGCTCCAGGCCAGGAGTCTGAGGTTACAGTGAGCTATAATGACACCACTGCACTCCAGCCTGAGTGACAGAGCGAGACTCTGTCTCCAAAAAAAAGTAAAAGCGGATGCCACCATTTATGTTTCTCATGTGCCTTTTGTTCTCTTTGGCCAAGTACTTTCATGTCTAATGTGGCTGAGTGGGTATAGCATTTGGTGAGGTGGGAAAGAGAATTGTGGTCAAATCATCACAGCATTTTTCATTTAAAAACTCACTAGGTTTTTGCCTCCTGTACTTCCACCTGTAAGCCTGTTTTCTGAGATGCTGGCTGCATCGTTTTCCATTGCTGTGGTGGCTTATGCTATCGCAGTATCAGTAGGAAAAGTATACGCCACCAAGTACGATTACGCCATCGATGGGAACCAGGTATGGTCACCCTTTTGCTGAACTGGTTTTATAGGGCTGAAAACAAGAAAAAAACATAAAAGATTTTGGTGTCAGCTAAAGAAGAGGTTGGATTCTTTCATCTGCCCTTATTGGGTTGGTTTCCCTCTTGTGCTTGCTAATTAGAAGTTACTTTGAAATATGCATGCTACATCACTTTGCAAACTTCAAAAAAATAAGTTGAAGTCATCCTAATTTTAAAAGAGCAAATTCAGTCAGGTCATTAATAACATTCAAAGTTAACCTATTAGGTCAGAATAAGAATTCTTCAAGTAACCCGGTGTCTCCTGGTAATTATTTTCAATGGCAGCTATAATACAACAAAACAGTGCAACAAACATCATTAATGATATTTGTGATCACTTTAAATTGAGGCGGTTCACTGTACAATTAATAAACCCAAGCAGTTTCTGTGGGCATATGATACATTGCCAGGCAAGCTGATTTCACAATGCTTGCAAATCTGCAAGTGTTGTACCTGTATATTTCTGAAGACACAGCATAGCTCTTACAGCAGCTAAACGATTAGTAGTCGAGCACAATAATAGCTCTGCCAGTCATAATACCCTTCACAGCAATGTTCAATACTTTACGTGAGAACTGCAGACACACCACTCACCAGGCAGTGAAAAGGCATTTTCGCAAAGGATCAGTTACTATTGTCAACCTTAAAAATTATTGAGAGTAGTGAGGCCTCTCTTAGCTTGCACAAAGTCGGACTCCAAACTCCTGATGTCTTACGAGGCCACCAGGTACGTTTAATGGTAAAAAATTAAGTTGGACCAACAGGCAGGGTGGGTTTGGGAATTTGCTTTCTTAATGCACTTCCTTAAATACTCAGCGAGGGTCTTGCAATTATTCTATTTGTAGCATCACTGTCATCCAGTCTCTCCCTTAGGAATTCATTGCCTTCGGGATCAGCAACATCTTCTCGGGATTCTTCTCTTGCTTTGTGGCCACCACTGCCCTGTCCCGCACCGCTGTCCAGGAGAGCACGGGAGGAAAGACACAGGTATGAAGTGACAGCTTGGTGATATCCATCTCAAAGAGCAAGTCAGGGGGTGGCAGCTCAGAGAGGCTTGCACAGGAACTGAGCAGGACAATTAGCCTTTGGGACTTGCGTGTCCTGATCCGATTCAGCTGGGCTTTCTTGTTCCACCCGCTCATCTAAAACCTCCTCAAAGACAACATTTGTGGTTTTCTGATACAGCAAATCTCAAATCTCTTTGTGTCAGTGCTCACCTGGCATATAGCTATGCTTACCTGCTTTTCAAGGTCAATAACAACTGACAAGGAATCAGTAACAAAGAATGCTGATTTTTATCAACTTGTTACCTGAGGAGAGAGAGGGCCTAGTAAAAGCACTTCACGGCTTGGGGAGTTATTATATTTTCAGGAAAGTGAAAAGCTCTGTTCACATTTCCTTTACAACGATCAGGGATTTCCTCTAGAGGCCTTTGGTCCCACAGAACACCAGTTTGCTAGCCAAGAATATTTCTGTTGTAACATTTTTGGCATTTCTTCCTGAGTAATATTTTTCTTTCCTAAAGTTCTGAACGTGTGAGTTCAACCTTACCCTTTAAATGTGGTTTTCAGTTGTTGCCTTTACAAGGTGAAAAAAACAACCAGCATCCCGGTTAATCTCTGGATAATCCCCCATCGGCAGTCAGGAAGCTGGGGAGCCGTTCCCAAAGGCCACCCTTTCCAGACAGACACAGAGTCAGATATGCCAAACCAAGTGGTTGGGGACAAGGGACAGACCCAGGATTTGTTTCTGTCTGTTATGCCGTGTGGGTTTTATCCTCCCAACACAGGAACAACTATTTATGAGTAAACAGTACATTGGGATTAGAACAGAGAACAACAAACCCAACTACATCATATAAAGCACACACCACAGAGTCTTCAGATGGGTTTTTATGAAGGCAGAGACACAAATAAGTATAAAAGAGAATGAGGAAACTAATGAGTCTGACAGTGGCTTGCCCAGGGAGAGCTGGAATCGTCCCCATGATGCATGTGATGCTCTTTTCCTATTTATGATGGATCTTGTGACAGACTCAGAAGAATTGGCCTCTTCCAATTTTTTGGCTTCTTTTGAACAAAAATTTAATTTTCAGAATTTTTTCTTTAAAACAAAATTAAAAAAAACAACAAAACATTTCCAGCTCTGCAGGAGCAAGTAAAATAATACAGCCCATTCTGGGAAGCATAATCAGAGACCTGTGACCCAGGGGAAGAGGTCAGAGCTAATTTCCAAAGCTGTGCCCATTTTGGGCCCCAGCTGTCAACAGCATGCACTTCTGCTGCTTTCATCCGAGACAGAGCACTGACAAGCTGTCCTGCCTGCGTGGTCTTAAGTAGATGCAGGCAAATCCCGAACCGCTGGTGTCCGTTCTCCTGCTGTTGCCTCTAGGCTCAAGGGAGGCTTGGGCTGGCCGCACCAAGCCCATGGGCAGTAAGAATGCCCATGTAAAGTGACCTCCTTGGCACAGGCTTGGGGGGATAATGGTATTCTGGTAAGCTAATATCCCCAGCCACACACTGGAGTGTATTATATTTAGGAATGAAGGATGCCAGGATTTCAGGATTGAAGAATGAAACAAGTGCAGAAATGTCTTGCTATTTAATTGCTGAAATGTATACTAACGTTCTAGGGTTAAAAGTCTAAGTACCTGAACCAAAATCCAGGGACTCCTGGCCAAATAAACTGGCGCCTCTTCTCCCATGTGGCTTCTTGTGTATTCTCTTATGTTGAAGCCTCAGTTTCAGCATCTATAAAATGGGCATGATAATTGTATCCATCTCATAGGGATGTTGTGAGGATTACATAAGAAAGTGTTAAGTCCTAGCACATCCTAGCACATGATCATTGTTACACTCCTAAAGGTAGGAATAGCATCTTAGTACCTATGATACATATATTGTACCTGACACATAAGAAACACCTGGCATATATTTGCTGAATGAATGAATGGAAGAATGAGCATTGGTGGACATTAATTGGTCTCAGCACATGTACAGATTACAGAAAAACTAAACATTGCAACCTGCTCTTTCTCTCTCCCCCAATCTGACTCCTACTGACCCATGAAAAAGTAAGTCTGATTACAAACTGCTCTCTAGCTTTCGTTACCCCGCACTTAACAGACTAATTGATTTTCTAGTAATTGAATCTGCTTGTAAATATAAAGTCTAGAGTTTCTCACAAATGAGCCTTATAAAATAAGTACAAATAATTGATCCCTTACAGATTTTAATATAGTGACCAAATTAGCCTTGGCCCCATTAATGGAGACGACTTATTACATATACTTGGCAAGTAGGTGGCCACTCTCCTGGCAGCTCGCTGTGGCCCCTGTCCCCAAATCTCCATATCTTTCACTGAGGCACAGAGTCCTACATCCATTGGGATGCAAATGGCTCAGGAAATTGGTTAAGTAAGAATGTTAAGGCAGGAAGGGGAGGGGAGGGAAGGGGGAATAGGAGGGAGGGAGGAGATCAGCTTCTCTGTTTAGTAAGGAGAGGGGAAAGCTCACCAAGGTACTGGGAACCTGTAGGTGTTATGGTAGGAAAAGCGTAGAACAGTGAGCCAGACGTTTAGTATGTCAAATACATAGTGTTGCCTCAGGCTGACCCAACTGCAATTCCAACATAAATGATCCATTTGCCAGGTGGAGTGAATGCTTTCCAATTAAGTTCTCTAATTTTCTAGTTATATTTGCTGTGTCTGTCCATCTCCCTAAGTCAGACCTCTTGTTCTAGGCAGTGCTTGTGCTCAGCACAACCTTCCCCTGGCTTTCCTCTCTCACTGCTTTGCTTCTGGCTTTTCTGTC
This sequence comes from Microcebus murinus, assembly GCF_040939455.1. Classification (NCBI taxonomy): domain Eukaryota; kingdom Metazoa; phylum Chordata; class Mammalia; order Primates; family Cheirogaleidae; genus Microcebus; species Microcebus murinus. The sequence continues at coordinate 63,647,770 of NC_134112.1, forward strand.
TCCTTTTCTCCTTTGTTTCAGAGCTTCTAGTCTTCACCTTGGCCCTGCCCCAGCTGTCTCCACAGAGAATTCCTGGGTCACCTAATCAAACCAGAGAATAGTTTCCACCCCCTCAGCCTCTCTCCTAACTTTACGGATCTTAGGAGAGCTTTTTTTTTGCCAGCCAAGGTAAAATTCCTGAAGCTTCCTTTTACCCCTGCTATGGCCGGGTAGCTCTGAAGCCACTGTTCTGGGCTGCCTGGGGACAAGGCCCTGAGCCTGCCCCTAAGGGATCCTCAGAGGAAGCAGGAGACGCTGCCCTACCTCTCCATGTGCCAATGTGGCATTTTGAATTTGCTATAGGGTGGGTAAATTTATTTTCTCTGAGACTTTTATGGGAACCGTGTGTTACAAGTACGAAGTGTCACCAGAGTTGCTGTTACGGCTGCTGCATCGGTAATGCAGAAGAATCAGGTACATGCCAAGGGGATTTATTTCCCAAGAATACGGCCACGATGTCTGTTGTTGGGAAAGGGTGGTGGTCTTTGTTTCCTGGCATGGAAAATAACTAGGTTGGCCTCCTGAATTGACAGCAAAATGACAGGGTGATAGGGGTATAATATATCCAAATGAAATCAGGTCAAACAGGCTTTACTTCAGTGGGCTCAGTCTCCAGATTTTCTTTAATTTCTCTGCCATAGCATGTGGGGCGCGGTGGCAACGCCATTCCAAGATGGCGCCCGCTTCCTGGTCAAACCCTGCTGTTAGTCTGACAAACAAGTGCTCAGCGCATGTGCAGAGTTTGTCTCCTCCCTTCCAAGTGCCTTATCCAATCAGACAATGCCCAGTGTACTTACTGCCTTTATAAGCAGCCGCCGAGAACGCCTCGGCGTCTCCGCATGTAACCAGTTAAGCAATCCCCATTAAAGCGCTGTCAGAAGAACTCCGGTTGCCGCGTCTTCCTTGCTGGCGAGGCGGGCGCGACAATAGCATATACATATATATATATATATATATATGTATATGTATATATGCCATTTTTATGGAGTGTGAGCAAATAATTCTCATTTCTGTCAACAGTATTGAGCAGAAGGGGGGAAGTGGGAAGCATGAAGTGAGCCTGTGAACAGGCTCTCACACAGCCAGCAAGCTGGAAGACAGGAGGGGGGATGAGCCCTCTTCATGGGAGGTGTGTGTCTTTCAGGTTGCTGGCATCATCTCGGCTGGGATTGTCATGATCGCCATTGTGGCCCTGGGGAAGCTTCTGGAACCCTTGCAAAAGGTATAACCCTGCTTCCTCGCACACCCATCGCATAACTTCCCTTCACCACTCTGCTACCAGAGAAATAACAGGAGCCTTAAAAATCATCACATGGAAAACCATTCCCCTGAATAACACAGCCTTCCTTGTCTCTCTTGGCAGTCGGTCTTGGCAGCTGTTGTGATTGCCAACCTGAAAGGGATGTTTATGCAGGTGCGTGATGTTCCTCGGCTGTGGAGGCAGAATAAGATCGATGCTGTAAGTCACCCACCGCTCATTTTTCCCTGAAATAAGATTTGGTTCTTATATGCTTCCTGCCATATCATCATGTTTCCCTGTCTCCTAAGTCTTACTTGCACTTTGGGAATCCCAGAGCAGAAATTGGAATTGTGTGGATAAACCAAAGCCATGAAATTCTTCCACGTGAACTGCATTTTGTGAAGATCCTGTATCTCTGGGAAGATCCGTTTCCAGCAAGAATCCCATATGAGGCTCATTTATACACCCTTGGCATTTTGCAGCCAAAAAGCAAACAAATTTTTAAAACCCTAGATTAGAAGAACAAACAAAACAGAGCGTGGCGTGATGGGTCACGCCTGTAATCCTAGCACTCTGGGAGGCCGAGAGTGCTCCCAGGTGTTGTGGCTCCGGCTTGTAGTCCCAGCTACTCAGGAGGCTGAGGCAGGAGGATCTCTTGAGCCCGGGAGTTTGAGGTTGCTGTGAGCTAGGCTGATGCCACGGCACTCTGGCCTAGGCAACAGAGTAAGACTCTGTCTCAAAAATAAATAAAATAAATTTAAAAATACAAAACAACACAAAAACAAACTACAAAAACTCATGCTGATTTTAATTCTGACTAAGGTAACCTTCACAACTATTCTGAGGAATTATAAAAACCAGAAGCTAAGTCCTTTAGAGTTCTGCTGTAATTTAAACCTTGACCGATAAAAAGAATGAGAAAACTTCCTACATATTGATATAGAAAGATCTCTAAGGCAAATTGTTAAGTCGAAAAGAGACCAAAATAGAAATGCTGGGGAAAAGTGCAGACACACACACAGAATAAAAGAGGATACAGGCAGAGAGGGAGGTTGGGAATGGGTGGAGAAGGGAGAGAGTTGTGAGCAAGCATTTTCACTGTATAACCTTTTGTATGTAAATTCCCTTTTGAACCATGCAAATGTGTTGCCTATTCAAAAATTTAAAAATAAATGGGACAGTTGGTATTAATTAGGAAGGCCAGTTTCTACTTAAATATGAAATAAGTGAAGTTATGATATTTTTTAAAAGCTATAATTTGTGTGTGGATAGTTGATGTTATTTTTACAGGTAGTCTATCATCTGATGGTGCCTCATGAATTAATATAATTCTTTTCATTTCCATTTTTTTCTAGGTTATCTGGGTGTTTACATGTATAGTGTCCATCATTCTGGGGCTGGACCTTGGTTTACTAGCTGGCCTTATATTTGGACTGTTGACTGTGGTCTTGAGAGTTCAATTGTGAGTAATATAAAACCCAGATTTCCTATAATCTGGACAACACACCCTGAGCTTTCTTATGCTGTTTTGATAAATGTAGTGAAACCACTTTCTTTCATTGTAGTTACTATACATTGAATGATTCTATGAATTAAGCACAGAGTGCTTTACAGATGTTATTTGACTTTTAAAAAAAATCCTATGATAGGTCAGGCACAGTAGCTCATGCCTGTAATCTTAGCACTCTGGGAGGCCAAGGCAGGAGGATCACTTGAGGTCAGGAGTTGGAGACCATCCTGAGCAATAGCGAGACCCAGTCTCTACTAAAAATAGAAAAAATTAGCCGGGTGTGGTGGTGCACGCTTTGTAGCCCAAAGCGTGCACTAGGGAGGCTGAGGCCAGAGGATCCCTTGAGCTCAGGAATTTGCTGTTGCAGTGAGCTATACCTATAGCTGCACTCTAGCTGGGGTGACAGAGCAAGACTCTGTCTCCAAAAGAAAAAAAAAAATCCTATGAATAGGTCTGATTATTTTCATTATACAGGTGAGAAAATTAAGCTCAGAAAGAGTAAGAACCTCCACTAAGGTCACACAGCTAGTAAGTAGAAGAGCTAAGATTTGAACCCAGATGTATTTTATCCCAAAATCTATGCACTTAGTCACCTGATCTATTGCTGTGTTTTCCTTGTAAGACTAAAAGATATATACTTCAGCCAAAGATTGGGGTTGCTTTCTAGTTTGTTTTCAGTTTTTGAGACAGGGTCTTGCCTCGTCACCGAGGCTGGTGTGCAGTGTCGCGATCACAGCTCACTGCAAGCTCCAACTTCCGGGGCCTTTTCCAATTTCTTGGCTCCTTTTCTACAAAAATTTAATTTTAATTTTCTTAAAAAATTTTTTTTTTCCTCCACTCCTGACTTAGCCTCTCAAGTAGCTGGTATTACAGGTACAGGCCACCACTCCCAGCTATGAATAATTTTTAAATTTTTTGTAGAGACAGAGGTCTCACTGTGTTGCACAGGCTGGTCTTAAACTCCTGGCCTCAAGGGGTCCTCCCACCTCAGCCTCCCAAGGTGCTGGGATTACAGGTGTGAGCCACTGTCCCCTGCCTATAGTTTCTTCTTTTAAATAAGTTGAAGTGTGTCAAGCACTGGTTCTAAGGCTTGGGACAAGACAGCTGCTAACTCTATTATAGTTCCTGTTTTTCTTTTAAAGCTGGTAACCCAAAAGTTACATAACCCAGCACAGGAGAACTTTAAAATAGTTGATTATAGCCAGAATCCATTCAAATCTGTCAAACAAGGCATATATCCAATAAGCCACGCCATTACATGAGTTAAACATCATTAGCTCATATGCAGAGTGAAAGCAGCAAATGCACGACTTAAATAATGAAAAACAGCCAGCGATGGAAGGCGAGGGAGCCTGAAAGTGGTGTTTTGGTTGGTTTTGTTTTGGCTCTTGAGAGGCTTTAGCTACATGCCTCCTGGGCCGGGAGGGGGAACAGAGCCTCCCTCCCTCCCTCAGTGTTGCCATTGTCTTTCCAGACTTCTGGGCCTTTCTCTGCCTGCACTTGGGCATGAAGGAAGAAGAAACCTGGAAAAGCATCAACATAGATGTCTCCACCTTAGCATAAGCTCACCTCTCCCACCAGCCAGTTTCCTTCCTGCCCTTCCTCCCTACCCCGGCATGTTGGTGCTTACCCAAAATGCTGTGTTTTCTGCCTTGGCACCCTGAAACGGTTGCCCAGGGGCATGAAAAAGTTCGCCAGCTCCCAAAGTGCCCAACTGGCTGCTAGGAAATAACTCAGACGCTGTCCTTAGAAGATGCTACCTCTCATGCTGTATTATGCCTCAGTGTCTATTTTTTCCTGTGTAGGTGTGGTTGGGGAAAAAAAGGTTTTGTAGAGAGACTAGCTTATGCGTTTTAAGTTAAAAATCAGCACAACACAGTAAGCCAAGCAAAAACTGGTAGCAGATTTTTAGCTACTGGTTTGGTAACTAGGCTTTTCGCCAACAAAAAGCAGTACCCTGCACAGTATTTAATTTCCAGTAATTATAATGTTGATCTGGAGAACACAATGCTGAAAGTTACTGCAAACAGATACTCTTTCTTCAGGAATATGACCCTAGTCATACTTGAAGAATCATGAAATTTATCTGATTCCATCAGCAACAGGAAATCAGCAGTCTGGTTGATGGGAAGGGCTTATTTCTGGTCCTCCCAGGCTCCTATTTCTATAAAAAGAGACTAATTTGATCCCCACCAGACTCTCCACACTTCATCAGGAAGTTGCCGAAAGTCACAAAGAAGAGCCAGGCACTAAAGACCCAGGGGTGGAATCAGGGGCTGCGCTGTCCTTTACTTCTGGGCCTTTCCTAACTTCTCTGAACCTCACTTCACTTAGTAATGAAAGTAAGGATAATACTGCTGACCTTTTAGGGTTATGGTGGGGCTTAAATAAGATTTCACATGTGTGGAAAGCTCATTGCTCATCCTACAACGTGTTGTGCACGTGAAAGTGTGATGCTCATTATTTCTCTCAGCCATCAAAAGAGAGGCACAGTTTCTCCTTCTCCCCCACTTCCACACAAACACCAGCTGTTCACTTCAGAGTTAGCAACAGCAAAATGTCATCCGCAGTAGAGACAGAGTCCAAAACACCAGAATGATGGGCTGCTTAGTAGCTGTTATTTGTTTTTAACTTTTTATTCCAAAATATGACTGTTCCCCCAAAAAATCTTGACCTTGATTTTTCTTTTTAGTCCTTCATGGAATGGCCTTGGAAGCATCCCTAGCACAGATATCTACAAAAGTACCAAGAATTACAAAAATGTAAGTGCCTTTGTGAGATATTGGCTGGACTTGGGTTTTTGAGCCTGGAATCTCAGGAGTTGCATATTTCTCTTTTAGCACGTCTGGTACAAGGTAGCTGAACGGGACGACCTCTATTGGGAAAATCCATTAGTCCACAGGGGGTGTCATCAAGACTTTTGACTCAGTGTACCTTCTGACCTCCATGGCTTATATGAATGTTGTCCATACTAGCTGGATATCATTTTAATGTAAAATCATTGTAGGAGGGATTTAAAAATAATAGGCAATTAGATTATTTCCAGATGTTTAATCAAAATTTTATTTCTCTGCAATATAATTCTTCTATGAAATTGCCTGAAATCCTTTTAATATTTATTCAGTTATGACAAGAGATTTTCAAGTTCTCTGTCACTAAGACCTTATTTGACATTTTGCTTTATCCTTGGAATTGGAAGAAATAATATATGATATAAGCAATGAAAAACAAAGAAATTAAACATCCCACTGATGAGCTTGTGTTGCCTGCAAATAAAATTGCTTAGTGATCACTAGGGGAAACAAAGATGAAAAAGCAGAGAAAGTAAATTAAGAAAACATAAATTTAGCAAAAAAAAAAAAAAAAAATTAATGTGAACCTAGGAATTTGTAGTCTAATTTTACCTTTAAACATTAAAGAAATGTTGGACATTGAACCTGGAATTTCAGGAGCTGCTACTTATTTCCATAATCTTTCTGTTACATTGAGCCAAGTGTCATCAAGAGCTAAAAATCATTTTAGAGACTTTTTTGGCTCTGGGTAGGGAACCCTAGACTGAGTTTGGGGTTCTGAGTTCTAGGTGCCATCTTGGTGAGACCTTGCCCACATCACTTGGCCTCTCAGGGCCTCAGTTTGCTCATCTGAAGCAGCTAGGCTAAAATTGCTTTGATTCTGTGATTTGTGGGTTCTATTTTTCGTGTGGCCATTGTGTATCAGGGTAAGAATAAGCAGACGACATTACAGGCCTCAGTTCCGGTAAATCTCCTTTATTTTACTACTGTTTTCTTTGCTGCTTTTAAAGAATTTTCACAAAATCGAGAGGGTTAGTGATATTAACTTGAGGAATATCACGTCACCATTCTGAGCCTCAGTCTCTTCATCTGGAAATCAGAGGGTTGAATAATTGCCTTCTAAAGCCCTTTCTAAGTTTGACTTCCTGTAGGACTGTGGAGGTCCATGCGTTTTGGTGACCTATTGCCTCCCTGCCGAGAAAGGTTGAGCCTGGTGCCAAGCTCCTCTGAGCAGGTGTGATCTGGCTCTTTCTTTGCTGTTGACAACTTAAACAATAAGTGACTGAAAACGAGAGTCACACTCAATTGAGATTTATTAAGCCAAAGTCTGAGGACACACCTAGGAAAAGCACAAACCACAGAAGCACCTGTAGCCTGGGCTCTCTGTGGGAGTTGGGAATTCAGTATTTAGGGAAAGAAGGCATACAGGAAAAAAAAAGGAGGGGTAAGGGGTGAACAGTGAGGCAAAGGGTTACTTACATTCTTGTGGAGCTCTAAGTGTAGTGCCAGCAAATTACATTTTACATAAGACAAGGTGAACATTGAAACAGGGAGTGGAGGAAATAGTCAAGGACTAGAGTGGGCAGAAGGGTGACTGATCTCACCTTGTCCTTGGTCTGCATCTGTGGAGATAAGATTGTCAGGTGTGAAGAGGAACAGAACTCAGGTTCAAGAATTCATTCAGGCTGAAGTCCTGTGGTTATAATTGGCCTGTGCTTGTTTTATAGGGGGCTATATCTTGAAAGGTTTAGGGCTGAAGGAAATCAAAAATATTTTCTCCCAAAATACATTTCTTTGACATATTTTGAGACGGATGCCGGCAGGCAGAAATAATGCTGCAAAGCTGTCTCGTGAGGGGGAAATTTGCATCCTGAGAGAATCTCCATTAATGCAGCCAGGTCCTCCTATCCGAGGTAGGAAAGATTAACTGAGAGTCTGACAGCTTTAAAGGTCTGAACAGAAACATTTACCATCTGTTCTCTCCGAGGGCTGTTACCCCTGAGGCTTTATGTGCATAGCAAGACCGCCTTTGCCAGCCGAGCTTCCATTCTCCCTCCCATAACCCGTCATGCTAACAGAAATCTGCTCTGTCATAACCCAAGCCCCACCATTCTTCAAAAAAACCCTCTGTGCCTCATTGAGGAGTTGAGTCAGGGAGAGGATGGCAGCACTTCATGACTCAGTTTCCCAGGCACCATTCTCCCTTTGGCATAATGCATTTTGGGGTCCTGAGGTTTTATTTTTTCTTCACGTCAAATGGCCTGAAATTGTTTAATCTCAATTGTTTTCCAATGCCAGATTGAAGAACCTGAAGGAGTGAAGATTCTTAGATTTTCTAGTCCTATTTTTTACGGCAACGTCGATGGTTTTAAAAAATGTATCAAGTCCACAGTAAGTACTTAATCCCTAGGACTTTGGTTTCTAACCTCCTTTGGGACTTCATTCATTCTACCAGTATTTACTGGACTCCAATTGGGAATGAGGCTCTATTCCCCTATTCTCTTTGTGTGGGGTATTAAGAATTATAACATAACATCCTTGCCCTCAAATAATTTACAATCTATTTAGGGACAGAAAAAAACATGAGCTGGGCATAGTGGCTCATGCCTGTAATCCCAGCACTTTGGGAGGCTGAGGTGGGAGGATCTCTTGAGGCCAAGAGGTAGAGGTTACAATGAACTGTAATCACACCACTGTACTCCAGCCTAGGTGACAGAGCAAGACCCTGTCTCAAAAAAAAAAAAAAAAAAAAAAAAAGAAAGAAAAAACATGTATAATAAAATCCAGATAGCAATAACTATGCCAGACAAAAGCATCCAGGTGGAATTTGAGTAAGTTCCAAACAAGCAGTATGGACAGTAAGTGTTAAGAGTTCACTATTTTTGTTAAGAACTCCATTTGTTTAGAATGGCATCATGTTTAGAATGGGGAGGGTTGCCCAGTTGGAACAAAGAGTAAGAAGTGGTAGTGGAATAGATAAGTAGGAAATTCTGGTCTTGAATACCATGCTGTGCTTCAAACTTGGAGTTTGCCTCTAGATCAGTGTTTCCCTAAGTGATTTTCAGGGCAAACTGGTTTGGAGGAATGTTCATAGATTTTGCAATAACAAAATGGCTCTGTGAAATTTGGGAAATTTGGAAAGCACAGACTTAAAGGTTATTTTTGCTGTTTTGTCTTTTACTGTCTTGGAGCCTTTGGGATGCTACTGTTTTCCCTGAGTGTCTGGGTGGGGGTAGGGTGGCTTGGTAGTGGAGGAGGATTTATTCCATCAGACCTTGCTTTTATTTTTTTTGCTGGATGTCTCAAGGAATATACCCTTTGAGAAGTAACATTTCCAGATAACAATTGCCTTTAATATGCATTAGGAAATAGGCATTTTAAGTAACTTGACATTTATTTCCAAAGGTTGGATTTGATGCCATTAGAGTATATAATAAGAGGTTGAAAGCACTGAGGAAAATACAGAAACTCATAAAAAATGGACAATTAAGGGCAACAAAGGTGAGACATCTTTCTTTTCCCCCTTAAATTCTGTCCTTTCTCTGATGAAAGCAGTTAGATGGTCTAAAATTAAATCTATCCCCTTTGGTATCCAGATGTGTACAAGCAGATGTCTTATATATGTCAGAGAACAGCTGAGCTGTTCTTGTTGGCAACAGGGAATGGGAGGGAATAAAATGAAAACAGCAGGGCTCCCTGGAAACACAGTGTGTAATTTTTTCCCCATGATGAATAGCATTTGTATTATTTTTTTTATAACTTATTTTTACTGAAAGGAACAAAATAAGCACAAATTCAATGCCAGAAGATTACAATAGAAGACAGTAAGTTCATAAACTCTTAGAGCTACTAACTTTTACTCAGACACTGCTGCAAATATATTTCTTGGCAAAAATGTTCCAGAATCTTCCAGAAATGTTAAGAGTTTTCTGGCTCCTCTGTGCTTCCCTTTTTCTTCCTAGAGAAGATCAAAGTTAGGGCTGAGATAAAACTCATTCCTTAAGAGTCCACCCCCTTGATATTTTGCTTGCTAAGGAACAATGTGTGTAGGACCCTTAAATAACTTGAGATGAATGGTTGAAAAGACATTTCCAATCAATGGCAACTAAGTTGGCACTGTCTTCTTTGCTTAGAATGGCATCATAAGTGATGCTGGTACACCGAATAATGCTTTTGAGCCTGATGAAGATATTGAAGATCCAGAAGAACTTGATATCCCAACCAAGGAAATAGAGATTCAAGTGGATTGGAACTCTGAGCTTCCAGTCAAAGTGAATGTTCCCAAAGTACCAATCCATACCCTTGTGCTTGATTGTGGAGCTATATCCTTCCTGGATGTTGTTGGAGTGAGGTCATTGCGGGCGGTAAGAGTCTGGTTTTCTGAATTATAGATCTGGAGCTTTGGCAATAGTGAAGTGAAATGGTTTATCTAGTCTTGCAGAAAAGCAAATGCATGAGCTCTGTAATTTTTCTAGGTGAATGCTTTTGCAATCAAGTGTAATATTTTAAAGCACAGGCTCTGGAGCCAGACTACCTTGGGGAGATCCTGGCTCCACCACTAACTAGCAGTCCAACCATGGACAAGTTGCTTAATCTGTCTGTGCCTCAATTTCTTCACCTGTAATATAGAGGTAATGATGGTACCTATTTCATAGGATTGTTATGAGGGCTAAAGAGATGAATAGATGTGAGGAGTTTAGAAGACTATCTGGCACATAGATACCCCTCAGCAAATATTAATATTTATTATGAGAATGGAACATGAGACATGAAGAGGATAAAAAAAAATGGGCAAACGTTTGTGTTAAGTATGATGTTTCTATTTGTTATGCAAACACCACCAGGAAAAGGAATACTAGGTACATAGTAGGACTGGAAAAACCTATCATTATTAATAGGTTAGAGTAGGAAGCAGGTCAGGCACCTAGAAGTCAAAGCAGAAGTTGAGAAGCATGCAAGATAGAAACATTCATGATATCAGGAACTAGTTATGAAAGCTCCAAATTCATTAATTCTTTCAATAATAGATGTGAAATGCCTAACATGTGCTAGGTACAAGAAACTAGAGATGAAATCACCATAGTTCTACCCTCGTGGGACTAAGCAGTCTAGAGGGAAAGGTGACATTTAGTAATCTTGTAAATAACAACTATATTAAGTGCTCCAAAGCAGATTAAACAGGGTATCACCTGAAGTGCCAAATGTAGGTGAAACTTCAGGTAGGTATGAGAGGGTCAGGCAGAAAAGCAAGCAGGTTCAAGACACCAGCAATCAGATGTAATAATATGAAACAGACTCCTAACTGAGGTTTAGCTTAGGCAGGGGCTTCTTGGCTACCTCTGTAAGGGTAGGAAATGATTCCAGGATGTGGCTACTAGGTATGCAGGGCAGAGAAGTAATTATACTTGGCAAAAGAGTGTGAGAATATGTTGACCGGTTCTGTTCCACTTCTCATAGCAGATCTGGTTATTAGGTCATTTGAAAGCATACTCTTGTTCTTTGTTGTGCATTTTACTATAGGTATTGGGTTAGACCCATTGTAGATTGTATTGGCCAAAAGGTTTAATCAATTACTTTTGGGGAGAGTCTTAACATATTTACGTCAGAGTATTTCTCATACTTAACAAATATTTGCTTTCAAATATTATAATGACAATTATGAAAACTAAAGAAGACTCTTTATACTGGAATAGAGGTCTTGATTTCTTTTCTTCCACAAATTTCAACTTCTATCTTATTATTGCCCATAAGTCTTGTGTCTTAACTTTTTAAATTAACCTTTCATTCTGAGATAGTTTAAATCCACATACAGTTGTAAAGAATAGGCTAGGTGCAATGGCTCATGCCTATAATCCCAGCACTTTGAGAGACTGAGGTGGGAGGATCACTTGAGTCTAGGATTTCAAGACCAGCTTGGGCAACATAATGAGACCTCATCTCTACAAAAAATTAAAAAAATAAAAAAAATTAGCTGAGCGTGGTGGCATGTGCCCGTAGTCCCAGCTACTCAGGAGGGTGAGGTAGGAGGATCACTTGAGCCCAGGAGTTTGAGGCTGCAGTGAACTGTGATTGCTCTATTGAACTATAGTCTGGGTGACAGAGTGAGACCCTATCTAAAATAAAATAATAGAGAGATCCTATGTATTCCTTACCCAGTTTCTCCCAATCAATTGGTAACATGTTATAAAACTATAGTATAAAATCACAATCACTCCTGCCTAGGAGTACCAAGTAAAATAAAAAAATAAAAATAAAAAAAAATAAATAAATAAAATCACAATCAGGATACTGACATTGATACATTCAAAACAGAGGCCTTGATTTTTGGGTCAGCTTTTACATTCTGAACCTGGTGATCATATCTACACCTGCATCTCTGTACTCAAAGATACAAATTCATGCTTTTTTCTCCAATCAGCCAGCACTATATTGGGAAGCCTCTTATGCTCCCTTCTTTTCTTCCACAAATATTTATTCTGCACCTCTGTGCTATAGAGTGCTGTGCTATTGAGCACTGAATGTTGCCATCTCTTGAGATAGGGGCTTTTCATTCCTAATCATACCAGTACTGTAGGTTGACCTATGGCTTTCCAATAATTAACTTTCCTCAAAGTCCTGATTAACCATGAAAGTATTTCTCCTGAATGCTACTGAATTACAGGCAGATAAAGTTATTCATTGTTACAAACTCTCCTTTTTAATTTTCAGATTGTCAAAGAGTTCCAAAGAATCGATGTGAATGTGTATTTTGCATCACTTCAAGGTAAATGCATATACCCAGATATCTACCTATAATACTTTCACCTAAGCCCTTTCTCCTACCTTAGAATGTGGGCACATAATGTCTGAAGGCCTATTTTTTCCTTTAAGGATCTCATTTGGCTTCATTTGCAGTTCTAGAATCAGGCAATGCTTCATTCCATAAAATAGATTGATTAAGTGTTCCAATGAGCTGAGCAGAAGAGGTTGGTCTTATAGACAGGGAAGCACTGAAGAAAGCAAAAGCAAAGAACAAAGAATATGTCAGCCCTTTCAAAGTTACTTTTCTTTTAAGTCTGGACAGGGAGACAGAATAATAGGGAAAATAACTGATTAACATTAGGTTAGGTCAGGCTACCTTTTTTAGGTAATGATTATAGCAGAGGGAACTTCATTATCATGCCAACAGAAGGTTTAAACTGGTCCGTTTGGAAAGTTGGCTATTCTTTCTCTCTCATAATTTCTCAGAAAGTCAGACAACAATTTAGTTTAGGTTTGATGACTTGGAACTTTAGCATGGGTGACTCCAGTTTGATTTTTAGTCTGGACCATTGGGGCCCAGAGCAAGAGCTTAGTTCAAAACAATGGCCTCTATAATTTTTATTTAACAATTGCCCCCTTTGGGTCATACCCTCAACCTGGGTCAACCTAGGTGAGAGTGTGACCAAAACTTAGGGCTTCAGTGCTACTCTCAGCTAGCATCATTTTAGGTTTCTGATCTCAGCATGTCATTTATGGGTTTTGGTGTCTTCCTCATTATCGTGAATTTCTTGAGTTTTTCTTGTCTTAATGGAGCCTTCCCTAGAGCAGCGGTCTGAGGATCAGCCTTCTAGAACAGCAGTCTCCAACCTTCTTGGCACCAGGGACCGGTTTCATGGAAGACAATTTTTCCACAGACAGGGCTGGGGAGGGTGCAGGGAATGGTTTCGGGATGATTCGAGCACATTACATTTATTACATTTGCAGCAGCTCCCCAGGGATAGCATCACCATCTCAGCTCCCCCTCAGATCATCAGGCATTAGATTCTCATAAGGAGCACGCAACCTAGATCCCTGGCAGGCACAGTTTACAATAGGGTTCATGCTCCTATGAGAATCTGCTGCTGCTGATTGGACAGGAGGTGGAGCTCAGGAGGTGATGCCAGCGATGGGGAGCAGCTGTGAGTACAGATGAAACGTCACTTGCTCTCCTGCTGCTCACCTCCTACTGTGTGGCTCAGTTCCTAACAGACCACGACTGGTACAGGTCCAAGGCCTGGGTGTTGGGGACTGTAGCCCTAGAGGATCACTTGAATCCAGGAGTTTGAGATTAGACTGAACAACATAGAGAAACTCTCATCTCAAAAAACAAAAACAGAACTTTAAGTTAATGTCTTCCCCATTGTAAAAGTTTCTAGTGGTTTAGGTGCTGAGAGGGAGAAGTCCTTACAAGTGGAGATTTCCTTTATAAATGTAAATTCCTTTCACAAAGAGTTTCAAAATAGCTAGCTAAATGTCAGAAAGTTGTTATTTTGGAGCCATTTGTTAGATAGGTGGTCTTTTCAACTTGCTTGTTTCTTAGTTGGATTACAAATTCAAGGCAGAGACATTTAATGGATTAATTAGACTACTGACTTCAGGGTAGGGCCCTTTGTTGACCAGGACAAAGAATAAGTGGCAGAAACTTCCAAGAGCTTCCCTCAAAGCCCATCAGTTCTGACGTTAATATAGAGATTATTATCAGAGGGCAACAGCCTGTTTTGGAGGGCATTCCTCAAAATCTTTGGGGGCAGGCCCTTTTCCGATGTCCTAGTAGTTTGCACAAATGGCAACACATTTTTAGAAATTGTTTTATGGGGTCACTTGTTGGAGAAGTGCCCTGCGGTAGAGCTAAAAATCATTCTAGGTAGTTGGTTGCCACGGAGCTGAAACCCTTTGGAAATGGCTTTCAAAGGGGTCATTTTCAATCTTTCTGAAGATTTAAATCTTTCTGAAATCTTTTGAATGCCAGTAAGAATCCCCTTCTCTCTGCGTAACTCAGGAGGCTGGGGATTCAAGTGCTAAGATGAATGGTCTTGTTCATCTGGACTGTTCCACGTAATGGCCATCATAATTCTGAATTAGCTTTAGTAAGATTGAGCCACTTTTGTAAACATCTGTAGCTCCCAGGGCCAGAAATCTTATACAAGGAGAGGCAGGTCTACCAGAAAGTGAAGTACTCAGATCCTTAGAAATTAGGAAACCCATTGTTATGCTGGATCTTGGATTTCTCAGAGCTGAGATGCTTGAGCTCAGAGATCTCCTTGACCAACTTAGCCAATGATTTACTGGTTTCTGTCTGCCCCAGTCAGACACCAGAATCCTCCCCTACCTAAGTGTGCAAGAAAAAAGAGCCCACATACCTGCAAATTCTGAAAGCCAGCCCCCTGCAGTAATAACCACTAACTGCAACTGCTGTCAGTTACCTTTAGAACTGTAGCCTTTTCTGCCAGTGTCAGGGTCACGGCAAATGCAAAGGATGTGCTCTGCCACAGCACAAATTAACCCTTAGCACCCCAAGGTAAAACACTATATCACAGAGCAAACTAACCCTTGGTGTTCCAAAAGCCATAGATCAGGGTGCACAGATGCGAAAAAAGAGCAGAACTCAGACTTAAGAGGGACTCACGACTCTTGGGGCTCCGTGAGGAAGGCACAGTGCCCCTTCAAGGGATTAGTGGGGCCTTTTCCTCTGTTCCTCAAGGGGTCCTGCGGTCAGCAGCCTCCTTAAGGCCCCTTCACGGTGTCCAGATCTGTCAAAATACAACACATTTAAAGATCTCAATTGGCTTTATTTACAATTCTAGAATTGGGCAACACTTCATTCCATAAGATAGAATAAGTGTCCTCCCCCATATTTTTAAACTATTTTTAAAAATTGTGGTATAGGGTACCATAAAATTTTCCATTTTAGTCACTTTTAAGTGTACTACTAATTCAGTGGCATTAATGACATTCACAATGTTGTGCAATCATTGTCTGTGATCTATTTCCAAAATTTTTCATCACCACAAACAGAAACTCTGTACACATTAAGCAATGACTCCGAGAACATTTGTGAACCCAGAAAGGTATGACTTCCAATTTGTGCCACAGACCTGACAACATACGGGAACCTGTGTCCTGACAATGGTGCCAGACCCATGGGGGTATTATTATGGAGATGACTCTCCAGGGTGTGAGGCTCTGTGTCAGTGTATGAGTGTACGTGTGTGTAGGGAGGTGCTGGAGCTTAGGCTGAGTTCTCTAGAAGCAGAGCCCAAGGGAGAAATTCTCCAGAGAAGGGCCCAGCTGTGAACCATCAGCGGCTGGAGGATGGGTACACCGGCCTGGCAAAAGGAACATGGTCGGGCACCAAGGCTGACTACAGCCATTATGGGATAACCATTTTGTGTGCTACTGGAAAAGAAACTCAGTTTACAGCAAGGTCACATTTGGAAATGAGACCTAAAAAAATAAAAAAATAAAAGGAGGAGCTACAAAACCTTAGTATTGGTTGATGCTACAAAAATATCTTTTCCTAGAGACTAAATATTTTCTTTCTTTTGAAGATCATGTGATAGAAAAGCTGGAACAGTGTGGATTCTTTGATGACAACATTAAAAAGGACACATTCTTTCTGACTGTCCACGACGCTATACTCTATCTACAGAACCAGGTGAAATCCCAAGAGGGTCAAGATTCCATTTTAGAAACGGTAAATATTTAAACTTTCTACATACATGTCTTTCCTAACCTTTCGTGATTTCTGCAAATGGCAAAAATTACACAAATCTAGGCTTGAATCCCATTTTAGGTTATCTGCATAACTTCTTGGAGCCTCAGTTTTTTCATCACGAATATGGGAGTAAAAAACATTCACCATGATGAGTAGATGTGAAGACAAATAAGATAGTTTACAGCAAAGTACCTGGTAGTACTCAGTACATGATAGTTCTATGATGTGTGAGTTTACTAATAAAAATGGCATTAGCTATAATGCCTTTTTAGAATTTAGCACTGAAGCCAGGTGTGGTGGCTCATGCCTATAATCCTGGCACTCTGGAAGGCCAAGGTGGGAGGATCACTTGAGACCAGGAGTTTGAGACTAGCCTGTGTAAAATAGCAAGACCCCATCTCTGCAAAAAATAGAAAAGAATTAGCCAGGTGTGGTGGTACACACCTGTTGTCCCAGCTACTTGGGAGACTGAGGCAGGAAGATCACTCGAGTCCAGGAGTTGGAGGTTACAGTGAGCTATGATGATGCCACCGCCCTCCAGCCTGGGCAACAGAGTGAGACCCTGTCTCAAAAAAAAGAAAAAAAAAATAGAATATAGCAGTGAATTTTGGATCTTCTGTGATTTGTGTACATAAATGCAACTTAAATTCTCAGTAGTCTAGAAACCCTTGAATTATAAATGTCTTTAAATAGTATTGATCAAGTCATAAGTGATCTTTGAAGAAGAAGAAAAAAATTAAAGCGACAAATAAGCCCCAAGGTTAATTTGTCCTCACGAAATAGAATAGATCCTGATTTCCTACAGGTCTTATTTTGTCAATTTTCCTGTCAGTTACTCTCTCACGGTGAATTTGGGAAACTAAAACATATACATATCAAAATATAATAATAATGATTCCAGTGACATTATGTTTATTATTATATTTTAAATTGCTTCTATTTAAAAAAATTAGAATAGGTAGATCCTTATTGTAGATTGGAAGTTGATGTTTGAAGTAAAACTAATTTAGAAACAATATTACATTATCCTTTTTCAGATAATATTAGTGGAGAGACTATTCCGCTTAATGTTACTGGAGAACAGACTAGCCCTAACTACCAAGGTGTGGATCTTAAATATGAAAAAGGAAAAAAGTAGTGAAACCACAAATCTAACAAGAAAACCTTCGTGCAAACTACTTGTCTTTGAAAACTCAAAAACTTTTTTCTTTCTTTTTTAAAAATTTTCTTCTGAGGCCAGGTGTAGTGGCTCATGCCTGTAATCCTAGCACTCTGGGAGGCCGAGGTGGGAGGATTGCTTGAGCTCAGGAGTTCAAGATCACCCTGAACAAGAGCAAGACCCTATCTCTACTAAAAATAGAAAAATTAGCCAGGCTTCATGGCTTGTGCCTGTAGTCCCAAAAGCAGGAGGATCAGGATCACTTGAGCCCAGAAGCTTGAGGTTGCAGTGAGTTGTGATAACACCACTACCCAGGGTGACAGAGTGAGATTCTGTGTTACCAAAAAGCAACAACAAAAAAACTAAACTGGAGCCAAGGTATCAAGTTCTTTCTTAACATGAAAATAGTTATTATTTGTTTACACCCATTCTTATCTAAGATCTTAGGCCGTGAATGTTATAAAGACCACTAACCAACAGTGTACCTACTAGGTTAGACTCAATCTTGTTTGCAATCAGGGAGGTATTGTGAGGGGCTGAGATTTATTTATTTAAAACTTAAGACAGGGTTTCACTATGTTGCCCAGGCTGGTGTTAACTCCTGGGCTTAAGTGATTCTCCCACCTCAGTCTCCCAAGTAGCTGGGATTACAGGCATCAGCCACAATGCCCGGTGCTTAGATAGATTTTTTTTTTTTTTTTGACCCTGACTAAATGTTAGACCGAGTACAAGTGAATGCTTGTATCATATACTTACTGGTTCATCGGATAGTGGGTTGAGCATTACTGGTGGCCTGTGAGATCTGGAACCTTATACTTCTGCATCTCCTCAGGGTCTAGCACAAAGCCCTGCATATGGTAGATGTATGGTAAACGGTGATAGACCTTGCCTGACCTGTGTACCTTCTTTTCCTTCAGGAAATGTCATTATGTATGATGGATATTGTGGCTGCAGTGATATGACCCTCTCCATATCCCTTTATTTTACCATCTCAGGACTATCCCAGGATAGCCCCAACTTGTAGTTACACCCAGCCTCTCCTTTTCCCATGATGTTAAGACCACTTGCACAGGGACTTAATCTTCTAATTCATTTCCACACTAGCAAAGAGGATTGGGTTATTTTTTTTTTTCACTTTTTTTTTTTGTGACCTCATTTGGAAATAATGGACTGGGTTATCTTTGAGATGAAAAATAGCTAAATAGAAGTTCAAAACATCATTCTAGCCTACATATACATTTGGAGATGCTATGGAAATTTTAAGCATATGACAAAGCCCAAATTGTTGGCTTCCTCTGTGTAGAAGATTAAATTACCTACTACCCCCTAAAAAGCAGAACTTCCCTGAACAACCAACTTGATCCATAGACGTTGGTTTCCATCTACAATAAAATTAATTTCCATCCCATTCAATTTGGGAGTGCTTATTGCCGCCAGTCACAAGCCCTCCACTGTGCATTCACTGCATGCTCCAGGCTGTACTAAGTGCTCTTAGCTTAGCCATTGAAAGAGAAACACCACTGAATGCACAATCATTTAGGCAGAAGGGGTGACTTGTTAAGAGGCCTACACTTCAGAGGTTGGAGAGCTGAAAAGGAGTTTAGACAATGGAGAATTATGCCAGTTCACATTTAAATGTGAACAAATGATACAGGGAAAGTTCTAAGGTGGGAAATATGAAAGAATGAGAAAGCTGAAGAGGACTCTGAAGTATATAAAGCATGATGAGAAGCACCAGCAAAGCTTCAAATCATTTTCAGTGGAGTATCCGGTGGGTTGATGCTATTATATTATATTTCCACTCTGTGCTTTTTTTTTTTTTTTTAAGATCACCCTCATTCAAGACTGTAAAGATCATCTTGGATTAATGGAAGCAGAGCTGATTGAAGAAGAACTTGATGTCCAGGATGAGGTATGATTATTTTCTCCTGAAGAAAATAACTTGGATTATATCTTGAATAGCATAATGCATATGGTGAATATAACTGATTAAGAACTGTCAGGGAAAATAATTCCAAAAAATACCAAAACGGTGGCTTCATAGAAGGGGAAAATGGAAAACAAAATTCTCCATTGAAGAAATAAGCACTTGGGGACCTTTGGCCCCGGGCATATATGATGATCAGCTACTGGCAGCAGCTAACACACAGGTCCTGATTTTATACCTAAGCCTCCACGTAGTTCTCTTCCAAGGCCATGGATAGGGAGTATGGTTTAAAGTTGAAGGATTTCTTAGAAATCAAGTAGTCCAGTATCCTAGTCCATGCAGAAATCCCTCCCACGCCATCCCTGATGGACGTTCACTTCGCTTTCACGTGACCATTTCTAGACATTCGGTGACTTCTCAAGGGAGTTTGTTACATGGACTATAAATGTTAGTTGTGCTTACAAAACTGAATTTGGCCTTTCTGTAATAACCACCTAGTGAAACTGAGCTCAATCTGCCTTCTTTGTCAACACAAACCTTTCCACTGAATAGCCCTTCAAATATTTGAGAGCAGCTCTCACGTCTCCACCAGAATCCCTCCCAGGCAGGACTCCTCTAATACCGTCTAGCATTCCTCACAGATACACGGTTTGTCAATACTGCTTTGGCCAAGATGGGGACACAAAATTCCAATGTGGTCAGGTCAGCATGGAGATTACGCAGCCATGACCTTCCTTGATCTCGTCAAATTAAAAATGTGTTTACTTTCATAATAGCTCCATCAAAATCTTGGCTTCTATTGAGCAGGGGTCAACTAAAGACTTGGGCATTTTTACACAAACTAGTCTCTAGCAGGGCTTCCCATTTATACTTATTTGATTGGTTTTTTGACCCTAATGCAGGACTACACATATTTCTGTAGATTTTATCTTGTTTGTTCCAGTTTATTGACATAGTTTTGCATTTTGAATCTACCATCCAACATATGGACTCCCTCTTCCAGCCACGTTGGTGTCATATACAAATCTGATAAAGATGACTTTTCTGCCTTTTTCCAGGTCCTGATAAAAATGTTCAAGAGAAAAACATTCAACCCCCTATGGTAAAACGATGCAGTAGGGATGACAGGCAGAAATTTCTGTGGTGGAAATGTATTGCTAGAGTGAAATTCACAGGCTCTGCATCTTAGCCCACCAGCTTAGAGAGAGCCCAGGAAAACCCTTCCTGAGCCGAGAAATCCTTTCAGCTTCAGTAGTTTGTGACTCTATGAATATAGGGTAGGCTTAATTTGAGTAAAAGCTCATATATCAAAATTAGAACTTAAGAGGCCGGGTGCCGTGGCTCACTCCTGTAATCCTAGCACTCTGGGAGGCCGAGGCAGGTGGATCGCTCAAGGTCAGGAGTTCGAAACCAGCCTGAGCAGGAGCGAGACCCCGTCTCTACTATAAAATAGAAAGAAATTAATTGGCCAACTAAAAATATATAGAGAGAAAATTAGCCAGGCATGGTGGCACATGCCTGTAGTCCCAGCTACTTGGGAGGCTGAGACAGAAGGATCACCTTGAGCACAAAATCCTTGAGCACAGGATTTTGAGGTTGCTGTGAGCTAGGGTGACGCCACGGCACTCACTCTAGCCTGGGCAACACAGTGAGACTCTGTCTTAAACAAACAAACAAACAAAAAATTAGAACTTAAGAAGCTACCCCATTATAGGATATTTGTTGATTGCCACATAAAAGAATCATTCAGATAGGGTTGCTACAGACGGTGAAGCAGTATAGCACAGTGGTTTCACGAGTGTGTACTTTAGGACCAGCCAGCCAGACCTGGGTGCTTGTACTGGTTCTGCTACTTACTGACTGTGCAGCCCAGGGCAAATTACTTACACTGTCTTAATTTTCATATCTTCACGCATGTAGAAATAATACCACAGAGTTGCAAAAATTAAAGGATGCATGCAAATTAACAAGAACAGTGTCTTGTACATAGTAAGTGCTCAATAAATAGTAATCACTGCTTTGAAATAAATCCCATTAAAGTATGATGAGGTACAAAATTAAGTTTTTACCCTAGTTCTATTGTGACGATATGCACCTAAGATGAGTAAAAGTAAGCAACCAATTCTATAAAAACATATTTGCTAAAAAAATAATGTAGACTTAAGGAGAATTCAGTTGCATCAACACTTTGTTTACTGCTTGCTTCCACAGGCTATGCGTAAACTTGCTTCCTGAAAGCAGGCTCAGGAGGTCTCTGAGCAAGGACTGCAAGACGAAATTGACCCACCAATGTCATTCTACGCAAACATTTTCTATATTGACTATTTCTTCAGACTTAAGACACTCATTCTTCTTTTATGGCATTTTTTAAATCTTTGATTTTTTTTTTTTAACCCCTTAGCCATTGAAAGAGAAGCACTAAAATTATTCCTAAGCTTTATTTGTAAAATAAACAGCTTACTTCTAAAATGTGCAAAACGGTAGGGAGAATTATTCAGGCAATTTAGCAATGTCCAGATCTGCTGATGTTTTCATATGCCATTGATCCCTCACGACAGATTTGCTAACAGTGTTCATGTGGGGTACTGGCGTGTCCCTGTTCAGCTGGAGTGAGTGCTGACCCAACAGCCTCTATGGTCAGGCGAGTCAGGAATGATTAACCACAGAGAAAAATCAGTTTTTGACAGAACTTGGTAGCCATGAGCTGCACTCATCACAGTGTCACATTCAGTAAAGGCTGAAATGTAATGATTAATGTATTCATCAACCAAAACCTGCAAAAATCACTTTTGGAAAACAATTCAAAAGTTTTTAAAATGCAAGTTTGGTTAGTACTTAATAATGAAGTGTTGTTATATGGTAACCAGATATATAACTAGAATTCAGGATCTCTTTGATCCTGGAAATGGTTTACTTAAAAGCTACAGAACTAGGCTGATATATTTTTAGAAACACTGATGCAGAGAAGTGAATCGATAAGATTTTCATGGTTTATAGAAATCATGTTTTGATATAATCATGAATCACAGTTGAGATCAAAGATAATATATGACAGATTATTTCTACTTTCAAAATATAGTTTTAGTTTACCTTAGTCTATAGAAATAATCGTTGCATGGAGGTATATATAGCTATGGTCTATTTAGAATCTGATACGAAAACTGCACTGTTTTGAGCAAAAAATCTTTGGTATGTTTATAAGACCATGGTGATTAAAATGAGTTTTTATTTTTTCTGTAATATTTTGCAGTATGTTTGCATCCATTAAAGTACCAAGAAAAATAAATAAATAAAATAGAATTTAACAGTATGTAATCTTTAACTGAACTCTGACCACTTTTCAAAAAAAATCTAAAAGTGAACTGCCTACAGGAGTCTATGTTTAAAATGAGTTTTTAAAGACAAAGCATTCTATATGAACATCATATAAAAAAATTGATTTGGAATATATGTTGAAAATACATAGGCTTTTTAAAAGTCAGTATTTTAAGCCAGAAATTTTTATTTTAGATCTTTTATTTTTACTTAATCTTTTCTGAGTGCCAACAGTTTTCTGGGTATTATGTATAACATATAGGCTTTGGTCATAATGGACTATTTGCATATATGTCACGTTGGAGTGAATGAAGTACTTCATTCTAGAAAAAAATAAATACTCACGTCTCTAATCAAGACAATGATTGAGAACTACTCTTGGTTTATTCAGGGGATTGGTTCCAGGACTCCCACATATACTAAAATCCACACATACTCAAGTTCTGTCGTAGGCCCTGCCCAAAGGTAGAATGTCTTATCTCTGTTTTTCTTATTAAAGATGATCAGAAACAGTGCATCTACTTCTGAAGGAATATGATCAGTGACCATATCAAATTGTTTGATATCTGGTCACAGCATAACCAGGATTATATTGTTGGTTATCTATAGCAATACCTACTTATTAATATTAATGGCAATAAATCATATATCTGAAGAGTATGTAACAGTCTTGCAGAAAATGAATGAATACCTCTGTTCAATAAAGGCAATATGTACTGCTCATTTTTTTTTAAAGGAAATACCAAAGTTACATTTCACAATTTTTATACGGTAAAAAAGGCTAGAGTTTTGTAAATTTTGGGTCCATTTGTGACTAGATGAGACCACATGTTTAACTTGTTCTCAAGCACACTCTAGAATACTGTCTTGTCTATGCATTTTGTGAATAGTAAGCATACTTTTAATTCTGTATTGTCAATGGAAATTTTACTTTAAAGCTGTCTTTTGTTATATTTTTAACTTGTAGAATAAGATTTCAATATTGTATATGAGTTTCAATAAGTGAAAAAAAATCAAATCATGTACATTTGGAAATATTTGCACATATTTTTAAATAAATGTAAAGTTGCCTTTTAAACTACTCAGTTGTGTCCTTTCTGAATAAAACTATTAAATATAATAAAAATGAGCATGGTGTGGTGGTGCACACCTACAGTCTCAGCTCCTGGGGAGGCTGAGGTGAGAGGATTGCTTGAGCCCAGAAGTTGGAGTCCATCCTGAACAACATAGCAAGACCCTGTCTCAAATAAACAAACAAATAAGTAACATTCCAAGTTTACCACTACCCTCATCAGTCACCATTTTGATGTAATCTTTATAGTTTTACTTCTATTTGTATATAATTACTTTTTGCAGATTTATCAATGTAATAGACAATGTTACGTACAAATATTTCAGTTAAATCTTATAATTCTTACCCAAATATTTCCAGTTTATTTTGTGTAATGGTTTTTATTACTGTTATTTTATTTCAATAGGTTTAGGGGCCCAAGTGTTTTTTTGATACATGAATGAATTGTATAGTTGTGAAGTCAAGGCTCTTAGTATACCTGTCACCTGAATAGTACATATTGTACCTGATAATTTTTGATCCCTCACCTTCCTCCACCCTCCCCTCTTCTGAGTCTCCAATGTTCATTATACCAATCTGTATGACCATGTATACCCATCATTCAGCTTCCACTTATACGTGTCTATGTGTGGTACTTATTTTTCTGTTCCTGAGATACTTCACTTAGGAGAATGGCTTCCAGGAAGGGGAAATTAATGGAAGAGAGAGCAAAGAGGAAGGCTAAAATAAAAGGGGAAGGGATGAAGAGAGAGTGATCAGGAAGAAGTAGAAAGGAATAGTGTGGTAGAGAATTTCATAGTAGGAAAAGAAAATTCAAATAGAGGATTGATTTCCCATATAAGCACACACTTTAAGAACTCAGAGAAGTAGTCAACATTCCCTCTCCCACATGTCACACCATCTCCTGAATTCTTGGTCCCCATCCTTGGCTCTTTTTATCACCTTCTACTATGCTCTATAATTTACTTATTATTGTTACTCTTCCTGCCTCCTCTCCTCTGCTAGAACATAAGCTCCACCAGGGCAGGGTTCTTTGTTTTGTTCTGTGAGACCTATCCCAAGTACTTAAAAGAGTGAAGAGTGCCAGACCCAATCCAGGATTGATAGACGACAGGATTAAGCTGCAGTCAGTGATGCTGAGTAAGGACCACATGGTTGAGAATGGCAGTTATCAAATCATGGAAGACGTCCAGAGCTTCCTGAGCTTTTGGGCCTATTCCTGAGGCTTATTACAACTGACCTGCTTGCCTGCTTGTTGTACCTGCTGGTCTCCAGAAAAGGGGCTGGGGACTCACTTAGATGCTAACAGAGAGTTTCAGGGAGTTGGAGCCCCTCTTAACTTCCATATCCATTTTGAATATGCTGACCAAGTTAGGCCACTTCATCCTTTTCTTCAGGAATATCCCTGGGCCTGGACATTGAGGTACTGTTTTTGCACAGGATCTTCTAGTTTCAAGGCCATTCCCCAAGCATTGTTTGGGAATGCTTCAGGTGCTCTGAGACACCTCCCCACTCCTTTAAAACTTTTTATTTAGAAATAATTATAGATTCACAGGAATGTACAAAGAACTATACTTACAGCTGAACATAAACATGCTGAGTTGGAGAAGTACTTCTGATATTATACTTCCTATGGCCAGGGTAAGTTGAACACCTCATAATCTATTGCAGAATTTGTTTGCACTGACTTTCAGTGAGCCTCCAGTAAGAACATATTCTTTCTCTGCAACTTCATTTTTACCCACGGCCATCCCAGTCAGGGAGGAGCTCTAGGCAGTGCAGGAGGAGCATCTAAAGGTCACCCTTTAGATGATGTTAAAGAATGTTCCAAGTCCCTGGCCAACCAGTGCTACAAGTTGGAGACTGTTTAGAAGGAAGACCAGCTATGGGTCTCTTCAAGGCACCTGTGAACTAGTGACACTGCCCAACACTTGACAGTTCTTATCTCCATGTGTTGATCAAAGTAGTCAAGCCTACCCTCTCCAGCTGAATTCACTTCCTAGCTTATCAATTTGTGGTAAATCAGCACAGCGGGCTCCTTTAACCCATTCTCTCAAGGCTATACCATGTCCAAAACCAGGAGGCCTGGGCATCCTTCTATATCCTGGTCCAGAAGTATTTGGGTAAGTAGGAGAGGTCTAGACCATCAGAACACAAAGATGAGCCCTGACCTTTCTCCAGCAAGTTCTCAGTTAAGTGTGTAAGGGAAGGAAGTGGTGAGAAATGACGCTGGAAGGTGGACGGGAGCCAGATAAACAGGAGCCTTGTATACGGCATTAAGGAGTTTGGATTTTCTCCTCTAGTCTGGTAAGAGATAAAAGCGAAACGGCTGGGTTATGTTACCTAGCTAATCCAATCACGTGATCCAGGTATCTAGAAATAAACTCAGAAGGCGCAATTAAAGTAGAGATGAATGAGGCTTTTGTTTTTTTGTTTCCAAGGAGAGAGTGAGAGATGAAAGCAGATGTATTAGCGCTTCTGCGATTTAGAAATAAAAGGCTTGCTCCATGGATGTGGTTTTTACTTCCATAGTTTATCCTTTTAAGATTATTTTAGTATTCTATTATTTATAATTATATGAGGCATTACTCTTTGGATTAGGAAAAGAATAACGTGCTATTTTAAAACATATAAGGTGTTCAGTCCAGAGGTCACATTAAAAGAAAAAAAAAATAAAACATATAAGGCAGAAGCCGATACTGATTGAAGATTGTGGCATTAATATTTCCTTATAAACATGTTGCTGTTTCTATGTGAGAATCACTGTCTTTTCTTCTGGCTGTACTTGGTTGTAATACAGGAACTTTTTGGTCCCTAAAACAAAGGAAGAGGTGATTGTTTAACATTTCTGTTTAAATCAGTTATTAAACATCTGTAACAAAATACAAGTTCTGGCAAAGGAGTGATCTGTGCTTACTGCCACCTTCTCCCAAACAGTTAAAGGGCTTGAACCTTTAACTGTTTGGGAGAAGGTGGTGGTAATTAAAGGGAGTGAAGCTCTGCTCTCCTTTTTCCTCAGCCCTCTTCTTCTGGTTGGGTTGACCAGAGACACCGCCAGCCACCAGTGTGAGGAAGCTTGGGCTGGAACCCCATGCGGGGCGGGGGCAGGCAATATGGAGGCCAAACTTGCCTGCTTAAATAGCTGAAGCTAGTTTCTCTTTTTTTTTTTTTTTTTTTTTTTGAGACAGAGTCTCGCTTTGTTGCCCAGGCTAGAGTGAGTGCCATGGTGTCAGCCTAGCTCACAGCAACCTCAAACTCCTGGGCTCAAGCGATCCTTCTGCCTCAGCCTCCCTAGTGACTGGGACTACATGTGCCACCATGCCCAGCTAATTTTATCTCTATATATTAGTTGGCCAATTAATTTCTTTCTATTTATAGTAGAGACAGGGTCTCACTCTTGCTCAGGCTGGTCTCAAACTCCTGACCTCCAGCAACACGCCTGCCTTAGCCTCCCAGAGTGCTAGGATTACACGCGTGAGCCACCCCTCCCGGCCTAGTTTCTCTTTTTAGTTTCATCTGCTTCCGCCCACCCCACCCCCACTCCCACTCTGAGGCACAGGTTTTTCCATCAGTTTCTCTCCCATTCCTTTCTTCCTTCATTTACCAAATGTTTACTGTGTGCCTATTTTACAACAGGCACAGAACTAGGGGCTGAGTATCCTGTGAGTGGTAAACAAAACACAGTTTCTGCTCTCACGGAACTTACAGTCTAAGGTGGGAGACGATCAATGAAGTACACATACCAATAAACATGATGACTGCTTGCAGTAGACACTTCCAAGGTGACAAGTGGAAGACGATGATGGAGAGGAACAGGCTGGCGCTCTCTGAGGAGATAATATTTAAGGAAGGTGTTAGCACGTGCAGATCTGGGGAAGATGCTCTCAAGCAAAGGGAACAGTGCAGGTTAAACACCCTGAGGTGGCAGAGAGCTCAGCTTGGTGGGGCTGGAGCATAGTGGGAGAGAGGGAAGGGGAGCAGGTCGCCAAAGCAGGGCCCTACGCATTCAAAAGTCTGTAATGGAAAGGCACCGAAAAGCTTTAAACTGGGAAAAATATGGTCAGATTTGTATTTTTAAAATATTATTCAGGCCAGGCGTGGTGGCTCACACCTACAATCCTAGCACTCTGGGAGGCCGAGGCAGGCGGATCGCTCAAGGTCAGAAGTTTGAAACCAGCCTGAGCAAGAGTGAGACCCAATCTCTGCTAAAAATAGAAAGAAATTAATTGTCCAACTAAAAATATATAGAGAAAAAAGTAGCCGGGCATGGTGGCGCATGCCTGTAGTCCCAGCTACTCGGGAGGCCGAGGCAGAAGGATTGCTTGAGCCCAGGAGTTTGAGGTTGCTGTGAGCTAGGCTGACGCCATGGCACTCTAGCCTGGGCAACAGAGCCAGACTCTGTCTCCCCCCCACCC
This sequence comes from Microcebus murinus, assembly GCF_040939455.1. Classification (NCBI taxonomy): domain Eukaryota; kingdom Metazoa; phylum Chordata; class Mammalia; order Primates; family Cheirogaleidae; genus Microcebus; species Microcebus murinus. Next base: position 63,675,734 of record NC_134112.1, read on the forward strand.
CCCAAAAAAACAAAACAATATTATTCTGAGAGGAATGTAGACTTGTTTTATGTGCAGAGTATATCTCTCCAAGGATATACAAGGAACGGGTCTTTCTGGTTGCCTACAAGAACGAACAGGGTAGCTGGGGGACAGGGGCAGGAGGCAGAATTTTTACTATAGATGCTTTATTAACTTCTGATTTTGTACCGTAAGATGGCATTATATGTATCCCAAGACCAGAAGCAGGAATAGGAAGAAGGCTATTGCAGAGGTCCAGGACATATTTGAGACATACATAGGAAAATTTCGTGATCAGACTGTGTGAGAAAAGAAAAGGGAAGGATTATGATAGTTCCTGCTTTTTGATTCTGGACTGAGCAACTAAGAGGATGGTGATGATAATTACTGAAATTGGGGACAGTTGAAGAGGGACAGTTTGGGAACATTGGCAGCCCCAGAGTTTCTTTTTTTTTTTTCTTTTTTTTTTTGAGCAAAGCTTCATTTGTAAGCCCCAGAGTTTCTATTTAGGAAGGCTTATGGGTGGCCAGCTAGTTGGAAGTAGGGGCTGAAAGAAATTTGTTTTAAATATGTACTTGCATAGCATTTGTATCACTCAGGATAAATTTAATCATAGTGCAGTGGCCTAAAACACACACATGCTCACATGTGTGTGCATACACCTCAGAACTAAAAAAAGTAAAAACCTTAGTGACTTATACAAGAAAAGGTTTTTGTTTGGTTTTTTTGTTTTTTTTTTTTTATTGCTCAATGTTTGCTGTGGGTCAAGGCAATTTTTCTCCATGCAATGGCTCAGCATTCCAGGCTGCTTCAATCTTACATCTCAAACATGATCACCGTGGTACAAAAGAAGCCAAAGGGAAAAAAAAAAAGAAAACAAGGAGAATTGTGAATCTGCTTTAAAATATTTCTACCCAGAAGCAATGGGTAACTTTCACTCACATTTCAGTGGCCAAAGCAAAAGAGGTAGACAAATATTCTCAAATGACTAGGAAGGGAAAATATAGATGAACACTAATAATGTTTACCATGACACTTTATATAAGAATGAAAAAAATTCAAATGTTTGCATCAAAGAACAGGGTAAAGGTCATGGGAGAGAGGTGGAGCTTGGACCATCAGTGAGCACCCCTTCTGTTCAGTGTTGTGTTTTGTGGGAGGGTGGGGGTGGGCCAGGGAACCCAAGAATCCCATGGACATGCTGAATTCAAGATGTTTCCATCCAAGTAGAGGTACTGAATAACCAGTTAAATCAGAAGGTCAGAGGCCAGATCTAAACTGAAAATATAAATTTGATAGAATATATATCTACAGTTGGACAGTGGAAAGTGAAGCCCAACAAGAGTGCTCTAGGCTGGTATGGTTAGGGATAAGATTGCCAAGGGAAATGTTTAGAGAATAATTAGAAGAGATTTACCCTTTTAATTTTGCCAATTAAAAAAAAAAATAAAGGAGAGTGCTATGGACGGAGCCCTGCAGACAAACAAAGTTAAACAGCGGTTTGGAAGGGAAAAATGAGAGATGGACAGGGAGAATCGAGCAACATTATTAAAACTAAGGGAAAAGAGCTTTAAAAGGTATGTGTGTTTCTGTTCTTATCCAAGCAGAAAGCAGACCCTCTACTTGTGTAATGGATCCCCTTCTTTTTTGCATCTCAACTCCTCGTTCTCTACAGAATCATTTTTATTAGCACTTAAACATGTGCTAGTGACATCTCCCATCTTATAAAACAAGACCCACCTCTTTCCTTCTTTCTAACTAGCATTGTATTACAAAGCTCTAGGCACATGGGTACCCTCTCAGTTGCTCCAATGTTCCAAGTTATTTAGCACCTTTGCACTTACTCTTCCCTCTGCCTGGTTTTCCCCCCAGGTTAGACTAAAGTTAACTCTTTCCCATCTTTCAGGTCTCAGCTTAAATATCATCTTCCAAAGAGGGCTTCTTCCACCACACTATATAACCCAGTTCTCCACCCCCCCACCAGACCCACGGGGGCTTCATATCACATTGCCCTGCTCTATTTCCTTCATAGCATTTACAATTCTTTGAAATTATTGTTTAATTATTTATATGTCAGTCTCACCCCACTAGAAACAAGTTCCAAGAGGATATAAGGAAAGCTTAGTTGAGGAAGGGGGATGAAGGTTGGGGAGCATAAGGAGTGGTCATTTCTTCCCAAAGTGTCACCTTTTCAGCAATTTGAAGATAATGCTTTTTTTTTTTTTTTTTTAAAGAGATAGGGTCTTGCTGTGTTGCCCAGGCTGAAATGCAGTGGCATGACCATAGCTCACCACAGCCTTGAATGCCTGGGCTCTAGTGATCTTCCTGCCTCAGCCTCCAGAGTAGCTAGGATTACAGGTGTGTGCTACCAAACCTGACTGATTTTTTTTTTTAATTTTTAATTTTTTAGAGACAAGATTTCACTGTGTTGCCCAGGCTGGAGTACAGTGGCATGATCATAGCTTTTTAAAAATTTTTTGTAGGCCGGGCGCTGTGGCTCACGCCTGTAATCCTAGCTCTTGGGAGGCCGAGGCGGGCGGATTGCTCAAGGTCAGGAGTTCAAAACCAGCCTGAGCAAGAGCGAGACCCTGTCTCTACTATAAATAGAAAGAAATTAATTGGCCAACTGATATATATATAAAAAATTAGCCGGGCATGGTGGCGCATGCCTGTAGTCCCAGCTACTCGGGAGGCTGAGGCAGGAGGATCGCTTGAGCCCAGGAGTTTGAGGTTGCTGTGAGCGAGGCTGATGCCACGGCACTCACTCTAGCCTGGGCAACAAAGTGAGACTCTGTCTCAAAAAAAAAAAAAAAATTTTTTTGTAGAGATAAGGTCTTGCTAGGCTGGTCTTGAACTCCTGGCCTCAAGCAGTCCTCCTGCCTAGGCCTCTTAAAGTACTGGGATTACAGGTGTGAGCCACTGTACCCACTCTTTAAGATAATATGTTTATAGGAGAGTTGATACTATGATGAAAATAACTTTTGAGTAAGCAATCTGAAATCCAGATTGTCACACAAGCACAGAAGTTAGTCAAAGTGTGGCCCTTAATAAGGGCTTGCTGTCCCACCAGCCAATGTTGTGGGGCTCACTATGCCCCTTGTCCTGGCCCCAGGCCAGATAACTCTGCTGTTATAATCTGGTTACACCCTTGGAGTAACACCTCATCTGTCTATACAGCACAGTGCCTAGAACAGTGTCCAATGTATAGTAGGTGCTTAATAATTTTTTTTTTTTTTGAGACAGAGTCTCACTTTGTTGCCCAGGCTAGAGTGAGTGCCGTGCGTTAGCCTGGCTCACAGCAACCTCAAACTCCTGGGCTCAAGCAATCCTCCTGCCTCAGCCTCCCGAGTAGCTGGGACTACAGGCATGCACCACTATGCCCGGCTAATTTATATATATATATATACATATATATATATATATTAGTTGTCCAATTAATTTCTTTCTATTTTTAGTAGAGACGGGGTCTCACTCTTGCTCAGGCTGGTTTCGAACTCCTGACCTTGAGCAATCCGCCTGCCTCGGCCTCCCAGAATGCTAGGATTACAGGCGTGAGCCACCGCGCCCGGCCAGTGCTCAACAATTATTGAATAAATGACTGAATAAAAAAATAAAGGTCTATGAAGACAATGGTTGTAAATGTTGCAGGCAGTTTAGCTACATTTGCACTGAAAACCACCAATGATTTTGACATGAAGGAGTTCATTGGTAACCTCAGCAGGGACATTTTCAGTTGAGTATTGGCAAAACAGCCAGACTGTGGGGAGTTGAGGAGGGAGTAGAAAGAGAAGAAAGAACATGGAGCCAGGGAGACTGCTCTTTCTAGAAGCTTGGCTGCAAAGGGGAGAAATAACAGGACAGTAACTACAATATGCAAAATGAAGGGAGAGTTTTGACTTGTTTTAAAAGGCAGAGACTTCAACTTCTTTTATATGCTTATACAGTAAAGCCAGTAATAGAAGAATCCAAAATGTACAAAAGGGAATAGGTAACTGATGGCGTGTGAACAAAAGACAAGAAAGGATTTAACATGGATGGGACAAAAACCTCCCTTCCTCTGAGAAAAGGAGGTAAGGATGGGTTGGGGGAGGGGGTGGAGAGGCTGAAGGAGTAGTCCTGACCCTGCCTCTCTTTTCTAAAATAGAAAGCTTAGCCTAGATTGACTTTCCAGACTGTTGTTTTCAACTTCCTTTCTTACCCAGTTTAATTCTGTCCTGCATTTGTTTACATCTCCTCTTCGCTTTTGCCCTTTTTTTTTTTTTTTTGAGACAGAGTCTCGCTTTGTTGCCCAGGCTAGAGTGAGTGCCGTGGCGTCAGCCTAGCTCACAGCAACCTCAATCTCCGGGGCTCAGCGATCCTCCTGCCTCAGCCTCCCGAGTAGCTGGGACTACAGGCATGAGCCACCATGCCCGGCTAATTTTTTGTATATATAATTTTAGTTGGTCAATTAATTTATTTCTATTTTTGGTAGAGACGGGGGGGGGGGGGGGTGTCTCGCTCAGGCTGGTTTCGAACTCCTGACCTTGAGCAATCCTCCCGCCTCCGCCTCCCAAAGTGCTAGGATTACAGGCGTGAGCCACCGCGCCCGGCCCGCTTTTGCCCTTTTATGCTTTTTTAATGTCAACTCCTCTCTGTTCTGGATCCATCGCCAGCCCCTAGAAATTTAGCTGGCTCTAGTCTTCTGGGATCACTCTGCCCTTTGATATCCAAATGACAAAACAGTTTATGCCATGAAACTGTAGGAATCCCAGGCTTTTATCCAATTCATCTGTATTAACAAGTGCTTTCACAATTTAAAACAATGTATCACCTTAATTCTATAATTCAGTTCCAACTGAATTAATAATAATAATCCATCCCAAAGATGGACATAGCCCTATCCTTTATTTCCTTAAGACATAACTAGGATATATTTAATAAGATTTTACTTGAAGGCTTAGGGACAACAGAAAAGAATCATAAGACAGAAAAGTAAAAAGTCTTGTAACCGAAATGTCCAGCCCGTTTTGTTCTTGCTTTACTATGAATTCTCAGATATCAGAAAAACATCTAATTGCAAGAGCACTGTTGATCTTACTTATCACATAGAAAAACTTATAAAAACCTTATTTGAACATGTTTGCTCTTCCAACCAACTTGCTGTCCCTATGTCAGCTGACTGCTCCCTTCTCCTTGGCCCCCCAAAAGTTTCCTCCCATAGCGTATTAGGCACAAAATTTCTGACCTCCAACAGAGTCCTTCTCCAAATCACACCGTGCTATGACATAAGTAGGAGGAACAGATTTATGCAAAACAAAAGCTCTAGCTGTCAGCAAAACCTGACCACCTTAACTACACTCCTGAGATGGTGAAGGTTAGTATCACATACCACACCCAGAAACAGAATAGAAGGGTTTCTCAGTTTGTCTGCTGACGCTTCCACATCAGAATCTCTTGGGGTCTGGGAGTCACAAACCAGAACATGTTTGGTAAGACATGCTTTAGGTAATTATTATGGATGAAATGCTTAGGTTGGGGGCTACAGTATGGATATATCCATATACGTACACTGCATATTGCCACTGTATTTTATTTCTGTCTCTTCCTGACTTCTGAACTTTTGATAAAAGGGGAGATTTTATTTAGCTGTGGCTGGTGCCACCTAGTGGACATCATCTCCTAAACAGGTTTGAGTTTAGGATTTTTACCTATCTGGAAAAGATGGTGAGGAAGATGAAGATGACTAACATTCATTATTTCTTAGGCACTGTGTAAGGTGTGATGCTAATCTATTTACATTCGTTGGCTAATTTATTCTTAAAAAACTCATTACAGGTGGGAACAACTATCCCCATTTTACAGATAATTGGAACTGAGACAAGGAAAGGTTAAGTGAGTTCCCTAAGGAAGGCCAATCAGGAAGTAAATGGCATAGCTAAAATTCCACAGACCAAAACCTTTAACTACTATACTATAACATGGAGCCAATTCTATAATTAAAGAAACCATTGTAATGTGTTTGTATACTGGGAGGTGAGTGAATGTTGATGGTGTGGTTAGCATGCCAGAGATGGTTGAAAACAAGTAGAAACAGGTTCCAAGAAAGCAGCTTGATTGTCCCTTGGGGCATTAGGAAGGGGCCAAAAAATGTCCCGCACTGGACGCTGGGTAAACAAGATTCATTCTGAATTCCTCTGGTGCCTTGGCCAAGTGTTAAGGAGGACTAGGCTATCATTTTTATTGTCTCTTATTGCAGGAGATAAGCAAACAGTAACAGTAAATCGAATAGCTCAAGTTGAGTGAAGACCGACACTCTCCTCCCTCTATAGCAAATTAGAAAGCAGACATTCTCTAGCCTCTCCATGAGAAGTTCATTGCACTCGAGTGCCTATTTTTTCTCTGTAAACTTTATAGCTATCTTTATGGTGCTGTCAAGGACTTTCTGTGTAACTGGGAAAAATTAAGTCATTCCTGTATGTATTAGTCAGCTTGGGCTGCTGTAACACAATACCATAGACTGGGTGGTATAAACAACAGAAATTTATTTTCTCACAATTCTGGAGGCTGGAAGTCCAAGGTCAGGGTGCTGGCATGGATGGGTTCTGGTGAGAGCTCCCTCCCTGGCTTGCAGTCAACTGCCTTCTTGCTGTGTGCTCACAAGGCCTTTTCTCAGTGCATGTACCTGCAAGCTCTCTGGTGTCCCTTCTTATAAGGGCACTAAACAAACCCACCATGAGGGCCCTACCATCATAACCTCATCTAATGCTAATCACCTCCCCAAGACCCCATATCCAAATACTACTACATTGGGGGTTAGGGCTTCAACATGAATTTTGGAGGGATACAAACATTCAGCCCATAATATTCTGACCTCTGGCCCCCTAAAATTCATGTCCTTATTGCATGCAAAATATATTTATTTCATCTCCCACACCCCAAAAAGTCTTAACTCATTCTAGTATCAACTCTGAAATCTAAAGTCCAAAGTCTCTCTAGATCCCACGGAGTGTAGTTAATCAGCTGCTAAGAAAGGAAAAAAAAAAAAGGAAAATAAAAAATTCAGACTCATCTAAATATCACCTCAGTCAGATATGGAAGAGACTTGAGGTATGATTCATCCTGAGGCAAAATTCCTCTCTGGTTATGAACCCGTGAAACCAGAAAAGTTTTGTGTTTCCCAAATACAATGATGGGGCAGGCATAGAATAAACATTCCTGTTCCAAAAGGGAGAAATAGGAAAGAATGAAGGAGTAATCAGTTCCAGGCAAGTCCAAAACTTGGCAAGGCAAATTCCATTAGATCTTAAGGTTGGGAAAATTCCTCTTTGGCTTGGTGCTCTGCCCTCTAGGCTCACTGAGATGGCAGCATCACTCCCATTGCTGATGGGGCAGCCCCAACCACGTGGCTCTCTGCTGAGAGGGCCCTGCCCATGGATCCCCTTGAATCTAAGGTGGAAGCAGTCTTGCCCTCCCCCGCCCCCCCACTCCTGCACTTTGGGCCTGTGGTGGGAGGGGCAGTTCTGATGATCTCTGAATTACTGTTGAAGTCCTTCTTTTTCTTGAAGGATAGCACATGTTTACAGCTGAATAGCTCTATAGCCCTGTCCTGTAAAATCCAATAAGTCCAAATGACTTCCTTCATTTTGTGCCTCCTTCTTTGTCCCCTTTAGATCAACCTGGCAGTGTCTCTGCTGGTATAATGCCATCTCTGTTCCTGGTTTCTGCTGAAATGGCTGCTTAAGTCCATGAATAGCACCATGATCTTTTAATCAAACCAGACACATGTTTATTAGCATTCTCTTCAGAACAATCTGTCTCGTTTTTCACAATATGGATAGGCTAAGATTTTTCCAAATATTCAATTTCTGGTTTCTTTTTGAATAACAATTCCTTCTTCAGTTCATCTCCTACCTTTCACATTTTACTATAAGCAGTCAGGAGGAACCAACCTTCTCCTTCAACACTTTGCTTAGAAATCTCCTTAGTTAAATATCCAATTTCAGCCTCACAGGTTCTGCGTTTCACAAATACTAGAGCACAGGCCAGCCAAGTGCTTTGCCATTTTATAATAAGGATCGACTTTCCTCCGGTTATCATATTCCTTCAATGGTATTTTCCTCATTTTTGCCTGAGATCTCACCGGAATTGTCCTTAATGCCTGTATTTCTAGCATGGACCTCAAAATCCCTCCAGCCTTTACTTATTATCCAGTTTCAAAGCCACTGCCACATACTTAGGTATTTGTTACAGCAGCATCCCACTTCTTGGTACCAAAATCTGTATTAGCTTTGGCTGCCACAACAAAATACCATAGACTGGGTAGTATAAACAACAGAAACTTATTTTCTTACAGTTCCAAAGCTGGAAGTCTGAGATCAGGGTGCCAGCACGCTGGGTTCTGGTTAGGGTTCTCTTCCTGGCTTGCACACAGCTACTGCCTTCTTGTCGTGTGTTCACATGGCCTTCCCTCGATGAATGTGTGTGAAGAGAGAGAGCAAATGAGCTCTTCAGTGTCTCTTTTTATAAGGGCACTAATCTCATCAAGAAGGCTTCACTGTCATGACCTCATCTAATCCTAATTACTTCCCAAAGGCCCATTTCTAAACATCATAAACATTGGGGGTTAGGGCTTCAAAATATGGATTTTAGAAGGGACATAAATATTCAGTCCATAACACAAGATATCCTTTTTTTTCTTTTTAAATATTTATTTATGTTATAAATGAGTCTGTCTCAAGTTTCTTCCAACTTTTTATTATACATATTTTAAACACCGGAAAGTTGAAAGAAGGATGCAGTAGTACACCCACCACCAAGATTCACTGTTAACATTTTGCCATATTTGCCTTATCTGCTTATCTATTTATATATATTTTTTGAAAGTAACTTGCTGGCATCATGATATTTTACCCTTCACCAAGGCAGCATTCATCTCCTACCCAAATACCATTATTACACTTAAAACAATTCCCTCATGTTATCTTCTAGCCCATCTATTTAATATATTAAAATTTCCCCCCAATTTTTTATAGATGTTTCAACTGAATTTGAATCCAATCAAGTGTCAAGCACTGCATTTGGTCGTTAAACCTCTTTAGTCTTATTAATGTACAAAAATCCTCCCAGTCCTTCCCTCCCCATGATATTGACTTTCTGAAGAGACTATGGTGTGACAATGGCATTGTGACTATAAAGATTCATACTGACATATTTACCAATGAAATGGGGGGAAAGCTACAAAATATGGGGGGAAAGTTACAAAAATATGCTGTATAATTAATTGGCCTCATATTTAATTTAAACTTTTTACTTTAGTGGAATCAGAAAGCTTTATCAATTGCACATATTAACACTGGGTTAATTCTAGAACTCTGCCTAAGTTTAGAATACTTTTAAATTTAAGTTCATTAGTAGTTTTTAGCTCAACAAAATACATAGGTAAAAAAAACTCCTCAAATGATGCAGAACACTACAAGAATAAATTCTAAGAATTAACCCAAATCACTTTATTCAGAAATAACTTTTGCTATGGTCTGAATGTCTGTGTCCCCTCCAAATTCATATGTTGAAATCTAACCCCCAATGTGATGGCATTAGGGAGTGGTGCTGTTGAGAGGTGATTCAGGAAAGAGCCCTCATGAATGGGATTAGTGCCTTAATAGAAGAGGCTCCAGAGAGCTGCCTTCCCTGCTTTCTACCACAATTAGAAGACCATCTAGGGAACAAGGAAATGGGTTCTCACCAGATAACTGAATCTGCCAGCACTCTAATCTTAGATTTCTTAGTCTTCAGTATTGTGAGAAATAAAGTTTTGTTGTTTATAAGACACCCAGTCTATGATATTTTGTTATAGCAGCCCGACTGGAGACAACTATCAGTAACAATAGGGAAGAGCACACCCAGCTATCTCTACATGGATAGATAGGTAACAGAACTTCTATAGTAGCCCATATTCAATGCAAGGCTTGCTTTTACTCTATCAGTACTTCAAGGGGGTTGATCCCTACAGTCTGCATTTCCCTGGCTCCTGCACCAGCTGACATCTGGCTGGAATCAATCAATGGGAGACTGGTGGGAAATTGAAAGGCATGAGAAAGGGAGAAGCCAGGGGTATATTCTTCACAGGAGCTGTGTTTCCTTTGGCTGCCTGTGGTTCCGGAAACACTGCTTTCTCCCTTTGTCCCTTCAGCCTAAGAACTGAGTGGCTTCTGGCTCTTACTAATCACTGGGTTACCTTACTGTCATGTTTGACTTCTCAGCTCTTCTATAACCTGAATAACTAATTCCATGTATTAAATTCCCTCACCAAAAGGGCATTTATTGAAACCTCAAATTCAGTACCCCCATAATATGCCAGAAAAATAAACTGTAAACTAAGAGACAGCACACACACACACAAAAAAATTCCCTCACCAAAAACACTTGAAGCAGTTTCTATATAGACTCTGACTGCTCTACAATAGATGCTATCTTTAATGGAAAAGTTCTAATTTTAACTAATTTTATTTGAAGTTGGTACAACAAAAAGACATGAAGTAAAAACATTTTTTTTTCTTTAATGTGAGAGGTATTCTTTTCTAAAAGGTCTTGCCAGGTTAAGAAATTAATGAAACCTCCAAGAAGTTGAATTTGTTATTCTTAATATAGTTAAGCATTGCTTATTGGCAGAGTATGTTTGGAGAAATGCATTATGTTGTTGTACAAACATTGTAAAGTATACTTACACAAACCTAGATGGTATAGCTTACTACACACCTGGTCTATATGGTATAGCCTATTGCTCCTAGGCTATGAACCTGTACAGCATGTTACTCTATTGAATATTGTAGGCAATTGCAACACAATGATAAGTATTTGTATATATGAACATAGAACAGGCACAGTAATAATATGGTACAAAAGACAAAAAAATGAGTACAACTGTATAGGGAATTACAATGAATGGAACTTGCAGGACTGGAAGTTGCTCTGGGTGAGTCACTGAATGGTGAGTGAATGTGAAGGCCTAGGACATTATTGTATACTACTGTAGACTTTATAAACACTGTATACTTAGGCTACACTAAATTTATTTATTTATTTTTAGACAGAGTCTCACTCTGTTTCCCTAAGTAGAGTACCGTGGCATCAGCCTAGCTCACAGCAACCTCAAACTCCTGGGCTTAAGCGATTTCTGCCTCAGCTTCCCCTGTAGCTGGGACTTTACAGGTGCACACCACGTGACACCCAGCTAATTTTTATATTTTCAGTAGAGATGGAGTCTCGCTCTTGCTCAGGCTGGTCTCCAACTGCTGAGCTCAAGCAATCCTCCCACCTTGGCCTCCCAGAGTGCTAGGATTACAGGCATGAGCCACGATGCCCAACTACAATTAAATTTATATAAAAAAATTTCTCTTCCATCAATAGTAAATTAAAAAAAATTTTTTTTTAAAGGCTAGCCAAGTGAAGAAGAAACAAAGAAATCTCTAACTGGTTGTGCTCAATTAGTTGTAAACACCACTGTACTAGGACTAGCCAATTTTTTTTAACTTTTTGATTATTGTAATAAAACTTAGCTTAAAACACAAACACATTGTACAGTTGTACAAAAATATGTTTCCTTATTAGATAAGCCTTTTTCTTTAAAAATTTTTAATTTTTTACTTTTTAAACTTTTTTGTTAAAAATTAAGACACAAACACACATTAGCATAGCCTACACACAGTCAGGATCATCAATATCCCAGTCTTCTACCTGCATATCTTGTCCCAGGGAAAGGTCTTCAGCAGGCCTGGACCTGTTATCTCCTTTGATAACAATGCCTTCTTCTGAAATACCTCCTGAAGGGCTTGCCTGAGGCTATTTTACAGTTAACTTTTTTTTTTTTTTTTTTTTTTTATTTTATTTTATTTTTTTTTGAGACAGAGTCTCACTTTTGTTGCCCAGGCTAGAGTGAGTGCCATGGCGTCAGCCTAGCTCACAGCAACCTCAAACTCCTGGGCTCAAACGATCCTCCTGCCTCAGCCTCCCAAGTAGCTGGGACTACAGGCATGTGCCACCATGCCCGGCTAGTTTTTTGTATATATATTTTTAGTTGGTCAATTAATTTCTTTCTATTTTTAGTAGAGACGGGGTCTCGCTCAGGATGGTTTCGAACTCCCAACCTCGAGCAATCCGCCCGCCTCGGCCTCCCAGAGTGCTAGGATTACAGGCGTGAGCCACCGCGCCCGGCCTTAACTTTTTTTTTTTTATGAGCAAAAGTATACTCTAAAATAATGATATAGTAACTACATAAGCCAATAATGTAGTCGTTTCTTATCAAGTATTATGTACGGTACATAACCGTATATGCTATAATTTCACATGACTGGCAGTGCAGTAGGTTTGTTTACACCAGCATCACCACAAACACGAGTAATGTATTGTGCTATGTTGTTAGGCTGGCTGTGACATCACTAAGCAATAGGAATTTTTCAGATCCATTATAATCTTATCGGACCACCACTGCATATGTGGTCCATGGTAGCCCAAAACATCACTATGTGGAACATGACTGTATTTTAAACTACTTTTAAATTCTAACCAGTGAAGGTAGATGATTTTCAAAAAATTAGTACTTACATGCTTTCTATCCCCTCTGCTTTTTACAATTTTCCTGTTATATTTGTTTTGTCCAGGTTTATAATATTTACCTTCTATTCTATAACCAAAATTTCCATAATTGCTTAGTATTAGGAAAGTTGAATATTTAAACCAGCTATACTTTATTAGAATTTAAGTTTTTCACAGGCAAAGTAAGTTATTTGCTTTGTTCACTCATACATCTGTAGTGCCTAGAAGAGTGTCTGACACATAGTAGGCACTAATAAATGCTTGAATAAATTACTTTACCAGTTTTTCACTTCCTGAGTTTTAAATTTTAATTTCTCTAATTAACTAGATTTGATTGTTGTATGTACATACATGTATAAAAAAACACACACATATACACAGTGTACCTCCATCCACCACTCCCAAGAAAGCTCAGGCATGTTGTGTTACTTGAGACCCTTCATGATTGAAAATGACTATCTTTGCCTGTACGCTTGAATAACATCCTCACTGGCCATATTTTTTGGCTGTATGTCCCCCAACAGAACCTCTATACACCTGGGCCATCTTCTGGCATTAGATGCTCTTTGCTCATTTTATTGAGTGAACTCTGAATATTGGTGTTATAAATTGTTACTAGTTCTTTACAATCCTAGTTATTAGTGCCTTCACATCATAAATGTTTTATTTTTTAGCCAGTTATTTTCCACATTCATGTACAATTTATAAATGTTTTTAAATTTTGACATGGCCATATCTTTGATGACATTCTTTAGTAGGTCAACAAATATTTTGTGAGTAGCTTCTGCTCAGTTCTGTCTGTCATACAAATATGAAGAACAATGGACCCTATTCTTAAGGAGCTTTACTTGTAGGGTGGATAAAATAAGCATGTTGACACAATACAAAGTAGAAAGTGGTATCTTAAAAGAAACAGTGCCTGGGTGTTCTGAAGGTGGAGTAATTATCAAGAGGAATAAAAGAAATGAACATTGGCCGGGCTGGGTGGCTCACGCCTATAATCCTAGCACTCTGGGAGGCCGAGTTGGGTGGATCGTTTGAGCTCAGGAGTTCGAAACCAGCCTGAGCAAGAGTGAGACCCCATCTCTACTAAAAGTAGAAAGAAAGTAATTGGCCAACTAAAAAAAAAAAAATATATATATATATATATATATATACATATATATATATATAAAATAAAATTAGCCGGGCATGGTGGCTCATGCCTGTAGTCTCAGCTACTCGGGAGACTGAGACAGTAGGATTGCTTGAGCCCAGGAGTTTGAGGTTGCTGTGAGCTAGGCTGACGCCACAACACTCACTCTAGCCTGAGCAACAAAGTGAGACTCTGTCTCAAAAAAAAAAAAAAAAAAAAAAAATAGAAGTGGAGAGCAGACTCCTGTTTAAAAGCCACTTGAGGCCGGGCGCCATAGCTCACACCCATGTTTTTAGCTCACACCCATGTTTTTGCTCCTTTGGAGTTCTGGAGGTAGCCACTCTCAATTATAAGAAATAAACTCCAAGTAGCTGTGTTTTAGGTTACCTGGCATTCTTTGGCCTTGGATAACTATCTTCCTCCTCTTCACCCCTTTGCACAGATGTTTAAGGGATAAGTCCTCTCATCGCTAAGATTGATCCTTCCTTTCAGATGTTTCTAGAATAGTATCAGCTCTTCAAAACACTATGGTAGATATAAAGCAGTGGTTTTCAAACTTAAATTGCAACTCATCAGTGTACTCTGACATCATTTCAGTGTGTTATAGCACATTTTTTAGAAGGGCAGAATAGAAATTGCAGAGAGCACTGCATATAGCAAGGGTAAGTATAGTTTCATGTCACTTACATATATATTTGTGTGAGTTTGTGTTTTACACTGGGCTATGATGTAACACATAGAGATACATTTATTTAAACAGTAACAAGGTCTATTTACAAACCAAATAAACCAGGTGTGTTAGTCTGTTTGTGCTGCTTTAACAAAATATCTGAGACTGGGTAATTTAAAAACAACAAAAAAATTATTTCTCATAGTTCCAGAGGCTGGAAAGTCCAAGATCAAGATGTTAGTAATCTGGTATCTGATGAGGCCTCTCTGCTTCCAACATGACACCTTGTTGCTGTATCCTCACCTGGTGGAAGGACAAAAGGGCCAGGCAGCTCTCTAAGGACTCTTTTATAAGGGCATTAATTCCATTCATGAGGGCAGAACCCTCATGACTTAATAACTTCCACAGAGGCCCCACCTCTTAAAACTAACAAATGGTTTAAATTCCAACATATGAATTTTGGGTCAGGGTACCCAGAGATGAAAGCTTTCTTAAGTCTAGGAAACAGTATCACAGATTACTTGCCTATAATGTAATGCCATAGCCAGAGAGCAGTTTAATACCCTAAGCATTCTTTCAGGAGTAAGCTGAATAGAAGAGAGAGAGAAAAAAACAAAGCAATTACTTCTTAGCAAAGAAGCTGTAGGGAGGAGCAGGCATACCCAGCTCAAAGGATATACACTGCAAAATTTTCCTTCTTATAAAAGAAGGAAGAAAAAAACAAAGAAAGAAGGAAGGAAATTTGCAGGAACTCTCTAGATCAAAGGGCTTCTTTTCAAATGGATATGTATATTGTCAGGCCTCAAAGGATGTGATCTTAAAGAGTTGAGTGGGAAAATGCCTTCAATCAGCAATGTTCAGTCCTTAGAGTCTTTATTTCCTTCGGATTCCATGAATCAGTCCCTTGCCTAGTTTTTGATGGTATTTGAAAAGCTGGCCATCATAACTTGATAAGGCATATATCTAACTAGTATATTCTACTGCCTTTTCCATCCATTTCTACTTACCAAACTTATTAACATATAGTGAACACTATTAAAATCAGTTTTTTTAAATGAACAATTCATTCATACTTTCTGGCATTTTGGCCATCATAGGTATATCTTGCTTCTTGGTATTCTTCTCTTAGGTGTAACAGTATTTATTCTCCCCAAATTTAAGATGTGCTCATTGTTTTTGAATATATCTTGCTGGATTTCATTGTTTACATGAATATATCACACTAAGTTTTGTTACAGGCTCTATTTCTCAAGTGTTACTGTGAAATCTTACTTTTTCAAGGTTATTTACAACCATACCTTAGTTCATATCCCAAACATGGATCAACAGTACAGGTAAAGCTGATCATTGTCCTCTATAAGAGCCATACAAGTCTCACATCTGTGTCCTTGCTCTTCTCTGTTTGATATACCTCCTTCGCAGCTCTGCTCCTTTCCATATTTTATCTGTTCATCAAGGTTCAGCTTAAATCCCTTCATAAAGCCTATCTAACTACCCTCAGTCCCACTGCTCATTACTTTCTCTGAATGAAGGTAACACTGCATTCCCTCTAAACACTTAGAACCTAATTACATGGATCTTTAAGCATTTCTATAAATGCTAGCCTGTATGGTCCTTGAGGTAGGGGGCTGTTATTTAGACAGCTCTTGCCTTCTGCAGTCTTAGGCACTCAGTGGGATAGAGTTGAAAGCGCATTAGGAGATGAAGGTTATTTATTGTCCTGATCTAATACTGAGGAGTCTGAAAGAAGCTCTTGGGTAAACAAGCTGATATGTATCTTACTTTTCTCACAGCATAAACATGTAAATGGAAGGCTAGCAAAACATCTTGAAGGCCATTAGCTTATAATTCACAGGCTGGTTGAGGTCTGTTAGTAAGATAAAAGTATACACCTCAGTGCTCCAGTTTGTTCATTATGACTTTTCATTTTTATAAACCTTAGGTCAGTAACATGCTGTATAAATATTAATGGTGACTCTTCATTAAAAAATGTGACTGGTTGCAGCACACAGGTCACTAATAAGGGATACTAGAACATAGTAATAAAATAATCTATGTATAGTCTCACATATCAATTTAGATAAAGAGATTAATTTGTCACACTGCTACTGCATTGGTAACGTGAAGTAACCACAATTAAGAGGGAAAATGAATATAGAGCACAGATGTTAAAGCAATGCATGGAAGTAATAGATGTCAAATCAAATGATACATGCTTAACATTTTATCAAATCTAAAATAAGTGAATCTTCTTTCAGTAAATTTCCATAACTTGATGCAACATAAAAGGCTGACAAAACTTCTGACTTACAGATTAAATTATATAAAATACAATTGGAATGTTCTTTTTAATTCTAATTATTTAAATATTAGCATCAGTTGACACTAATAATATTCTGAACCTTATCTGGATCTATCTGAAGTTTAGCTGATAGGCTAAGCGTGATTTAAAAAAAAAAAGCACTTCCTAGGCGAAAACTATCCTCTGTTATATCCCCAAATTGGTAAAAAAAAAAAAAAAAAATGTCTGACCATATCAGCACTGTATTTAAAGAAACAGGGAGAGTTATGGGAGAAAGGTTGAGCTTTCCCCAACCCCCAAACAACAATAATCTCTTAGCAATCGAAAGAATCTTGAAAACTACTTAGTAATACATAACTATACATTGTAACAAAGCAAGGATAATTTTGATTCAAGAATGTCTTTAGTTCACTCTTGAGCCAAGGGAAAAAAAGTCCTTTGTTGTGAATATACCTAAAAACTTGTTTATAAAGCTGCATATATGGTGGTAAAGTCTTTTAAAAGATCCCAGTACAATAATCACCAAATAACATGGCACATTTAAATAGTATTGATCATCACAGTATTATTCAGAGCTGTTACTGTACAACTAGGCAGATATAACACATGGCTACACATACTTTATTTGGAATTCTGTACCGTGAAACATTTCTGTAAGAGGTCAATAATCTTCTATTGATCTAGGAACTCTGGCACTGAAAGCGTGAATAAACCAAGGTAATGATGTCGTCACCAAGGGACAGCAAGAATAGAACCCAAATCCCTCGACTCCCAAGCTTGTGTTTTCCACTAATTGTGCTCCTGTCTACTCATCTGTGAACATCAAGTGTAAAGGTTTGGAGAGGGGAGTGGACACAAATGAGCCAAGTCTGCGAGGTGTGGACTGCACTGAAGGTCCTAAGGAATCGCCCTTTGGCACTTTCCTTTTGTTTTGGCTGAAGAAGATGAAAGCAGCAGCAACCACAAACCCCGGGGACCAAGAACTGGAACTAGGTACCGCCTGTTGTGGTAACTCTCTCTTCCTCATTGTCGGCTTTTCCTTTTCAACCCCTCCCTTCCGGCCAAGCCCTGGCGCTCCCCTCACCTCCTCCGGTTTCTATCTCCCCTTCTTCAACCCCACTCTGCACGGCGGTGCCAGGTGTCCCCGTAAGAGGCGGCAGCTGCGCCGCACGCGCCCTACACCTGGCCCTCGCGTCCAGTCCTTAGGAGAGGTGCTCGCAGGGTTCGTAGCGCCACAAGCGTTTTCTCTGCAAAGCGGTGGCCAAGCATAACGTTTCAACTGCTACGAACTTAAGAGCGGGGAACGGAGGCATATACCAGGTCTGCTGTGCGTGAGTCTAGGAAGCTCCGTCACGACAAAGCAAAATTTAGACAATAACCACAGAGCCTTTCTCTCTAGCTGGGGGCTTCCCAGAGCTCAGCCATCCCCCGGGCAACCTCCCACTGGAGGACGCCTTCCAGAGCGCGCGTGTTTACACTTTTCCTAGACCGGGCGGAGGAGACGCGAGCTGGTCCCGGACCCCGGGGGATTCCAAACCGTTACTCCGCCCGCCGGGGTGGGGCCAGCGCAACGGCCGAGCCTGCGCAGTTGGGCCTGGCTGGCTCCAGGGCGCCGGCGCACTACAAGTCCCAGAAGGCATCGCTCCGCGGGGCCGGCGGCCCTTACCTGCCGGGAGCTTATTCCTTTGGCTTCCACCGCTCTCCCCCTCCCGTGTCCTTTCCACTGTTAAAAGCTACTTTCTCTTGAAGCACATGAGAAGCCTCAGCAACCTTAACGGTGAAGCTCTTCGCGTACTCGCTCTTTCTGCTTTTGCCCGAACTATGCCTGACTCCCTTACTGGAGTGGGAAAGTGGAGGCGAAAGGAGGAAGTCTTTGCAGGCCTAGGCTGGGGCGACCTGGTCGCACTTCCGCCTCCCGGGCTCCGGAAGGTAGCGCGCACGCGCTTGCTGCGACTCCGGCGCGGTTGACTTCCGCTCCCACTGTGCTCTGCGAGCCGAATCATGGATCACACTGGTAAGGAGGCGGAGGCAGTGGGGGTCCCGGTTCCATGCCCCCTTGGCCGGTATGGGGCTGGTCGCCCAGCGGGCAAAAGGAATTGTGCTTGCTCTACAACACTGGGGTGTGGCAGTGAGAAAGGAATCTCACAGACCCCTTCTTGTACTCGGCTGGGGCCTGCTGCTTCCCGGCCTACCCTTCGGTGCGGTACCTACCTCCTCGGAGCCGGCAACAGCCGCTTCTTCCCTGGTTCTGTTCGCTTCGAGCCGGGACGGTGGGCGGTGCAGGCCTCGTGGGAATGGGAGAGCTTCGGCTCTTTTTTTTGACCCAGCTTCTCTGCCCTACGTTATGGGGCTGGCGAGTAGATTCCAGTCTCCGAGTTGGGGAAACCTCGTTACCCTGGAAGTGGATGGGCGAGAGTGGGTTGGAGACATACTGCTTTCTCAGTCAGCTTTGGGCGGGTGCTACAGTGGTCACCTCTTGTTGTCTCTCTCTCCGGTTCTTCATGGACTAGAGGTGAGAGAAGAGAATCGGATATAGTTTTGGGGACCAAACTCAGAGCAACTGTTCTACCTAAGCCCGAAGCGTGCCCCGCGCTTCGGCCGTGGTCCTTAACTCACCATCATTTGAGGGTATTTAGAAAGGAAGAAGAGTTTAAAGTCAAGACGTTCTCAGCCCTTTCTCCAAGTAAGAGTGGCTCCACCATTTGTTTTGTGCCTTGGCTTTTGCTTCCTTGTGGTTCTTGGATATTGAATGAGTGCACTTGGAGTTAAAAAATGCTCTGACTGCTATATCGACCGCATCACAAGTAGAGAAAAAGGGTTTTTTCTTAAGTATTGTTGGAGATGTCCTCATTTATCAAATATCTCCTTAATTACATAAGGAGAGATATATATTTATTTATTTATTCCAGATACCTACAGATATATGTAGGCTTGGAAGTGGAATGGTAAACGAGACAGACTGAGTCTCTGACCTGATGGACCTTACATTCTTTTGGGGAAGACAGGCAATAAACAGGTTTTTTAAAAAACTTAATGTTAACAGATTATGATGAGTGCTTTGAAGAAAATAAATGAGTATTGTGGAGAGACTAATAGGAAATTTCAGAAAGGGTGGTCAGGGAATGTATTTCTGGAAAGGTCACATTAAGATGAGATCTGTTGGATAAGAAGAATCCAGCCATGGATTCAAGTAGGAGGAAGAGTATTTCCAGCAAGTACAAAGCACTGAGGTAGGAAAATGTCGAGGACAGTCACCTGCGGCCTTGTTACAGCCAGAGGGTAGAGCCCTAAAATGAGATTGGAAAGGAAGGCAGCTGTCACATTGTTCAGGACATTGAAAGCTATGCTAAAGATTTGAATTTTAACTTAAGTGAATATGAAGCCATTGAACAGAAGTAGAACAGTAGTGTCTCTTAAAAATATATAATACACTCTTCTATGGAGAATGGTGTAAGAGAGGGAGGCAAGAATAATGGTAAATAGCCAGTTTAGAAGGTGATTGCAGTAGACCTGTAGGGAGGCTTGGTTTAGTGAAAATGAAGGGGAATGGGAAGATTCAATAAGTATTTTGGTGTTAGAACTCATATTTTACTGATGGATTGGTTTGGAGTTATGTGAGAGAAAGGAGAAATGCCTAGGTTTTTGGTTTGAGTAGCTGAGTAATGCTCATTACTGAGTTGGGGAAAACTTGGAAGAAAACAGTCTTTTTTGGTAGAGGTGGGACACAAGAATTTGGGAACAAGAGTTTGGTTTTGGACTGCTGAGTATGAGATATGTATTGAGTCAAAAGAGGGAAGATGTCAAGTGGAGATCAGAGGAAAGATCTGGACAGAAAATACATATTTGGGAGTTAGTATCTTATAGCTGGTGATTTAAAGCATGAGGATGGATATGATCACTTAAGGAGAGTGATACAGAGAAGAGGGCCTAGAACCAGACTCTAAGGAACTCCAGTGTTTGGAAATTTTACAGTGTTGAAACTCTTCGATCTTCATGGTATAGTAGCAAACAATCAACTCTAAAAAAATATTTCTCATTTGAGTCTGTTACTGGAATTGGGAGTCAAGTCCCTGCCACAGGTTAGAGGCTGTTATGTTAGGAAATCATAATATGAGTGGGTATGTAAAGATTATTAATCTTCATTCTCAAAGTGAAAAAGTTGCCTAAGGAAGTAAGTCATCCTAACGTGAAAATATTTACTAATGAGCTAACCACTTAAAAAAAATAGTTACCATTAGTTCCCATTCATATCCCTTATCCCCACCATAAGCTAGTGCTTAACACTAGCTTCTTATCTATTCTTTTAATTTGTTTATGAGTCAGTCTCCTTGATGTTTTATATCAGAAGACAGTATCAAATACTGTGCATTGATTATGAGGTAAAATAGAAAATTGGCAAAAGATTTAGGTTTTCGTGAAATTCATAAACATGAATTTGATAACTATTTGAATTACAAAGCCTTTGGCAAATGAGGAAATACCAGTTAGGTAGTTAATTGAAGACAGCAAGTTACACATCTCTAAAGAATTATTTTAACATCAAAAAATTAAGAAGTCCTTGGGAAAATTGATAAAACTTGTGAACATTATGCAAATATGACCCATATTATGATCATGCTGAAAAATTCATACATAAAATAAAGATATTCTAATAGAATTTTGCTAGAAAAACTCCAAGAATCTTCTGGTTAATGTCAGATTCATTGTTTGGTCATTCTAAGAATTAGCACTTTTCTAACTGCAACCTAAACTTGGTAAAATATTTCTTGGTTCCTTTTATATAAGATAAAATCCTAAATAAATATTTTTAAAAACTAAGAGTGTCACTCTTTTTTTTAATGTGAATTCACCGTGAATGGCCAGTTGTCATTAGCACTTTCTGTGTAATATCCAAGAACTTTTTGTTATGGGCTTTATGTTTTGTTATTGCTGTGTTTCCCTGAAAATAAGACAGGGTCTTACATTTATTGTTCCTCCAGAAGACACCCTAGGGCTTATTTTCAGGGGATGTGTTATTTTCCCCTCAAAGCCTCAGCTTGCAGCACTCACAGGATGGCCAGGACCTGACAGGGGGAGCCGACCTTGTTGGTGGGGCTGCCTGCACCTTTCTGGTCACCTCTGGAATAGTAGCTGTCATGATGGGGCAGATGAGAAGGGCTGCTCATCTTTACGGCTCTGCGACGAAATGCATGGATTGTGCAGATACCCTGCGTAGCCACGCCCATTACTAGGTCTTATTTTTGGGGTAGGGCTTATGTTGTGCAAAAATGCTTAGAAATCCTGCTAGGGCTTATTTTATGGGTAGGTCTTATTTTCGGGGAAACACGGTGTATTCAAAAGGAAATTGTGCTATATGGTCTGCTTCTTAATTATGAAACAACAAAAAAGCCCCAAACAAAATCAGAATATTATCACTGTTAAATGCTGTACTCTATGAACTTGCAATTAGTGGGGCAAACAGCAAAGTAATAAGGAGCAGCAGACTCTTGAAAGTAGTAGGCTGTCCAAGCAAAGTAGAGACCTCAAGACTTCTGGGTGGTGTAAAAAGGGTTTACAGTAATGAAATGTAGGTATTTTCATTGTTCAAAGGAAAAATCATTACAAGTCCTTGTAATATCTGAAGGACAGCATTGAACTGTTAAATATCTGTCTACAACAACTTTTACTTCGTTGAAAAGTCAGGAATACTTTTTAAGCAAGACAGGTCATTCTGTCATATCTATCTTTTTGCCATTGCATTGATTGTAAGTATTTTTACATAGATACGCAACTACAATGAAAGCAGATGAAATACATTAATCAACTTGTTGGTCCATTTAGTGAAATGTTGAAAGTTGGTCAAGTTGAGTTTATCCTAACTCAAGATTTTAGCTATCCGTGTAATCCCTTTTCCATGATTTTTTTTTTTTTGAGGATTAGCTGTTATAAAAGTGGAATGTAGACTGAAAGATATTTAAAGTAATCATTAAGGACCCATTTTGAATTTTGTTTTATATGTTGTTCAGAAAAAATGCAAATGAATGTGAATTTAATGTGTAACCCTAGTAGCCTTGGAGGTTATTAGGGCTTAACTTATTACTTCAAAATTTGTCTTTACTGAATTTAATGTGGACAGTTTAGCTATGAATCTTGATTATAGTATTTCCTGCAGGTGCAGTCACATAGCTGCCTTCAATAACTTGTCATGTCTAAAACATTACAATTTTTTAAAAATTATTATGTTGTTTGCATTTCCTATATCAGAGCATTTTCTCTTTTGCCTTTAGTGGGGAAATTTGATTATTTTCTGGATTCCTATATTTGAAAAAGGTAACTCTTAAGCTTTAGTGGAGTCAGTTCTTTGAAATAATGCTCCTATTCCACATGGGACAGGAGTTAATTTATTTCATAGATGTAATAATAAGCAAAGGTACTAGAAGGCATCAGTTGTTTAGACCTATTTGAAGCACAGAAACTATGTATCCTAAATTATAATTTTCCATTACAATGCTGACGAAGAATAACTCAGTCAATTGTGTGTCTCTAGAAATGTTATAGCACAAATACATTATTACATATTTCTACTACTAAATATTATACTAATTTTTGCTGTATTCCTGAATGCTTTTTAGAATAACTGTTTGACACTTAAGAGAACACTTTGCTTAAACCTAACTTAATTTTCAAATGCATTATTTAATTTTGCCTTATCAGTGTTAGCTTTGTGCTTTCAGTTTTGTTTGTGCTAACGTAAGTTACACTTAATAAATTTATTGAGTGCCCACTTTGCATACTTTATGATTAGACATGGAGATAAGGATGGTTTTGTTTCTTTTCATTTTTGTTTTTAAATCTTTTGTAGTTACTTCAAGACAGTGGTTGTTATCTTGGGTTCATGAATGATTTTGTTTCTGTAAACTCCTCTGGAATTCTATGGGAAATTTTATTGTTCACTTTTCTAGGGAGAGGTTCTATAACTTTCATCAATTTCTTAAAGGATTCCATGTCTCAGAAAGGGTTAAAAAGTATTGCTTTAAGGGTTTATCCAAGATAGAGAAAATTAGCCATTAAACTTAAGTCAATATGATCTTTAAAATCAGAGCTCAGATCTTTAACTATTGATAATGTTGAGTATGTTGTTTAGTATCTGTGGCAGAATAATCTTCAAAAAAGAAAACTAAAATTACAACTCTTTTCCTAACATAGACAATGAGTTACAAGGCACTAATAGTTCTGGATCCTTGGGTGGTCTTGATGTTCGCAGACGAATTCCTATAAAGCTCATCTCCAAACAAGCTAACAAAGCCAAACCTGCACCTCGAACTCAAAGGACTATAAACAGGATGCCTGCAAAGGCTCCACCTGGTGATGAAGGTAATTTATTTAAACTAATAGCTCCAACAGTCTTGTTATATCTGATTGCACCAAATTATCTGTGTAATCCTATTTACTTGTAGCCATCTCTTTTTTCTTTAACTTACATACTCTTTTCATTCTTTAACTTTTTTTTTTCTATTTCTTTTGGCAGGTTGTACTTTTTTCTTCCTTTATAAATATTTTGGGTTTTATTTATTTATTTTATCTTCGAGACAAAGTCTCACTCTGTCAATCCAGCTAGAATGCAGTTGTGTCATCATAGCTCACTGCAACCTTAAACTCCTGGGCTCAAGTAGTCCTCCTGCCTCAGCCTCCCAAAGTGCTAGGATTACAGGCTTGAGCCACCACGCCCAGCAGGGTTTTATTTCTTTTGTTATTGAAAGTAACACTGTCTATTGTTTAGAAAAAAATCTAACCGGTATTGCCAAAAAACATAACATTAAAAATAAAATTTGGGTGGTTCACGCCTGTAATCCTAGCACTCTGGGAAGCTGAGGTGGGTAGATTGCTCGAGGTCAGGAGTTCGAAACCAGCCTGAGCAAGAGCGAGACCCTGTCTCTACTATAAATAGAAATAAATTAATTGGCCAACTAATATATATGGAAAAAATTAGCCAGGCATGGTGGTGCATGCCTGTAGTCCCAGCTACTTGGAAGGCTGAGGCAGAAGGATGATTGCCTAAGCCCAGGAGTTTGAGTTGCTGTGAGCTAGGCTAAAGCCATGGCACTCACTCTCTAGCGTTGGCAACAAAGCAAGACTCTGTCTCAAAAAATAAAATAAAATATAATGGCTAATGGTTAACTTTATTTAAAAAAATAACAACAACAAAAAATAAAAGTAAAATTTGCCCCTCTCTCTGAACAATCCATCTTTCCAAAGATAGTCTCTTTTAAGACATTTTATACAGAAATATTAATTTTTTGTGTATAAATCCCTTTTGTATGTAATATGCATTTTAGATTTTGTCTTATCAGTACATACAAATATACCTCATTAAAAAAATGGGTTTAGGTATTTCATTTATGGATATATACCATAATTTAGCAATTTTTCTAGTTTGTTATGAACAATTTTACAGTAAATATACATATAGTTTAGTATGTATACTTTGTAGAATTTATAACTTTGCACAAATTTGGACATTTGAAACTTGATGGATATTATGCATCTTAGAATTTAATACTGTCAAATTGCTCTTCAAAAAAGGTATATTAATGTATATGGCCACAACGAATATGGAGTACTACTATTAGTGACCTTTTACAAGTTTTGTTTTGATATGTTTGTTTAATTATAAGTGAATTTGTATACCTTTTCATAGTATTGGTCATTTGTTTTGCCTAAAATCTTTGTGTTCATATCATTTCTCCATTTTTCTGTTTGGTTGTCTTTCTCTTGATTTTTATGAGCTCCTTGTAAATTAATAAAATTGGCTTTTTATTATAAATTGTATATATTCCCCATTTATCTTTTGAATTTTATATATAAAACTTTTACTGTAGAGAAGTTTGAAGATTCAATGTAGTCAGATAGATATCCAGTGTTTGCTGTTATGACTTTGGAGTTTTATGACATTCTTAGAAAGGCTTCACTTTTCCATGAGTATAAAACAGTTTTTTCATCTTACCCTTCAGTATAGATCAGCAAACTATGGCTTGTGGGCCAAATCTCGCCTTCTTTTTATTTATAAAATTTTATTGGAACATGGCTATGCCTATTCATTTAAGTATTATATGTGGCTTTCACACTTTAATGGCAGAGTTTAGTCATTGTGATTCAGACCATATAGCCCACAAAGCCTAAAATATTCACTGTCTGGCCTTTTACAGAAAAAGTTTGCTGATGCTGTTTTGGAACATTTATGGGTATATATTTGGTTATTAAGAAAAATAAAAAATGGAGTCTGGCTTTATTTTTTCTTCAAAACAGCCATTGTCCCAACCATTGAATAGGAGTTCCACTACTATCATATATGAATTAAAGTTCTAGAAGTATTTGTGTGTATTTCTAGACTTTCTATTCTTTTCCAGCAATTTGTCTATGTTTCTTTTTTAGAATCATGCTGTAACATGCCTTATATTATGGTTTCTTTTATTGTAGTGTTTCTCTTCCCATCTAAACAAGTATGTTCGAAGTCAAAGTGTTATAAATTGTAGTAGTAATAACCTAGGGCAACTGCCACACTCTCTTTATTTGGGCTCCCCACCCCCTTTTGGCTTTTTAAACAAACTACACAGTAATTTACAGATACATTCTTATTGTAATAATCCAAACAATGAGAAAAAGCCAAAATCCTCTTCTATCCTTTTCTTCTGAGGTATTCCCTCCCCCTGCCCCTAAGCCCACAGACAGAACTACTGTTACTATTTTCTATCAATAGAGCAAACTGAGGTTAAAGATAATTACTGGATACTTTAGAGTCACCTATAGAGTTTTAAAAAAATTGTTTTTTTTCCTAGGCATTAATCAAAATGTTGAATTTTGGGTGCCAGTATGGTATCTGTACAAATATATATAGTTTAATGATGAGAGTACAATTTGAACTACTCTGAAAAATGATAATGTCTTCCTGATTTCTTTGGCTGTTGACCTCAATAATTTTCTGGGGTTGAAAAATTGATTTTCCTTATTTTGACTTTTAGATCACACTAGCTTTTATAAGGTATAAATGGACAATATAGGAGCCTAAGGACACTTAGGTATACCTTAAAAGAGTACCCTGACTTTGAACTACATGTGTATTATTTTGAATTACATGTGTATTGGAGATAATTAAATAGCAGTACACTAGAGTGTCTGTCAGCTTCAAAAAATTCTTGCATCCTTGTTTGTGAGTGTGTCTCTGTGTATGGGTGGTGTAATTTAGCCATGTGGGTAAAGTTAAAACCTGTGTGCTTGGCTACTCTGTTTACCAGATCTAGGGCCAAAAGAGTCGTGAGAAGCCTGGCACCTTGGAGGGGATATATTTGTCTTCTCAGCTTTACTTTAGGTAATTGGATTCTACCTAGAATTCCCATTAGACTGTTCATTGGTTTTCTGTTCTTTTGTATGAGATGAGAAGATTGGCATCAACTTTTTAATTAGGCCAGAGAAATTAAGCTTATTTGATCTTCATATTAACTTAAGTTTATTGATATATACAGTGTAGGAGAGCATATACCTGAGAAGATAAGATATGGCTTTTGCTGCTTGGGTGATTAACTGGGGAGAGGTTTGAACTGACAGGATAAAGTATGAATATGTTAAATGTTTCTAAAATCACACATAATCAGAAGAGGATATCCGATTTACTAAGGCCTAAGAAGAAAATCTACAGAATGCTTTATGTTTTCCTTATATTCTTTTGGCAATAAAATCTTTCTCTTGCAACATGATAACACTTTTGTAGATAGACTAGAATAAATGATAATCAATATCTTAAAAAATTGTATAAGCATGATGATAATCAGTAAAATTTTATACTAGAGATAGTTGGATGAATTGATAAGTGTACTTGAATAAGCATCAAGAGATCTGAGTTCTGTTCCTGACTTTGTCACAAATCTTCTAATCTTTTGAGTTATTATGAGTCTCCATATAGTAATATTATCAATTATGTTGTAAAAGATTTGGACTAGATCATAAGATCACTTCTAGTTGTTTTAAATTAGCCTTGATTATCTTGTTCTTAGAAGAACTTTAAAGGGCATTAGATGGGCTTTTCAGTGAATAGGCCTATTTTGCCATGTACATGTATTTCCAAAATGAAATTTGAGATTTTAAAAGTTAATGAGTAACATTTTCTTTTTTTAGAAGGATTTGATTATAATGAAGAAGAACGGTATGACTGTAAAGGGGGCGAACTGTTTGGAAATCAGCGAAGATTTCCTGGACACCTTTTTTGGGACTTTCAGGTATAGCTTAAAATGAAAAATGTTATTAGGACAATAAAATATTTTAAGTATTAAATATTTTAAGTATTCGATACTTAAAATGTTTTATTGGAGCAATGCAAGATACATAAAGAATGTCTGGAATGAACTTTTATTACAGCTATGATATTTAGCACACACATTTGTTTATTATAGCTCTATTTCCAAAAATTATTGGAAGTAATTTTCAGTAAAATCAATAATCATTAACTCTAAGAAGAAAAATAAACTGATGGTAGTACAGCTATAATGGTGGGGAATATGTGGGAATTATACCAAGAACCCTCTATTTCTTACTGTTTTAACTTTTATAAAACACGAATTTATTGTGTAAATTATAGATACAGTCTTAGAATTGCCTAAGGAGGAAATTTTAATTATATTGTTTCAACAGATTAACATCTTAGGTGAAAAAGATGATACCCCAGTTCACTTCTGTGACAAATGTGGATTGCCTATTAAAATCTATGGGCGAATGGTAAGTCTAAATAAATAAAATATTGTTTTTGTAAATGTAAGCATTTGCATAGTGGTAGGATTCTGAAATTTATCTACATAGGTTTATCATTATGTAATGACTAAGTTTGTGACATTTTAAATAAGTATGAAATAATTAAGGGAAGTATTAGAATACTATGAATTTAATATCTTGACAAATTCTTGAATTCTTATAAAATATCACTTTATTAAGGATACCAATTCTGAAAACTGAATAATTTCTTGGGCTATTTGATACCAGCTAGTCTACATTTGTCCTAGTTTATTAAGGAAGATATTTTTCCTAATAGAATAGAATAAAATCAGTTACTCATTTCTGATGGCCATAATTTTTATATAAAACTGAATAAATAATACTTATAATTTCTAAAAATTGAATTCTAATCATTAAAAAAAAATTTACAATCCTAACTGTAATTTTATAGTAATTTTAACATGTCATTGCTCAAGAAAAGGTAGTTTTAACTTTAGCCCGGGCAACAGAGTTGAGACTCTGTCTCAAAGAAAAAAAGGAAAAAAGAAAAGGTAGTCTTGCATTTGTCTTTGAAAAGAACTGATTTTAATATGTTTGTGATGATAGAGGGCATGGATTGTGCACAGTTGCTTTGCTGTATATCATAGCAAAGTAATAATAATGGGCTGTGAGTTTAAAAATGTGTTTTTAAAGTCATTTTACTCTGTTCTTCTGATTTATTTTTAGATTTTTATGAGTTTATTAACTTAAGACTACCAGAGGAAAATACTAATTATATTAAATGTAGGAGATACTTGTTATTTTGTTGCTTTGGAATAGTTTCAGGAGAAACAGGATAAGATAAAACATAATTACAGTGTTCTTCAGGAGCTTTTAACCTGCAGGGACTATGAGTGGCAATTTATAAGGTTTACACCTCTGGAAAGTATAAGCAAATATGCATGTATACATTTATTGGGAAAAAGGCATAGCATTCTCAGAAAGCTTTGTGATTGAAAAAAGTTATTAGTTTTATATAATTAGTGTTTAGTGTTCATTTTAACCAAATAGTTATCAAGTGCCTTCTAAGTCACTAAACTTACTGTTATTTTTTTATGGAAAAAATAATTTGTTTTAGTATACTTAATTATAATGTCTTTGTTTACAGATTCCATGCAAGCATGTTTTTTGCTATGATTGTGCTATTTTACATGAAAAAAAAGGAGATAAAATGTGTCCAGGGTAAGATAAGATCATCGTATTTTTAAATGGTAAACTTTGTAGAATAATGATTTATAAATTAGATTAAAGATTAGGGGATGATGTAAACCAGGCAGGAAATCAGATATGTAGGCATGGCCAGTCTTTTTCTGTGAGCGAGGAGTTGGTTTTAGCCTTTTAAAAAAAATATAACGCTACATAGCCACTATCAGTCAGTTCAAATTGGCCAAAGGGAAGAAATCTATTTGCCATCATAGAATTAGTACACATTGAAAACAGTTATTTATTTATTTATTTATTTATTTTGATGGGACACTAGAGAAAGTAGTAGTATGGTGTATTGATTGAGAACAAAGACTACAGAATTAGAATTCCAGGGTTTTGCCATTTATTAGCTATATGACTTAAGCTGTTTTTTTAATCTATAAAATGAAGCTATTAATACTTACCTCCTTGGATTATAGATAGTTAGTAGCCAGTATATAGTAAGCACTATTTAAGTATAAGCTCTTATTTATTACCTTCAAATCTGATCATTATGTGTTGAGTATATCTTAGAACACCATCATGACATAGACTCAAACAAGTTATAAAGAGCTAGCTAGATCCATTTTGGGATGGTTTTGAAGAAACCAGAATAAATTAGGAATTTTTATTATCAATTTAAAAAGGAAGGCTCAAGAAAGGCTGTGAGAGAAACTTCTTTGAACCAGCCATAGGGTTCTTATAATCCTGTGCTTGAAGCTACTCAAGATTTATAGTTATCAGTTGATAACAAAGCTATAGACAATTGTAAGGGATGGTTTTCTTTTACACTATGGGGAAATTGATATCACTGGGAGAGAAAGGATGATTTATTGACAACCCAAAGACAACTAATTATTTGGGCATGCTTTTATTAGGTTTTTAAAGTAACCAATTATAAAATCTGTACTGTGAGTGTAAAGAATATTTCTTCTATAGAATTATAATTCAGAAAAGTTAGGAAATTAGAAGTATATATCACTTGTTTTTTGGGTGTTTTCTCATGCCTAATTTTCCAACATGATGTACATTCACTTTAAATTATATAGTAAATTTGGTTGCTTCATTGGAATAAAGGATTTCAGATGTGATAAAACATTATGTAGGGCCGGTGCGGTGGCTCACGCCTGTAATCCTGGCACTCTGGGAGGCCAAGGCAGGCGGATTGCTCAAGGTCAGGAGTTAGAAACCAGCCTGAGCAAGAGTGAGACCCCATCTCTACTATAAATGGAAAGAAATTAATTGGCCAACTAAAAATATATAGAAAAAATTAGCCGGGCATGGTGGCGCATGCCTGTAGTCCTAGCTACTTGGGAGGCTGAGGCAGCAGGATTGCTGGAGCCCAGGAGTTTGAGGTTGCTGTGAGCTAGGCTGATCCATGGCACTCACTCTAGCCTGGGCAAAAAAGTGGGACACTGTCTCAAAAGAAAGTAACAAAACATTATGTAGAAGACTTGTCGTAAGTGTTCTAATGTTAATGTTTAAAAGGAATTTGTTTTCAAGTTACTAAATGTAACTCTAGTAAGCACCTTACTTGTGTGGTCCTTGGCTATTTTAGGACAGAAGCCTATCTGGATTAACAGACCCAGATCAGGAAGTGAAGAAATGGCAACCAAAGTTAATGTAAATATCGTATACTGCTACTTTTAAGCATCACCCAAAAGAAAGTGCCTCACATCCTGTTAATGTGAAGATCTTTCTGAGTTTACAGTGAATCAGAAGCAAATCATGAGAAGTGTGTCACATGGCCAATGAAGGGAAGCATAGTAGTATCAATAAGGAATGCCAGCCATATAACAAGAATGAAAAATAGGCACAACTCAAAATCAAGAATATAGGCCAGGCTTGGTGGCTCACGCCTATAATCCTAACACTCCGGGAGGCCAAGGTGAGAGGATCTTTTGAGGTCAGGAGGTCAAAACCAGCCTAAGCAAGAGCGAGACCCTATCTCTACTAAAAATGAAAAAATTAGCTGGGTGTGGTGGTGCATGCCTATAGTCCCAACTACTTGGGAGACTGAGGTGGAAGGATTGCTTTAGCCCAGGAGTTCAAGGTTGTAATGAGCTATTATGCCACTGCACTCAACCCAGGGTCCCTGAGTGAGACTCTGTCTCAAAAAGAAAAAATGAAACAAACCCAAAAAATAGAGCCATTTAGTATAGTGCAAATGACCTCACACACATAGCCAGTGATAATAGCTTATATATATAGTGCTTAACTAGTGACTAAATATTGTCACTTTCATTGTTTCATTTGATCTTAAGAATACTCTCTTAAGTAAGGCAAACAGATAAAAAATCATTGTGAGTTAGGTATAGTGGATATTTAAACCACATTTTACAAGTGAAGAAACAAACTTGAAAACAGTTAAGTGACTACTGCAAATTACAGAGCTAATACTAGATCCCAGATCTTTGTATTCCTAGTTCAGTCCTCTTTCCACTATGTCAAGAAGACTTTAAAGGCAAGAATGGGTTAAATATAGTAAAATGAAGAATAGCTATAGTTTTGATCCTGAATCATTAAGAAAATGTTAAGGTAAATTCAGTGCTCACAATTTAGGAAGGCAAAAAAATACTCCTTCGTAGTAGTAAATTGTCTGACAATTCGGCAAACCCCTTGCTTAAGAGACTCTTAGATAGTCAAGGTTTGAAATTGTTTATGTTGTTTAAGATTAAGAACTCTGATGATTAGGCTGATCTTACTCATTGTGGTAGTCCTTGCAGCATCTAGTGTCTTCCACTTAGTAGTATTTGTTGAACAAATACTTACTGCTTAATAATACTGTATAAGTTTGAATTCCATGATTATAAGTAATCTTTTGGTCTGTCCTT
The DNA here is from genome assembly GCF_040939455.1 of Microcebus murinus. Classification (NCBI taxonomy): domain Eukaryota; kingdom Metazoa; phylum Chordata; class Mammalia; order Primates; family Cheirogaleidae; genus Microcebus; species Microcebus murinus. Next base: position 63,708,208 of record NC_134112.1, read on the forward strand.
GTTGGATTTTTTTGCACATGGATACAAGGCATAGAATTGTTTTAGAAAACTAGATAAATTCTAGGTCTTAGGAGAAATAAGGTCTCTTCTTAAAACATAAGTTTGATATTAAGGGTTTGGAGGTTGACAGAAATGCTGATACTTAATGGCCAATGGACAAAAAGGTAGGGACAATTACAGGTTCATGTAGAGAAATTTTTAATTGTGACCTTTTTTTGCTATATTTTATGTAGCAATTTTTGAAAATAGTTTTGAAAATTAGTGCATTATTTTTATAGTCTTATTTTAGTAAATCAAAATTTTTTTCCTTTCTAATTTAGCTGTAGTGATCCTGTGCAGCGAATTGAGCAGTGTACACGAGGTTCTCTCTTCATGTGTAGCATTGTTCAAGGGTGCAAGAGAACATATTTGTCTCAGAGAGACTTACAGGCTCATATCAACCATCGCCATATGAGAGCTGAAAAACCTGTTACCTGTGCTTCGCTTGAAAATGTTCATCCTCCTATTGCCCCACCACCAACTGAAATCCCTGATCGTTTTATAATGCCACCAGACAAGCATCATATGAGCCATATTCCGCCAAAGCAGCACATCATGATGCCACCACCTCCTTTGCAACATGTGCCACATGAGCACTATAATCAGCCACATGAGGATATTCGTGCTCCTCCAGCAGAATTGTCTATGGCTCCACCTCCACCTCGTTCGGTCAGTCAGGAAACCTTTCGTATTTCAACAAGAAAACACAGCAATTTAATAACTGTCCCTATTCAGGATGACTCAAATTCAGGTGCTAGAGAACCACCACCTCCTGCCCCAGCACCTGCTCACCATCATCCTGAATATCAGGGCCAACCAGTGGTATCGCACCCTCATCATATTATGCCTCCACAGCAACATTATGCACCACCCCCACCTCCTCCACCACCAATAAGCCATCCAATGCCACATCCTCCCCAGGCTGCAGGTACTCCTCACTTGGTATATAGCCAAGCTCCACCTCCACCAATGACCTCTGCTCCACCACCAATAACCCCTCCCCCTGGACATATTATTGCCCAGATGCCACCTTATATGAATCATCCTCCTCCAGGACCTCCCCCACCTCAACATGGTGGTCCACCTGTAACTGCACCCCCTCCTCACCATTATAATCCTAACTCTTTACCCCAGTTCACTGAAGATCAAGGAACTCTGAGCCCTCCATTTACACAACCAGGGGGAATGAGTCCTGGTATATGGCCCGTACCAAGAGGGCCACCTCCTCCTCCACGAATGCAGGGTCCGCCTTCTCAAACCCCACTTCCTGGACCACATCATCCAGATCAGACAAGATATAGACCGTATTACCAATGATAATAGTGTTTTGAACTGAAGATATGATGAGGAAAAAAACTTATGTATAGTCAATCTTTTAATTAAGCTTTGACTTTTGGGAAGGAAAAGTACCTCTTACTGAGGTGGCTATAAAACACATAGGGTCTTGTCTCTTAAAATGCTTTTAAATCTTGACTTTAGGATTGATTTCAAGTACTATACTATAGTGCAGATTAAGTGGCTCAGTTGAGCACAGCTATATTTTAACACCTTTGTTCCCCTAGTGTGGTAAATTGACCCAGAGGTGACCATTTGTAAAAAATTTGAAAAAAATTTTCATTGTTCCACTTTCAAAAGTATTGCTTTTGTTAAACCCAATGTTTAGTTTTTCTTGTGATACATTTTGTTAACCTGTGTAAAAGGATTAAATTTCAATATGGTTGTAAAAATGCTATTTTTATGTGAATTTAAGTGCAGCCACATACTGTTTTTTAAAACCATATGTTTTACCACTAATTTCCCAAAGTTACAATAAAATCCTAAAAGTAAAAATCTACTAGAATTTGCTATAAGGCAGACTGTTAAATGATAGAGAACTATTTCACATTTTAGGCACTGAAATTTTGAGGTCTAGTAAGTATCTAATGCACTTCACTTGGATGCCTTTTCATTTTTAGGCAGCCTCAGGAGCACCAAAATATATTGGATTCTAGTACTGAGATATGTTTGTAATATTAAAAGGCATTACTAATTATTTGGAAAGATACGGCCAAAGTAATCAATTCTACAGGCTTCAAGCTGGTGGAGGATGCTGTTACTCATTAATGCTTTTTTACTGAATGGTTGGAATCACATGATGCACCATACATATTAAGCTTAAGTAACATTATTTTGTAGAACTGTTTAAATGGTGTTATTTAGATGAAATGTGTTCTGTTCATTGTCTTAAACTAAATATTTAGGGCTGAATAGGCTTTATGTAATTCCTCATTTCATGGTAGAATTTGATCCTGTGTTTAAGTGGCTCTTGTTTATTGAATTTTAAACTACAGTTTGATGCCATGGAGGAATTTGAATAATGTATTAATGAAGGACATATTCTGTAATCACAAACTTCCATTTACTCAGGTTTCATTGCTGTGTGATGAGATTTTTCCTCTAACTTGAAATTTAAAAGCTATTATTTCCTATTCCTTTTGTTGGTAAAATAATCTGAACTTGGAACATTTTAGTAGAGAGACAACAGCAAAGACTACCAGATAATTTTGTATTGGACAAGAGAAAAGCAATGGCTAAATTCTGAATTTCAGTGCTTTATACGGTGCCTTTCGAGTCAGCTTTTGCATTATAGGGGCTTGTTACAGTCCAACTAAGATGACCACTTACAATTTATACAGAACTCATGTATAAATCAACCTTCTTAGGATATTATTCTATATCCTTTGAATTAATCCCTGTGAAGTTTTTCCTCCCCCCTAAAATGGTGCATAATATAAACATGAAATGTGTAGTATGCAGATATCATTTATTAGATAGATTGTAGTGTATAAATTTAGAACATCTTTTTGACAAAGGGTGAACTGATTGCTAATTAACCATTTTATTCTGTCAGGTACAGGCAAAACAAATTCCCATCTTGGATGATCAGATGCAAATCATTTCTGAACTTAGAGCAGAAGTTAGAAATAATATAAATGGCCATTTCAACCTTGACTGGCCGAAAATAACTAATATACTTTTTTCTTTTAAGCAAGTGACTTTTTTTACACTTATTTTGAAAAAGTTCCGTGTTAATGCAATTTTTCTAGTGAGAAATGCTTGTTATTAAAAGCATGGGAGTGAAATAGTGTGAAATGTTGGTGGTGAGTGCATCTATCATATTACTGTAGGTACTTGGACTGGTACAAACTTGATTCCTTTTCAAGCCCCTGTTTAGGAGCTTTTAAAATATTACTGATAAAAATCCAAGCCATTGTTTCATGTAATAAGAAAATAACCAAATTCACTTTCAAGCTTCTCAACTATTTATGAAGAGCTCTCATGCTTTTACTGAAATTCACTAGAGTTGAATGTGGTAAGAAACCACTTAGCCTATGTATTGGACAAAAAAAGTCAGTATCATGATAAACTTTCATGTTAGGAGAAATCTTTTAGGCTTTTAAAAAATGATTTATTTTCAGTTAGATGTAAGAAATATTTGTTATGCAGGGAGGCAGATTAGATGAATGTCTTGTAGCAGACAATTTTAAAATGGTGTTAGACTTGAATTCATCAGTTATAATTGTTTGAATGAGGGTGGGTGGGGAGAAGGATAACAAAATTACTGTTAGTGTTTCTTTCCTTAAGGAAAAAGATGTGAATCCCAGCCTTATTTCAGGGAAGCCTTTGAAGCTATGATGGACATAAGTCTAAATTAAATGTATGTATGTTTCATTATATTGCTCTTAAGACTACTGAGGTGGCAGTTTAATTCTTAAAAACAATAAAATGGAAGCATAAATACTATTTTGCCTAGATGAATTTTTACCTAATGATGACACTGTGAGAATGCAGAATTTTCCATATTTGAGTTAATACCACATTCTATAGTAAAATACATTCACTTTTTTTAAAGATTAAGACCAGCAAATTGAATTGTTATATTTCTTCAGTAGCATGTTTGTTTAGAGTGTAATGTGGTATTTGGGGAAAGATCTATTGCAAAGACCGTAAGAAACTATATCCATTTTGCCCTGTAAAAACCACTTGCTCAAAATTACTGTATAATGCTAATGAGATACCTCTGAAATGTAAATGAAAAAGATACTTGAACATTTTTTAAGCTCGTAATAAGTGGCTCTTTACTGTATGAACTGCTTTAGGCTTTGTTCTGACTAATATATTGGAAGAGTATTTTTCATAAATTTTGTGGAAAAGCTCCATGGTTCCACCTTTCATAAATTTTTTGAAAATGCCCTATAAGTACATGAAAACAATGCATGAGTACCCAAAAGACATTTCTCTATTAGGTTAGTCATCAAACTAATACACTGATGCTAAATGAAGTTTGACATAATCCACTCGTATTGTAAACATACTATATTCTGATTGAAGTGGATTTATTTATCTTCACTGGTTTGTAACTAATTTGTTCAATTATGGCCTAGAAACCAAGTTTACTTATTCAATATATGCACAACGTAATAAAGCAGTATTGGTTATACTAGGCTTCAGGTGAAGGAGTAAGCCAGGTAAAATACTTGGTAGTGATGCTAATAAAAACGGACTTGGAAGTTTGAACACCTTGTTTTGATTCATGACCTTTCAGTTTTCCATCACTGAGGAAAAAAATTTTAAGGCAGAATTTTTAAAATAACACAATGTTAAAGTTTATTTTTCCCATGTCTCTGTCTTTAATAATTGTGAATTTCTAGGCACTACAGAATCAGGATTGAAATGAACAATAGTGTAAGTTATGGATTTAGTTCTCACACATGGGTAGGACCATCTTATTGATAAAAAAAAAAATCCATTCATTTAAAATTGTTAGACTATTTTATTCTATGACCTAAGAATATCCCAGTTTATTCTAAGTAGTTGTCAACACTAACTTACATACTGTATTTAAGCCCCTTTCCTATTGCCTCTGCCTTTAAAATTTTTCTCCATTCAGATTGAAAAATCCTGCTCCCTTTCACTTCCGTTACAATCAAAACTTTTCATTACTATTTTGTTTTTAAATTTGTACTCATTTTCAATTGTGTATTAAATCTTGTGGGAAAAACTGTAATATTACAATAAAGGTAAAGGTCCCCTTGACTGCTATTCCAATGAAGAGTTTCCTCCTTGGAGGTAAGTGCTGTTACATCTTTGGTGTGGATATCAAGTCGTCTTAGTCACGGATCTGTTAACCAAATAGGCTCTATGTGCTGGTAAGCATCTTCATCCATACTAAGTGTAGTATTTCATGACCTATATGCAGTAATTATATAGTGAGTATCGTGGGATGTAAAGATTCATTGAGGCATTTATATGTTAGATACAGTTCTGAGCATTCGAGGTACACCAGTTTTTAGAGACAGATGATCCATAAACATCATTAAATTATATACCATGTTAGAAGTGTGATAAAATCCTATGGAAAAAAGGAAAAGTATGGATAATTGAGGTAATGGTAGGTTTGCAATTTTAAATAAAGTGGGCAGGGTAGAACTCGTTGAAAAAATGACTAGGTGAAAGCCATACAGATAATGTGGGGCAGAGCTTTCCCAGTAGAGGGCACAGTCTGCAAAGGCCTTAGAGTGGGATTGTGCCTGTCATGCATGAGGAATAAATTGGGATACTGGACTGGAACAAATGAAGGAAGAGTAGTGAGAGGAGATCAGAAGTAATAACAGGGAATGGGGAGATCAGAGCCCTGGCCATGGAAAAGACTTTGACCTTACTCTGATGGGCTTGGGAAGCCATTGTGTTCTTAGCAAAGGAATGGAATGATCTGGCTCTTTGTATTCTGGTGTGTTGAGAAGAGACTAGGGAGGCAAAGATGGAAGCAGAGAGACCAGGAAGAAGAGTGTTTTAATAATTTACACAAGAGATGGCAACATTATAGGTATCAAGAAGTGGGAAGTGGGTGACTTGTGGGTGGATATATATATATGTGTGTGTGTGTATGTGTGTGTATGTGAAATATCTATAAAACTAAACACCTATTGTATGTTAGATATGGGTGTATAATAACCAAATAGATACGGTTCCTGTCCCCTAGGAGCTTACACTCTAACTTCTCTAGAAATTGTTCTTTCTAGTCATCCCTAAATTTTCTTCAAAATATTTTCTTATATTTTTCAAAGTATAGTGGCCAGGAAAAAAATTTTATTTTTAAAAATGTATTACCCAAGGCCGGGCGCTGTGGCTCACGCCTGTAATCCTAGCTCTTGGGAGGCCGAGGCGGGCGGATTGCTCAAGGTCAGGAGTTCAAAACCAGCCTGAGCGAGACCCCGTCTCTACTATAAATAGAAAGAAATTAATTGGCCAACTGATATATATATATAAAATTAGCCGGGCATGGTGGCGCATGCCTGTAGTCCCAGCTACCCGGGAGGCTGAGGCAGAAGGATCACTCGAGCCCAGGAGTTTGAGGTTGCTGTGAGCTAGGCTGACGCCACGGCACTCACTCTAGCCCGGGCAACAAAGCGAGACTCTGTCTCAAAAAAAAAAAAATGTATTACCCAAATGCATAGCCATAATGAGAGGGAAATATTAAATGTATTTAATTCTGAGTGTTAATAATATATTTCCTAATAGCAATTCTGGATATATTTTATTGTACAATGCTAAATTAGTGACTTTGGAACAAATCTGTAGAATGTGCCTATATTATTCCTGAGTTTAGTCTTGCCTTGTAACAGTTTTTAGACAGGTCTTAATTTCTTTTAGGAGGTAATGTTTCCGATTAATTAAAAGCGTGGGCTCTGGAGTTAGACTGTCTAGACAGATTTCTGGCTCTACTACCAGTAACTATATAACTTAGACTAGTTACTTACCCTCTTTGAGTCTTGATTTACTTTGCTTTTCTAAAATGTGTGTAATCATAGTACCTGTTGGGGGCTATTTTTAGAGTTAAATGATCATATACTTTAAAAGTAGAGTCAATAGGAATTCCTGAGATTTTTCAGGAAGAATGGAGTTGTCATTAACTGAGATGGAAAAGATCAGTTGATCAGTTCTGACATGTTGAAATGTAGTTGGAGATGCTAGAAAAATGGTTTAAATATCCCTCTTCTCTATTCTTGTTCATGCAGTGTAGGGTCAGACTTGCATTTAAAACATTTCATTTTATGTTCCTAAGTGATAAGGTACAGTGTTTAGACAAGAACATGTAGCAAATGCTTATAATTTTATAAAATGATTTTAAAGATAAACTGCTGAACATATATTAGCTTCAACCTTTCTGTCTCCCAGTTGTATCCTCTCCCCTTCAATCTTGCTCTGGTTTATCTGGTCTCTTGACCTCTTCCTAAATCGGGGATCAGAGCTTTGTACTAGTCAATATCAAATATTTGCTCTGAGGCAGGTGAGTAGAGGCCTGTCCTCACGTACTCCCATTATTCAAAGCATTATCCACCTTAAAGGCCTAAGTAAAAAAAAAACATTTATGGATGAGGATAAGTGAACCTTCAAGATGTTAAGGTTGAGCATATTGTGATGTAGGCACAAGAATTCGAGTGCTTGTACCTTTTTTCTGGGTTTTTTTTTTTTGGGGGGGGTTCCTTTTTTTTTTTTTTTTTGGTTAGAACAATGCACAGGGCACCTATCCTTGGGAGGATGCAGACATCTAGGATGCAGACAATCCTATATGAAGCATTTGCTTCACCCTCAATCCAAATGATTAATTAAATAGGCTCCTGTTTTCAATTTCTACTTCCTGTCCTCTATAAAAGAAAAGCTCTTAACCTGAGATTTATGGGGCAATATCTATAAATATATGTATGTATATGTGTTTTTTCCTTCTAAAGTCCACAGGGTGCATGAAACTGAGATGTTCATGACTCAAAAAGCTGCTATAAAGAGTGTTGATATTCTAGTTTTTAAGATTAGCTATGTAAATTACCTTTACTTTACCTTTCTGTATTTGATTTTAAGTCCAACAGACAAGCCCTGGCAGTAACAAAGGATGGAAGGGTACTTTGACAATAAACATTCAAAGGCAGGATCTAAAACAATTGGGACAGCTTTTCCCATTGACAAAGTGGTTTGATGTTTAATAGAGGACACTGAATCCTTTTCTGTTGGTGCTGATGTTTAATTTCTGTTACATGAATAAATACAATTTTCACCAAGAACAATGTTAGTGAAAAAGAAAAGCAGGGCGCTGAATCTCATTCTTCAGCTAAATTGAACTCTAGAATTGTTACTTTGCCCTGTGAGTTACAAGGACCAGCAGTGAAAAAAGAAAAGTCATAATTTTTCCTACCATTTGTGTTCTTTCCTCCCAGTGATTCCAGGAAGAATGGGCTACCCATCATGGTTTCTCTTTACTTTTCACCTTCTTCACCTTATTGTATTGCTTCCATTAAGTTTATGCAGTTTTCATACTAAGTTTGTATAGTTACAGGTATTACATAAGACGGATTGTGTTTAAATTTGGATAGGAGGTTGAGTGCTTTAAAAAGCTGGATTGAAAATTGTAAAATCTGGGCAAAGAAGCCCTGTTACGGGGGTTTTATTACCAGACTCTCATGTAGCAGGTTTCCGGCCAGACCACTATAAAAGAGGGCCACAGCAAGTATGTTTCAGAAAGCTAATAAGACATTTAACAAAACAAGACACATCTACTGTACAACTGAATTTTGAAAAATGAGATATATTAGTATGACCTGTATAAATTAAGAGATTCAAAACAGTGGTGTCAGTACACTGTAAAACATGTGCATGAAGGCAGTGACTTGGATGGAACTCTGTCAGTGCTGCATATACATATAAACAAAATAATTTTCCTCCTTTGATAAATCTACAAGATATAAAATTAAGAATATTTACATAATTTCATACTAGATGTGAAAAATATACAATGCTAGAACAATCTCGTTCCAAAGTTTGAAACATAATTCTGTCAAAAATATTCTTCATACAATGTATGAACTTATCGATAACTTTTTGAGTATAAAGTTGTTCTTTATGTGATAGATGAGGATCTCTCTGAATTATACTTTGATTAGAATCTTGTTTCAATTGGTACCTGGAAGAAGACAGAAAGTTTTTGTTTTATGTTTGTTAAGTTCTGTTGCTTTCAATAATCACATCTTAGGAGCTAGAATTTACCAGAGTCATCAACACATTTTTTTGTTTTGAATTTTAATGATCAAATACCTTCCATCGCTACTTGGTTAACAGTGATAGATCCGTGGAATACCATGTTGTAATAGTGTGTCTTTCAAAGGCTTAATTTCACTTAATCAAAATAATATAACAGTACAAAGTGTTGTAGCGATATATTACTTCACATTTGTTCCAAAGGGCTATGTGTGCTGGCCTGGCACGTTCAGCTTTTACCCCAATCACCACTGGTGGCCTATCTACAGCTGCTGATTTATCTTCCTTAAGGCAAGAAGCTGGTGTTAAATGTTTATTTTTATTTCATATGGGGAAGCCAACTATGGCATTGTGCTGAATACATTCTGTTAGATGATCAGTTCTAAACTTGAATCAGACATTAAATTTGTTCATGCTATTCATAAGACATCAGGCTATTCTGTGCTTTTTATCCTTTAATAATACTTGGTGACAATTCTGAATCCAACTACTGTGGAGAGGGTTGCTGTTATGGGGCTTTCATAAGGTACTCGGGCAAGGTGACTGATTTGGGTTTCTCTGGAATTCAGTCCTGGGAAACAGAATCCTGGTGCTCAAGGCTCTCTTCTCATTTCAAGTCTATCCATCTTTTTGGAATGACCTTTTCATCTGACCTTTGCTACTTGATATCACTCTTAATAATGTCCCAGGTTTATCTTATGCTATACATTTCTTTTTTCTTTTCCTTTCTTTTTTTTTTTTTTTTTTTTGAGACAGGGTCTCACTCTGTCACCCAGACTAAATGCAGTGACATCATCATGGCTCACTGCAACCTCAAACTCCTGGGCTCAAGCCATCCTCCTGCCTTAGCCTCCTGAGTACCTGGGACTACAGGTATGTGCTACTATGCCTGGCTAATTTTTTCTATTTTTATTTTTGGGGACGGAGTCTTGCTCTTTCTTACTCAGAGCCTGTCTCGAACTCCTGGCCTCAAGCGATTCTCCTGCCTCAGCCTCCCAGAGTGCTAGGGTTACAGGCGTGAACCACCATGCCCGGCCTCTTTTTTATTTCTAACCTAAATTCTTTTTTTTGCTGTTCTTAGACCTTTCTTCAACTAAGAGAAATACCACCAGCCACCTCCCATACTTTAAGACAATCATTAGATTATTTCTTGGTTCCTCAATCCCTTAATCTTTCACCAAAAGATAGAGGGGGTATACTATAGTGACGGAAGATAGGTATTGTCATCAGGCAGATCTTATTCTGTTCAAATCCTGTTGGGCTCACTTGGCGTGTGACCTCCAGCAAATGACTTAAGTTCTCTGAGCCTCTTTCCCAGCTTCCTCATTTGTAAAATGAAGGTATCTTTTTTGTATATTGTTACAAAAATTAAAATAATGAATGTAATGCACCTACTACCACATACGTGGCCTACAGCAGAAACCCATTTTGATTTGTGATTCCGCTTTTTCCAAACTAGAGATCTTGCCTTAAAGGGTTGAATGTTCTAGAAATGAGTGTTCTAGACTGAAACGAAACTAGTTAAATGACAAATTGGCAACTCATTCTAGTAAGGAAGGAAAGAAACTTCACTTTCATTGCTGAGCTGTCACTGTGCTAGGGACTGCCCTCGCACCGCAGGAGGTGTGTGTGAGCGTCTCACCTCTTCCACTAATTTGTCTGTAAATGGAAATAGATCAACACCTCACCTGCCTCATTGATGATTACAAGGCCAGAATAAGAGCACTGTTGTAAGTACTTTGAAAAAATAAAAAGATATGCTCACTATTGCATTAATAGAAATCTATCACTATTTTTCATCTTTTTTTGTTATGGTCTGAGTTTACTTTCCTCAAAAATCCCCTGTGAGGCTGGCTTTCTGGGGGTGAGGCCCAGAGGCCTGCACAGGCAAGAGACGTTCTGCAGCGTGCTGGGAGAGGCCTCCTACTTCTACACTTGTTTGCTGTGATGTCTAGGTGAAGATAACCCTGTTGAATAGTCTTACCTGAAAGTCCCGTTTACGTAATCCTCCATTTGTATTTATGGTAAAATCAGATTGCATTTCTTTTTCCTGAGAAAAAGAGAATGGAACGATGGATTAGGGACCAATTTGTTTTTTCTTAGGTGTTGAAAAATAAAGGGAAATTTAGGAAGTATAAATGATCGGTTATACAAATGTGAAAATCATCAAAGAGCTGGTACCTGAATGGAATTAAACTTTGAAGTACTGTAGTCTTTCTTCATCAAAATATGCAAAATAGCATCATGGATTGTTAAGAAAAACATTGAGCTCTGGACTTCATCATCAAAAAATTGACAGCGAGTAAGCTTCTCAATGAAATCATCTGAAGAGGGAAAAGAAACGATAACCCTTAGGAAGAAGTAATTGGCCACGAGTTTCCCGTTGAGGCTGGTAATTGGAACTTCCATTTGCAAATATGCATTTCATTGATGTTTGGTTAAGTGTTTGTGGATTGTGATGGTATAATACTGGTGTATCATTAGTGTGTTGTCTTCTGGAACTAATGGCTGCCTATCTAATAAAAATATATTGAATGTGCTAATGTGAAAACGAAGAAGGAAAAGGTTCAAATAGGAAAAATTTAAGTTGTTCCTAGAAGAAAATTAATCTGTTTTCATTTGGGGAGGAGCCTAGTGACCTAATCTCCCTACTTAATGATTTGGAATGTCAAGTGTGGTTTCTTATTAAAATTTGGGCTTCTACCAAAATAGAACATATGCTTATGGACCAGTGATATGCTGTGGTTCTTGACTGCCAGGCCTATTATTTACCAGCGACTTAACTGTAGCCCTGGGTTTTATCAGAAAACATCTTCTTTAGCACCTACATTACCTCTCCAGTCACTTCAGAAATCTCATTTTTGTAGGCACTAATCAGCATTAGTTTGCTTAAATCACTCAACCAAATCATATCTGATGTCTACTATGTGTAAAACTGCCTGGGTAATAAGAATAATTAAAAGATAAATAAGACCTGAATCTTGCCCTCAAGGAAGACAGAACATTTATGTATAACTATAGCACTGAAAGGGAGAGTGTTGTGTAACAATGAGGGCAAGGAACAATCTAGTGTTTTCCTTTATTGGTTTATTAGTTTTAATGTACCTCTTAACACATAGTAGTTTCTCCTTTTGTTGAATGAATAAGAGATGTAGATCATGGACTATGGGTATTCTGGGAAAGTAGGTAAAGACCGTTTCCTCTTGGTGTGTATCTAGGAAAACTGAACCAAGTAGATACTATTTAAAGGTGCCTAGGATTTGGAGAAAGGTGGAGACAGAGAAGGTACTGAAGCACAGAGGTGAGAGAGTTTGTTCACAGGCAAGCTTTCAACATAGACAGGCCCTCCCAGTGACAGAGAGAGGGAGAGAGGAGGCGCATTGTCACCAGAACCTGGGAGGGAGGTGGGTGGCATGCAATGGGAAGGAAGGTCATGATGCTTCTTAAAGACTGAGAAGGATGCCGGGCAGCAGAGACGGCAGGAATAGATGCTTGCCCATGACGGGGAAGGAGTAAAATTGTTTGGTAGACTGAAAGGTTATTTGGATCAAGAGAATATTTTTACTTATAAAGAAGTCTTGAACTGGAGGATCTCTGGAGATTTTAGGGATAGGAGCCAGCAGAGAGGGAGAGATTAAAGATGCCAATTTCTGCCCTCCTGAGGACCTGTGTACCAGTTGTCCCTCCTCCTTAAAATGCTCCCCCCTAAGATACTGTCAGGGTTGCTGCCCTCACTTCATTCCAGTCTCTGTGCAAATGTCACTCTGTGGACATCCTTGATTGCCAGCCCACAACAGCACCATCTCCATTGCTCTGTTTCTTTTCTTTTTTTTTTTTTTTTGAGACAGAGTCTCACTTTGTTGCCCAGGCTAGAGTGAGTGCCATGGCGTCAGCCTGGCTCACAGCAACCTCAAACTCCGGGGCTCAGCGATCCTACTGCCTCAGCCTCCCGAGTAGCTGGGACTACAGGCATGCGCCACCAGGCCCAGCTAATTTTTTGTATATATATTTTTAGTTGGTCAATTAATTTATTTCTATTTTTGGTAGAGACGGGGTCTCGCTCAGGCTGGTTTCGAACTCCTGATCTTGAGCAATCCGCCCGCCTCGGCCTCCCAAAGTGCTAGGATTACAGGCGTGAGCCACCACGCCCAGCCCATTGCTCTGTTTCTTAACCCTGCTTTTTCTTCACAGCACTTAGCGCTACCTGAAATATGATTTTATTTGCTTATTGTGTGGCTTTCCTATGAGACTATAAGCTTTATGAGGGCAGGGGCTTTGTCAGATTCACTGCTGTATCTCCAGCACCCAGAACAGTGCCTGATAAATAGTAGGTGCTCCCAAAGTCTTTACTGACTGTGACATCCTAGGAACTAGGCAAGAGACAAGGAATAAGCAGGTGAACAAGACTAATACCTGCTTATTATGAGATAAACACAGAGGTGCAGAATGGTGTGATCTGTGTGTATTCTGTAGATGCAAACAGTATGAAGACCCAGTGCTCTGCCTGAGGAAGCAAGGAAGTCTTCAGTTATTATAGGAAAAATTCTGGAAGGAACTTTCTAGTCAGTAAATGAGATGGGAGGACATTATAGGGATGGATAACAACACTAATTAGAAAGTCCTTCCAGGGGGCCTGGGTGGACATGGAGAAGAAGAGACTGATTTAAGAGGAAATATTTATAGGACCTGGTGGCCCATTGAAGATAGAGGGAAGGAGAGAGGGAGAAATTAAAGATGGCTTTGGAGTTTCTACTTTGGGCAACTGAGTGCGTAGTGATGCAGTGACTGAGATAGGAAAGGAGCAGGAGTAGTTTCAATTATGTGTCTCTGAGATGCCTGGGGGCCATCCAGACAGTTGAGTACATGGGTCTGCAGCTCAGAAGAAAGGTCTGGGCTGGAGGTATAGTTTGGGGATTCATTAACATGTAGATACCGTGTTTCCCCGAAAATAAGACAGGGTTTTATATTTATTTTTCCTCAAGAAGACACCCTAGGGCTTATTTTTAGGGGATGTGTTATTTTTTTTAAGTACGGTACAACAATCTACATTTATTCAAATATAGTTAAGTCGTCTTCTTCTGGAACATCATCATAACTCTCCAAACCCCGAATTCCATCCTGAATTTCTTGCAACTCTATTTCCTTTAAACGATTGGCCCCAATGTTTCATATCCAGCAATAGAGCTCTCATGGGGGAGATGAGAAGGGCTGCTCGTCTTCTTTACTGCTCTGCAACAAAATGCATGGGCTGTGCAGGTATGCTGCGTAGCCACGTCCATTGCTAGGTCTTATTTTCGGGGTAGGGCTTATATTGTGCAAATGCTTAGAAATCCTGCTAGGGTTTATTTTATGGGTAGGTCTTATTTTCGTGGAAACACAGTACACTTGAAGTCATAAGCACGGAGGACATTGACTAGAAAGAGTCCATGGAATTAGAACTACTGAATGGAGTTTAAGGTTGAAGCTTGGGGAAGACTGACTGGTCCAGGGCATGGGAGAAGAGCCAATGTCAGAAATTGAGGAGTTCTTTGAGAGGTAGGAGGTGCAGCAGAAGAATGGTCCTGCAGAAATCAGGGAGGGAGAGAGTTTCAAAGACAAATGCCAAAGAAAGGAGCAAATGCTAAAGTAAGCTCCAACCGAAGGAGGCTGACATGGAGGCAGTTAATCTTGACAGTCTGATCAGGCACTGGCTCAAGCCTGTAATCCTAGCACTATGGGAGGTGAGATGGGAGGATTGCTTGAGGCTAGAGTTTGAGAACAGCCTGAGCAAGAATGAGACCCCCTCTCTACAAAAAATGAAAAAAATTAGCCAGGTGTGGTGGCATGTACCTGTAGTCCCAGCTACTGGGGAGGGAGGCAGAAGCAGGAGGATTGCTTGAGCCTGGGTGTTGGAGGTTGCTACGAGTTATGGTTCTGCCACTGCACTCCAGTCTGGGTGACAGAGAGAGCCACTGGGTCTCCCCACCACAAAAATTATTGACAATCTGAATATCACTGATAACCTCTATAAGGGCTACCTCATTAGCAAGGTAAAGCAGAAACCAAGTTGTTATGGGCTGAGGAGTGCAAGGGAGGAGAAGGAGAGAGAAAACAGGCTACTTTTTTAGGAAGTTTAGAGTAAAAACTGGTTAACATATTCACACCTTTGCTGTGTATTAAATTAGGATTCAAATTGTAAAATCCATTTAATTACATCTCAACACAACTAAAATATAAAGATTCTGTTTCCATAAGAGTTTCTTTCTTTTTTCTTTTTTTCTTTCTTTCTTTCTTTCTTTCTTTCTTTCTTTCTTTCTTTCTTTTTTTTTTTTTTTTTGAGACAGAATCTTGTCTGTCAACCTAGCTAAAGTGCAGTGGCATCATCATAGCTCACTGCAACGCAACTCCTGGGCTCAAGTGATCCTCCTGCCTCAGCCTCCTGAGTAGCTGGGACTACAGGCTTGTTCTGCAATGCCCATCTAATTTTTCTATTTTCAGTAGAGATGGAGTTTCGCTCTTGCTTAGGCTGGTCTTGAACTCCTGAGCTCAAGTGATCCTCCTGCCTCAGCCTACCCAGAGTGCTAGGATTACAGGCATGAGCCACTGTGTCCATAAGGGTTTCTATAGGCCTGGATGCAAATTAGGCTCCCTTCTTAATGAAATTAAATCCCTGTTGTTTGGAGAGGCTGTCTAGATTGAGCGTTGGCAGTGAGCCCGAAGTGGTTGTCAGAACATAAAGTAAAAATAAAACAACTTACCATCAGTTCCAACAATATACACGTCTACCTTGATCCTGATAAATTCTTGCAATATCTGTCAAAAAGAAAGTACATTTCCCTTAGGGAACATTTTTACTTGTCAGAAATGTAAAGAAAACTATCATAACTATATCTGACAGGTGGTATATTGCTTTTATAACCTTTTACATTTTGAAAAGAGATAATAGTATAAACAGATACCAAAGTTAAATGCAAGGCTCTGTGATAGAAAGAAATATACCCAAATAAAAGAGCCCTCCTCCTGAGAAGCTAAAAGTGATCACTCTTGAAGGAATTATGGGAAAATGTTCTGCCTCAAACTCACAAGAACAATTCTGATTTAATTTTAAAACAGTATCTTCTATGAGTGATGTCATCTAGAGCTTTCTAGCTATAAAAAGTAAAACAACAACAAACAAACAAAAAATTCCTAAGGCCCCTAAGTTGTTGATTATTCCTGTCCACAGTGACTGGACTCTTTACCCGTTTTCCTGGTCTCTAGGCTAAGAACAAATACCAGTAGTGATATGAGTAAGATCATATAAGGTAAGAAAAATAGCTTATACTGTTGATCAAATTAGGTGGTCATTAATATCATTACCATTATCATTGAATACTTTTAGAACCTCAGCTGGGCGCTGAACTAAGAATTCAGGCTTTAAAGAAACCCTAGTCAGAGTCCCTGTCCTTCATGCTATACTGCTAGGATCAAAAAATTGTGTGTGTGTTTCTCCTAAGCTAAAATAAACAAAAACAAAGACCAAGAAAGAAAAGAAAAAGCAAGCAGACTTGAGAGTTACGTGACATTAAAAAAATTTTTAAAGATGAGTTTGAAGGAAACTAAATTGATCCCATTTTCTAATTTTGTATGAGCTCACCCTTACTGAATAGGTCTTATCTCAGGGCAGCTCTCATACAGGGAGATTTTTGTAAAACTCCAAGAAAAAGAGATACATGTCGAATTTCTTAAACTTTCTTTATATGTGTGTCTGCATTTATGTTAGAAACTAATTTATTTTAGAAATGCTGACAAAACTATGGAAAGAAAATAGATGGCAATCTGTTTCAGTCCTGTTTTTAAATCACATGTGACATTTATTCTTCCCAATGTCTACTTGGGTTTTTTGTTGTTGAGACATATTTTTAATGGCTGAATGAAATTTCATCAGCTTATAATGGATGATGATAAAAACAAAAGGCTCCACTATTCCATTTTTTTCCCCAGGACCTTTCCCGATCTTTTCTGATTTCAGGATAATTTAGATAAAATGCCCATGAGGACTTGAAAGCACCATACAACTGAAATTTGATAGGAGACTGAGTGCAGTTGTCTACCCAGTCTTAATATACTCTAAGATTATATTGATACTTGATTTCTAATTAAGTATGTCTTATCTAAAGGAGCATCTTTCCACAAATACAGTTTTTACCTTTGGTCATGGTTGTTTCCATTAAGAAAAAAGAAATTACCTTTTTGAGACCCCTCATTGAAGAAACGTCGAGAAAGGATACTGCTGAAAAATCGAGAATGAGGCTGTGGAGGCTGATTCTGGGGACCTTAATGTTGACTGGAAGATCGCCATTCCAGTCAATCTGGAAGGGCAGGTCTGTGGTATTGATGGGCTGATCCAGTTCTTCTATATGGTTGTTGTCCAGCTCTTCGTCGGAGTCTTTTATGCTGTCCATGGTACATATAACTCCTTTCTGCGGGGAAGGATAACAAACACTGCAACTCTGAGCGAGAAATACATTGTGTATGTCGAGGATAGCCAGCGAGCTTCTGAAGCACAGATTCAAAGTTGGGTCAGACAGAGAGGGATTGTAGACATTTGTCTTTGGTACTTTCCCCAGGAGAATTAAGATTTTAGGGAGACCCTCACAGATGGCATTTAAAAATATCACATTACCTCACACATGAAAGAACTTGTTTGTCTGGCATTTCATTGAAAAGAATGGAACTAACACCTTGGATTATACTTTCCTAAGCTTTTGGCTCTACTGGGCTTAAACGTAGTCAAGAAACTTACTGGTGTCACTTGCAGCAGGCCTTGCTTCTGCAGTTTTCGTATTTTCTTCAAAGCTTTGTTGCGCTTGCGTAGGATGCGAAGTGGACTAAAGCCAACCTGAGAAACCATTGCTGTGTTACAAGAGCACTGAATATTCTGCTGGTTATATAGCATGATTCTAATATCGTTCACTGGGATGAATTGAGGGATTGGGACAGAAAATTAAGATATTTGTGATATAATTTAGAAGTGGTTTAAACTAAATCAGCAACGATGTTGTGTCATACCCATGGTCTGCTCAGTCTGTATGCAGTTATCAACATTCAAAAACCTCTGTATAGTCCAGAATTTATCCATAAATCCTCCATGAATGGATATAAACCCTATTTGAATCTTTTTGTGTTTTGAGCCTACATAACTTAGGGGATTTTATTTTATGTTTTCTATCTGTTGAGTGTGGGTAGCACCTACATGGTATTCTGCTTCTATACAATTTTTATGTTATTAAAATTTATATGATTTTATGATATTTATTATTATATAATTTTATTTTATAATTTTAGCACTATATTTGGGGCTAAGCCTTATGTTCCTCTTTTCAACATAAATGTGTTCATATTACTGCAATATTTAGCTCCCCAGTAATAAGAAAGGAGGATCAAGTTATGTAATAAAAAAAATCTTTGACAAAAAATTATAGTTAGATGGAAAAATACTAGATTAAGTGAAAAGGGTAGTGTAGAAAGCCATATATACAATATGATCCAATTTTTGTAAAAAAAACCCTGTTGAATAGAAAAATATCTGATGCATATCAACTGATAATAATAGGTCCTAAAGGCAGAAGTTCTATGCAAGATATAGAGTAGATCAAAAGGCATTTAAAAGTGAATACTGAGCTTTTTTGTTTCTTACCCTTAAAGACTGCTTCCTTGTCATCTTCACTCCAATTTTCCAGGGACCCTCAGTATTTACTGTTATTTAGTGTTAAATATTCATTCACTACTGCTATCATGAATCTCTTTAATTATGCAGTTAAATAGTAAATGCTCCTTGTTTCTGAAGTTGATGCCCAAAGAAAATCTGCAGGGTGATATCTATTCAAAATCAGTAGCCCAAAAACCTTATGGTAAATCTTTGTACTGTATAATAGATTTGATAAAAGGATTCTATATTGGAACTCATTCAAAGAGGCTTATTTTCCCCACATAGTAAGAGACCCCCTATAAGGTAGTTTCACCTCCTCTGGGACATGGGGAACAAAAACACTAAGACAACCCAGATTCGACACCATACATAAAGTCAATGGCCTTCTTATTAAAGAAGAAACATTCGATCCCCAGATACTCAGTAGATTATTTTTTAAAAAGTCAAATAACCCCAAACCTTACAGCATCGAGAAGTTTCTGCTTAAAGAAACCAATGTTCGCAAAGTAGATGGGAGATGGACATCTGAAAATTTTCACTCCTTCTGGCTCATACATCTATAAGGCAGAGAAATAATATCAGATGGTGCCCATTAGATTGATACTAATATCATTTAGCAAGTCAAGGAAAAATGAATCTTCCTTACGTCAGAATAATCTTTTCTATTCTTATAGATGTTGCTCCTTCCAACATTAGCCAGTGTGCTGCATTTGGGACTGTAGAGAAAACAAACAACACCAAGGAAATCACTCTGCATGTCTATTAGCCCTATAAGGCTAACACTGATTTTCTTCTAGCACACCAAAGCAGGCTCACTTTTCAGAATTTAAAAGGTTGGGGAAGCATCATGCCATCAGAGACCCTGGAAGGCAAACACCTTGTTTTACTTATCTTTGTGTCTTCCCAAAGCTGCTAAAACTGTGCCTGTCAGTTGCCGTATCACAGTTTACAAATCACTTCCATATGATTTTGCTACTTTGATTCTGAATATCACGATTCTTTGGTGAGGAAAGGCAGATAGGACCACCCAGGGAATGGATGAGGACGAGGAGAAGCAACATGACTCGCCTATGACCATTCAGTTTGTCTCTGTGTTTGTTGGGTCCTCAGTAAAGAATCGAGTGAAAATATAAATGAAAGAGTGAGGCAGCATTTCAATACCGAGGTATTCCATCAGTCTGGGATTAACTTTAACTATGACAACAACTCCTGCTCCAGAACGGCTTAGTTCCCAAGGAGCTTTATTCCTCTGTCACGCCATGTAATCCGAAATAGGCTGAGTGACCCCATGGTGGTGATATTATTATATGGCAGAGATTTAAAAATCAGAATGATGCTTGGACTGGATGACTCTTAAGAATCAAGGATTCCAAATGACTTTTGTGGAATTTTAGGGGGAGAGGGGATTTTAAGATGTTCTCTGATTCAGCTCCATGCTTTTAAGGTGGGAGTACAATCTAACAATCCATGGAAAGGGCGAGCCCTCCACTAACACATTCCCATGTTTAACAAGTCTAAGGCAAAGACATTAAACCTGCTAAGAATAGAATTACTTTTGGTTTACAGCTGGGCAAACAGACTTAGAGATTTATATGATTTCTTTGAATTGGCCTCAAAGCAAGGAGCAAACCAACAGCAGGCTCCCTCCCTGGGCTGATACACTAAAACTGGGCCATTCTATTGCCCTTCCGGCCCTAGGGAGCAACCTGAAGAAGGATGTACAGGCTAATCCTGGTAGATATGCACGCCTATCTTCTCTTAACCAGTGTTGATTTTTTTTTTCTTTTCTGATTTGGGGAGGTCAAAGCCCACCAGAATGCATGACAAGCACTCACAATTGGGTCCTGAACACGATGGTTAGCAGCTGAAATGCTATGCTAGCTGCCAGACCCAACCCGAGTCCTAGGACGATGACAAGGATGAAGGTTACGATCCAAATTAGCTGTGAAAAGAAAGCAACACATATATTACAATTTACTTTGATTAAAGTACAATGGCTTAGATTCAGAGCTATGAGAAAGCATGAACTTCTAGGGCCAAAATCGGAGGTGGGAAGTTGTCATCTTGGGCCAGGCAGCAAAGAGCACAGGAGAAGACACTTGTCCCAAAGGGGTCATTTCTGTTGGCTCAGGTTCTGGGCCACAGAAACATGAGTAAATATAAAAAAATCCAAAGAGACTGTATCCATTTCTAATCCCATCCCTGAACCAGTCAAGGAAGTGGGATTATGTCTCTCTACCCCAAGAAAAATTTCAGAACCAGCTGCTATTCGTTAAAAGTAGCAAATGAACTAGGAGAGCCCATACTAATCTTTTACTCTTGGTCTATTGATTTAGTTAATGGCTACTATCTCTATAAGAATTTTAGCATGCCAAAAGGGTATTAAAATTCCCCACAATTATCTATCGGGAACAAAAGTGAACCAGTGTAGTTTGCTGGTTTATGCTCTTACCATACCATAGAGTATGTTAACAAGCATTTTACACCACAGACTTTGACCCTGAAAAAATTATGAACTCTGCTTCTCACAGCAAGGCAGGTTGAGAACAAGGGGAGCCTTTCCCCCAAAAAAGAGTATTTCCAAAAGAAATGTTAAGAATTTAAATTCTTCGCAGATTCTCTAGAAACTAATGCATTATGTAATGAAGAACAGAAACCATGCATACCCTAAAATTCAGAGAGTTTCTGCAGCATTTGGGATGGCTGCATGAACTTTTAGATCAGATCTAAGGAAGTTCCGCATTAGTGTTTCATGGAGCACTTCCTGCTTGCAATAGCCCATCTTTTAAAGTTAAAATCCCAGAGAACAATCATTACAGTATGCAATTTAAAGATAGCAAATAAACTAATGTTAGTTTGAATAGATATCTAAAAACAAAATTTCACCTAGTTTACATTATAAATATGCATTCCACATCAGCATTAAAATGTCATTGTGATTTATTGCTCTTTCAAATACCATTTTGTCTACTTACACAATCATATTTATCCTTTTTCCACAATCTGCCTATTTCAGCAAACTGCATCAGCATTCCCTTTAAGTTTCCGAGTGCCAAAGCTGCCAGGACGGACTGTGAAAAACATAAAAACCAGATGTACTTTAAGTTAATCAAATAAACCATGTAGAAGCAAAGGTGAAGGCTGTAGATAAGTGGGTGCTTTAAAGGGCCTCAAAGCATATCAAGGGATACACCCTCTTCCGGTGTGTGATGCCATCATGCTAGACACTCCGGAACTGGGCCTACTACTTATCCTCATTCATGACTTTGTCCACACCAAAGTGACAAGGGCTAGACTGCTCTTTGTGATTATGCCATGGATGATCTGATGGCACTTAACCTGCACCTTGGGACAAAGAAAGGCAGATCTTCAGATCTATGACAGAAAATCACTGTAACAATTCTTCCCAGGCAGAGACAGTCTCATGTGTGTCTGTTTATTGGAGTCCAGGAGATGGGGGTTGCTCTTTATAAAACAAAATAGCTTGGGGATCTTGAGGTCCCAAAATGAGAATTCAAACCTTTTATGATTACTAGCAATCATGCCATTTTGTAAAGAGGAAGCCTAAGATCACAAAGGTTGACAATGACTTGTGACGGACTCTCTAGGACAGCATGAACCATATCCATCTTGTTACCTGCTGTATCCCCAGAACCCACGGGGGCAAATGCACATAGGAAGGGCTTAATAATTAGTCAATGAACTAATGAATTAATATTGCCCAAGCCAGTACTAGCCACTCAGAACACAGAATCTTTTAAGCAGCCCTGGTGTCAACACCCTCCACCACGGTGGAGTCACTGAGTGCTCTGCGGGCTGTAAACCTGGCTCTGCCATAGCCACGTTTCCGGCTTCTGATTCTTCACACACCAGAATGTGACTGTTTGTCTTGAGGGAATGATGGTAGTTATGGTGAAAAATGCTGAATAGTTAAGTGTACTCTCTTCCTTCTTTGGATTTTAACACAGTGGTAGGATCATGCCCTTCTCCCGAACACCCCCAGTTTGAGCTGTTCATTCTAAATGAGTATGGAGTTTGTACACTGACTACTTTCATACCATGAAAGTACAGTGTACAAAGAAAAGCCAAATATAGTTTTTATTTTCATGTCTTGAAGACAGTTGCACTAATCTGGGTATTTTTAATTTTTACAAGTAACTTTTATAATTTTATATCAAAGCAGTTAGTTTCACTCACTGAGAATAGAGGTCATTGTTTAGAAGAAATGTGGTCTGAAGTGACTTTAAAAAAGAAATGGCACACTAGTGAATGACAGTTAAAAAATGGTGAAAACTGTCTAAAGTCTGTCATTTACTTAACCATACCATACAAATGTCAGTGTAGTGGTCTTGATTTTGTACTATAGCTATATAAGATGTCACCATTGCAGTAGCTGAATGAAGGGTTCAGAGGATTCTATACAATAGGCTCCCCTTTTGCAGGACTCTTATGTAAGTATAAAATATATCAAGGGACACCTTTCAAAAGAGACATACTCATATTTGTTTCATAGAGGCATTATTAGGCATTATTTCCTACCTGATCAGTACTCCATGGAAAAATAATTTGAAATAATTTACATACACAATAGAGTACTTTTTATTTTTATTTATTTATTTATTTTGAAACAGAGGCTCACTCTGTTGCCTGGGGTAGAGTGCCGTGGCGTCAGCCTGGTTAGAGTGCCGTGGTATCAGCCTAGCTCACAGCAACCTCAAACTCCTGGGCTCAAGCAATCCTCCTGCCTCAGCCTCCCAAGAAGCTGGGACTATAGGCATATGTCACCAAGCCCAGCTAATTTTTTCTATTTTTAGTAGAGACGAGTCTCACTCTTGCTCAGGCTGGTCTCAAATTCCTGAGCTCAAGGATCCTCCCCTTGGCCTCCCAGAGTCCTAGGATTACAGGCGTGAGCCACCGCACCCAGCCTATAGAGTACTTTTTAAAGCAAAGACTACAGAAAGTTGAGAAACCATAAAAAGTAAAGGAGGATAATTTTCCCAGGAACTTGGTATTCATCCTGCATTTAATATAAATAATTAAGTATTTATAAAATGCTTAGAACTCTGCTGATGCTTAGAAACACTCAACAGATATTTATTGTTAGCTATTATTATGCATTATTTTGCTTTCACATGATAAGAAGAAGCAAAGTAGTTCTTCAGGTGAAATAAAGACATTCCTGACACAGTGGCCTAAAGAGAACTTCTCATATGATCCTTTATAGAAGGGACTTGAATTAACATCTTGGACAATGTACTGGAGTGTGGTTTATTCAGGAGAAAGAGACAGGGATTTTACGTGGTAATTATTTCTGCAGTGTCTTCAAATTCTTGTGGGGAGGTGGAGCCCATACCTGCTTCGGCAGCAGCACAGTAGGGCAGAATTCTCCTCTATATAGGGGTGAGTGTGTGTGTTTATTCTTATTGAGATATACATGCTTCTGTTTCTTTAGTGGTGACTTCTTGACTCCTTTATGCCATTCATTTTGAAATCAGTAGATTAGCATCTTTTTTGCAAACAGTATTCTGCCTGCTGGAAGACAGATGTGAGGCTCTTTGGGATGACCATGCTGACAGTCCAGAAACTTGGGGCCAAATTCACATTTTGGCTACCAACCAACAGAGAGAAAAGTCCTAGACAACAGCCAATAGACACTGGTGGGCTGTATCATGCCTCTAAGTCCTTTGTAGTCAGAAGTGTAACAGTTTGTAGAATGATAATAACAATGATAATATTAACAATAATGCCCATCATTTATCAAGTGCTTATCATCTGCCGGGCCCCTGGCTAAGTACTTCACATCATTATCTCATTTAATTTTCACAGCCACTGTGTGGCAGGTACTATTTCCTTCTCCTTTTTATTTTTTTAAATTTTATTTATTTATTTATTTATTTATTTATTTATTTATTTATTTTATTGTATACCTCAGGAGCCCAGATCCCCTCCGGTTTTTATAAAAGGTGCTCTTGAGGCTCAGAGAGATAAACTAATTTGCCCCAAAACACACAGATAAAAAGTGGCAGAGCCAGGATTAGAAGTAGGTCAACACAGCTCCAGCACCAATGCTCCAAGTACCACCTCAAAATCATATAAAAGCCTCAGTGGACGATGTATTTACTACCATCATCTTGTTTCCTAGAGATCCTATATTTTCCAGGGTCCAGTGCTTTTTAAATTCGGGTGCGGCAGCAGTTTACAAAGCTTTAAACCAAACCCTTAAAATGATGGCCAGAGGAGTATGAGGAAGAGGATGGGAGGTCTGTGTCTGGCTGTTCACCCCATCCGACAATCTGACGGGGTTGGTCTTGGAGTCAAACCAAAGCTCTAGGAGCTGTAGGGCGTATTCCTAAGAACAGTTTGTGTGGCTGGCAGCACCACTCTCTGAATTAGATAGAGGGGACCTGATTATCTTGACCTGCAAGAAAATCTTCACTTCAGTCCATCCCTGTTGACGCCGGAGTGCCAGGGTGCCTTCCTGTTTCAACATTAATTATACTCGGGGCTACACCCATGCAACGAGCAGAGTAGATAAGACCAGTCTGGCATTTGCATTCCTAACGTTCATAACATGCTGCCAGGGGAAAAGAAACATTTTTGATCCGCAGCGTACTGGCTAAGAAGAGTATGGAAGAGTTTGTAGTTACCTCATTTTTCCCTAGTTTAGTTTGTGCTTTCAGAGTTTAAGAACCAAGTCCTTGATCATCACCCAAAGGAGAGATGTTATCCAAGGAGACAGTAGTGTTACCTTTTGTAGTGGCTCCAGAAGAAATCCAATGCCTACAACGACTATCAGCACAACAATAATAGAGACAAGTCCAGCAATCTGTAAAGATAAAAAAAATTCTCATCACAAACTCGACTTTTCCCCTGGCTTGGATTTCTCAGTTACTGATGCTAGGATGGCCCTTGCAGCAGAGATCTTGAAATACCTGCGTTTTGCCTCCTGTGCTCTCCTGAATCGCTGATCTGGAGAGGGCGGTACTGCCCGCAAACCCTCTGAATGCTCCGCTGACTATGTTCCCTAGTCCCAAGGCTATTAACTCCTGACAGCAGAAGAAAGAGGAACCTTTGTTAGAAATGGCACCATCGATATTATGTGCACAAAATATTATTTAAAATTGCCTAATTAAACCCAGGGTAGGTCATATACTTGCCTGACTGCCATCAAGCTGGTAATCGTGTTTGAGGGAGTAGACGCTGGCAACCGAAAATGCCACTGCAAAGGCAACGATTGCAATGCCGAAGCTATCTCCTATGGTTGATGGGAAAATCGTCGGGTCAGGTGTAATAGGGGCCTGAAATCTAAAATTGAAATTAAACAATTTTAGATCTGAATATCACCAACCTGCTTAGAAACTCATATATTAAAATTGTTGGTTAAATCAATGAATGAAGGCAATCTAGGCTGAGCTGTGCCTCACTTTGAAGTATGATTTACAAGAATTTAGCCCCACTGAAAACTTTGGAATCTGCTATCTTGTTGAAAAGCAATACTGCCTGAATTTGATAAAAGATTGCAAATTCAATCCAATGATAGTCATTGATTCGATGTGATTTTGCCAGTGTAACCACGTTATAATGTGTGTGTATATTCCTGTAAACTTCACGCAAAGTGTCTTAGATTCTACTTGTATTGTTACACTGGGTTGCAAAGCATCACTTACAATGCCTCCAACAGTTATCCATGGATGGAGGCTCTTTGAGCAAACACAATTCTGACACAAGGAAAGCAAAAAAGTCTTCTCCCCATTGATAACAATAACCTTTCCTGGAACACCCCTGGCAAACAGATGGGCCCTGGACTCTGCCCTGCACGCCTCAGAACTGCTAGAGCCGACCGTGGCCCCAATGGGGAGTGGGTTTCACTTTAAAGTGATACAGTGTCAGAGAAACTTTCAACTTTCAACACAGAAGTCTTCTGTGCTTATGCCTCATGAACTCAGAGCAGTTAAATTACATTTACTAATTGCCAGGTTCATGTATCTCAAAGTCAGTATCAATTTACTGAGACACTCAGCTGCTATGGACATCTGTTTCTGACCTTCAACTTACTGCAAGTGGGTTCATTGGAGCCAATCAACTTTTTCTGAATTGCTGCCCCCATGTTTTGTGAATATCTACGGTAGTACATTTTCAGCTCTAATTTTGAAGAAGTACTATTATATCACACTCTGTTGCCATTATAAATCCAAAAGTTAGCTGAGAATCTTGCTTTATTTCTTAATAACTGGGACCCTATTATTCTTTTGGTCTGGCCTCTCAACACCATAGACAGAGTGATGTGATGGAGATGTACAGCCTGACTGTAAATCAGCAAAAAAAAAAAAAGACTTTTTTGCTTTCCTTGTGTCAGAATTGTGTTTGCTCAAAGAGCCTCCATCCATGGATAACTGCTGGAGGCATTGTAAGTGATGCTTTGCAACCCAGTGTAACAATACAAGTAGAATCTAAGACACTTTGCATGAAGTTTACAGGAATATACACGCACATTATAATGTGGTTACACTGGCAAAATCACATCGAATCAATGACTATCATTGGATTGAATTTGCAATCTTTTATCAAATTCAGGGTTCATTTCCTGGCTCTGCCACTTATCCTCTTCTCTGAGCCACAGTTTTCCCATTTGTAAAGTGAGGATAAGAATACTTGTTCTTTCTCCTTCATAGTTTTGTTGTAGGCTCAAATATAATAATACATGTGAATACTATTTATACACCGTAAAGCACAAAGTGTCCGTTAGCTATGATTATAGGATCCCTGCGGACTCTGAATACAACGTTTGTGTTTCCTCTCCCGTTTCAAGGAGCACTTCTCTTCAGCCACGTTATTTGCATTTAGTGTGTGAGACTTCACAAAATAACTTCGAAGGTGACATACTCATTAACAACAGATTAGCAATAATTAAGAACCATACCTTCCAATTATATTCTATTTGCAATCAACAGGAATCTAAGAGGCCTGCTCAATCATCACCCAGAAAAAAATGAAAGCGTGAAAAGCATGTTAAATGCCTAGTACCTCACTTCTTAGGTGTTAAGTTATAATAAGGGTGGTGTAGTTTGAATACTCAATGTAAGCCAGATGCTTAAGGAAGCCACACTCTTGACTCACTTAACTCTTAAAGAATACTATGTGATTGCTATTATCTTTAGCCCGATTTTTACAGCCAAAGACATTGAGCCACAGAGTTTAGAAATTTGTCCAAGTTCCAGGAGCGAGTCAGAATCAAATCTCAGGCACTCTGCCTCTAGAACAGGCAGGTTATGCTGCCTCTCACTTAAGTGTAATGCTTAATAAATTTGGGGTGCCCCCTCCCCTACCCCACATGCCTTGTGGTGTTTAAACCATTGACATTTAAAATGTATTTACTAAAGAAGCTTATTATTTAGGTCTGTAAGATTTAATTCAGTGATCTTAAATTTATCTTCTATTTTGAAAATACTTCTAAGAAACCGGGTGTGGTGGCTAACTAACACTTATAGTTCCAGCTGCCATAATGTAGTAGCTGAGGGAGGCTGAGGCAAGAGGATCACTTGAGCCCAGGAGTTTGAGGCTCCAGTGAGCTATGATCATACTATATCAGCCTGGGCAACAGAGTGAAACTCTGTCTCCTAAAACAAAAACAAAAACAAAAACAAACCCTTCTGTCAAGATTCTCTTTGATTTTGCATTTATTTATTTTTCTATATTGGTTTTTGTCTATCAAGACATTTAAATAAAGTATAATCACTTAAAAGGTGCAGGATGGAAGGAACCCATAGAACTGGTCTTTCAGTTTCAGCCTAATTTCCACTTTAAAAGTTTTTAAAGTAAAAGTGATGTTTGAGAGTCATTAAGCATAACACATGAAGATCTGGTAATAAGAAAATTTCTTTTGCTTTAAAAAAGATATATGTATATTTGGCTTTAGAAGAATTTGGCTGTTTTTAAGTCAGTAATACATATAACTGATTTCTGGAATTCTCAAATACTTATTAAGCATGGAGAGGGAGAGAGGTATTTTTTTTAAAAAAACAAACAGGAAAACAACGTTTCCTTGGTAAGTAAGTTGGAAGAAGCTGATATTACGGTTAGGGGAAAGAGAGCACAAAACTGGATCTTCTTTCTCAATCTACTAAATGAAATATATTTAAAATTCCTTGTACAATCTGGACTTCCCCTCCTTTTGCAGAGGTAAAAGTTGCTCTGGCCTTGTTTTGAATTTGATCACGATAAAGGACAGAGTGTGCCTATCTGGATTGCTCAAGCGGCATGCCGGTATTCCTTCGGTGTCTCTTTTGAACTTTTGAAACTTGGCTCCAGGAACCTCAAACAAAGCACTACATATTGTTTATAGTAATTTATGGACAAGGAAATCTGGTTTCACTTGGTGCTTCTTAATGAGGAGAAGTGGTTTAGTTTGCCTATTTTTCTACTCTCACTACTTTGCTAACTTTTACTTTCCTGTGAGTTCCTGCTGCTCTCAGTCCCTGCTTGTCTGGTTTGTGAGATCTTCTACAGGAAGAAACTTTCTGATATTAAGAACTGTGGACCTTGACGTTCTCTGTAGCACCTTCCTAGAAGGAGAGCAGCTAGCCTTCCTCACGGGTGCAGTGTGCAGGCAGGGTTCTGACGAGGGCTAATGCATTTCAGATTGTACATCTCCTGTAGCTACTGCTTACTCTCTGCTTAGTGCTTGAAAAATACCATTGTAGGAGATCCACTTACCCTACTTGCATGTCCCCAACTACGGACACATTAAACCTGGTTTGGAAGTCACAGCCATAGGATACACCCGTTGCAATCACAGTCTGCAAAGTTATAAATTGCCCAAGTTAGAAATATGAGATGCAACTTGCTTTGGGGAAAACAAACAAACAATCGCCAAAACCCAACCTTGGACCTGTTAACTAAGAATCTCCAGCCCAGGCTCTGTTACTTTTAAAGAAGTTCTGAGGAATTCTAACATGCCACCAGGGGTGGGAATCACAGCTGTAATTCAAATAGGTCTATCGCCACATCTTGCTAAAGGTCTTGCACTCTGCACTCTCCTTGTCTTACGTGAAAAGAATAAACCCCAAATCACAAGAGGAAGTTATTAAATTCTGAATGAATAGAAAATCATACTAAACATTATGTCCAGAAACTGCAGAGGTGGCCTCTGCCCCACCCAAACCTCCTGATCTACAGGTGGTGAAGGGGATGCAACATATAAACACTAGACTAGCTATGAAGGAAAATTGTAAAATGGGCCGGACAAGGTGGCTCATGCCTGTAATCTTAGCACTCTGGGCAGCGAAAGAGGGAGGATCACTTGAGGTCAGGAGTTTGAGTTTGCTGTGAGCTAGGCTGACACCATGGCACTGTAGCCTGGCCTGGGCGACAGAGTAAGAGTCTGTCTAAAAAAAAAAAAAAAAAAGAAAGAAAAAAAGAAAGAAAAGAAAAGAAAAGAAAAGAAAAGAAAAGAAATTCTTAAAATGATCATTTACCACGATGAATTCAATTGGGATAGGCACTGGAAGTTTGTCTCGGAAGCGCTGATTTATTTCTTTAGCCACAAATACGATAAACAGGACAAGCAGGGATGTCACAAGGTCAGCAATATTAGTATTTTCTATTTGTGTGAATATGGACTCTAGTACCTATAGTTATAAAAACAGAAAAAGCCGAAGTCCTGTATTAATGTATAATTTGGCTACAACACTTATCTGCAAATAGGTAATAAACATTGGAGCAAAAGGACTGACATAGAGTGATGGCGGTTTGCAGTTCTGTTCATGTTAACCATGAATATGAAATTGTAGAGACTAGCGGGGAGATATGAGAGGGAGAAGTTAGCATAGTGTAGGTGACACACCGGTTTGGGGAGGCTTCCAGCATTTTTGCTGTGAATCTCTGGCTAGTGTCAAATTTTGTTGGATACAACAGGTCTTTTCTGTGTCTAGGACTCTTTGGCCATTGTTTTTTTATTTCACAATCATTCCTACTATTGTGTCCAGGGAATAACTTCTAATCTTTGATATTTTTTCTTAGAATGTATCACCTTAATTCCTGGCCTTTTTGAGGGGCTTAGACATCTCACATTTCTTAGCTGACTCTCCATGTCACTTTTGGAAAACTGTTTCCTGGCTAACTAGGAAACCGTACCCTGTGCATGGTCTTACTTCTTGAAGCCAGTTGGGTTCCATATCTATGAGCCCAAGACAGGTCGAGCAGGCCCCAGCTGGATCCCAAGTTGCATCTAGAACATTCCACTTTTGGAATAGTTCTAGAGGGGAATGAGAGAGCATTGGTTCCAATTTGGAGCAAGTTCTGTCTCAGATTCCCAAGGACTGTCTTGATAGAAGAACTAAGAACACTATCTGTTCTACTTTGCATCTCTGGAGGAGGGGAGAAACACTGTCCTAATGACATATTGGTCAATTTCCTTTTGCTTTCTAAAAATGGATGCATCAAAGGCCGAAGAGCTGCAATTCTAAAACAACAAGACCTACTTTTTGAGAAATAAGAAAACATTATAACTCAATTAGCAAATTTCTCTCAAAGTAAGATTTTGAAAACATTTAAAAAATTTGGGACAAAATAGTAAAGCTTTTGATAATAGACTTTTTTTTTTCTTTTTGAAAATACTTGAGTCAAATCTAAGCAAAGTATTATTTAATTTTTATTGTTAATGTTACTTATATGGTAGATGTGGTCAATTTTTGGTGTCATTCTCTTTGCTACTTTTTCTTAATGGGAATAAATTTTACAACCTGTAGTTGATGGCAAAGGCACTAAAGGAAAGTTCTCCAAGAAACACAATAGTAAGTTTCATGCATTTCAATATTTTTTAAGCAAAAGAAATACTTACTTTGAAAAGTGAAAATGGATCCGTGTGTGGTGGGACTGACAGCTGAAGAATGAATTTGAGCTGGGAAACCAAAACATGAATGGCAGCAGCAGTGGTGAAGCCACTGATTAGGGACTCAGATAAGTATATCACTACAAATCCTATCCGCAGAACCCCCAGGATCAACTGGAAAAAGAAGAACAAAAGCCTTTGTTAGTGCAGATAGGAGTATACCTCAGCAAACTAAAGGATCAGCATTGAAATGATTCAAAATGTAAAGGCTCAACCTGTAGGTATATGCCTTTGAGAAGCAGATGTCCCTGCCTCCTGAATGCCTCCCACCCTGGGTTCCTCCCTCTCCTTCCCTTCCACCCCACCCCCAAGTTGACTGTTACATCGTGTTCAAATAGGATGTTAAGTCTAGTATGTCCCCAAGTCTAGTATGCCTTTTTATCCCCCCACCCATATTTTTAGGAAAGAATCACTCATATACCTTTTACAGCAGAATCCTATCTAGCATCAGCCCTCATAAAATTGTAGATGTAATTTTAAGTTACACTTTCTAGTTGCTGTACGAATGTCTATTCACATTTCATCAAAAAATTACTCAACTTGATTAAGAAATACCTAAGTGCACATTGGACATCAGAAGTGCTCAATTTTAGCTGGGGGTTAAGGGTTGTTAATTCCTTCCCCAAAGCATCATTGAATCCATCCAATTCAATAAACTGAATTGGATGTATTCTCCTTCTCTTGAATATTTTGTCTGACTTTCCACTTATGTCTCCAGAATGCAGCCAGAGCTGTGGGTACACAAAGTCCAGCTGGGTTCCATTCCTATACTAGGTGTAGAAATGTATTAGGAACTAATGAAGTTGTCAATAAGACACACACATACATCCTTGTAGAAATTGACTTTCCTTTCTTTAAGAAATGGTCTTAACCCATAATATCATTAATTGTAAGCTTAGGCAACATCTTGAAAAGTCCATTCAGCAATGGTGTCAGGGTATGGCTTAGGAGTGAGGCTTTGGGCCTCACTATAATCTTCTTCAGCTTTCCTCACATCTTTGATGTGAACAGCTTGAAGTGCAAAGCCCCCACCCCTCCCAACTAGATTATAGCCTCTGAGGAATTAGAAAGAAAAAAATTTCAAAGCCATAAATGTCACTATTACTTGCACATGGTTATGTTTCTTGACTCTATCAATTCCCAGGCATTTTATTGAATTAAGCAATAATAATTTCATTTCTCACCACTTGTATCTCCTGTTCCCATTTTTCTTTCTATCTAGACTGACATTCACTCCTATTTGCAACGTGTATCCACCATTCTCCATTTGGTTGTGATGAGTGACCCTTCTTAAATGATTTCCTATGGGCCACTGAAAGAGGGTCACAAACCAAAGGGAAGATGGAGAGGGGAAGCAGGAGGTAGAAAAAACAGAAAGATGTGTACCAGCAGATTGGGGCGACAGGTTACATGAGAAACTGCTCACCTGGATGATTCCAGAAAGCACTGTGACTGTTGCAGCCACCATCACCTTGTGCTCCATCGATGACGAACTATTACTTGCTGAACTATTCGAGGAGTCCATAGTAGTTGTAGTGGCATCTATGGCTAGTCTCGAAACTACTGCTCCCAACATCGTACTCAGAATTGGAAATGGACCTGATTAACAGCAGGTGAATCGTAGTCAACAAGTGCCTCCCTAAAGTATATTGTCTTTCAACCACAGAGTGGCATATAAAAAGGCTGCCATCTCCGGCCCTGCCCTCTTTCCCAAACCCCCAGTCCTAATTCTTACAGGAGACTATGACTCTTCTCCTGGGTTATGCAGTTTGGAATTGATACAATGTATGGCTAATACAATTCATAGAGAAAAAGCAATGTGAGCATTAATCAGCCCAGTAACTGACTTACCCACAGATAAGTGTCTTGAAGTACCCAAGAAAAAGTAGACTATGCCTGGGAAAAAGGCCGCATACAACCCGTAGATTGGAGAGATGTTGACCAGCAGAGCAAATGCTAACCCTGTAAACACACAAGCAGCAGGGTCCTTATTTTGTACAGGAGGAACCATAGAAGTTTTCATCAGGTTCTGGTATTTTTTTTTTTTTAGGTTCTGGTATTTAAGATTGGACCTTTAACAATAAGTTTCTTTATTAACTCAAAATGTATCAAAGATGGAACTGTAAGAACTGAAACTATAAAAAGCCTTAGAAAATAAAACATAGGTACTAGTCTTTGTGACTTTGGATTAGACAATGGTTTCTTAGAAATGACACCTAGAGTATAAGCAATCAAAGAAAAAACAGACAAATTGGACTTCATCACAATTAAAAAATGTGATACTAAAAGATCACATTTAAAGTTTAAAAGATACTATCAAGAAAGTGAACTGATAACTGGCAGAATGGAAGAAATTATTTGCAAATCGCATATCTCATGAGGGTCTAGTACTTAGAATACAAAAATAACACATGCAATTCCACAATAAAAAGACAAATAACCCAATTTAAAAGTGAGTAAAGATTTTCATAGACATTTCTCCAAAGGTATACAAATGGCCAAAGAGCACATGAAAAAAAAGTGCTCGACATCATTAGCCATTATAGAAATACAAATCAAAAGTACAATGGGATACCACTTCACACCCACTAGGATAGCTAAAATAAAAAAGATGGACAATAACAAGTGTTGAGGATGCAGAGATATTCAAACTCCCTTATATTCCTAGTTAAAATGTAAAATGGTGCAGCTACTTTAGAAAATAATTTAGCAGTTCTACAAATAATTAAACATAGAGTTACCATATGACCCAGCAATTACACTTCTAGGGATATATTCAAGAAAACTGAAACATATTCACACAAAAACTTTCATACAAATGTTCAAAATAGCATTATTTATAATAGCCTCCAAGTGGAAACAACTCGAATGTCCATCAACTGATGAATGGATAAACAGAATGTGGTCTACCCATACAATGGAATGTTATTTGTCCATAAAATGGAATGAAGTACCATATATGCTACAATATGCATCCACCTTGAAAATATAATGCTAAGTGAAAGAAACTGGACACGTGACACAGATTGTACAATTCCTTCTATATAAAATACCCAGAATAGGCAAATCCATAGAGGCAGAAAGTCATTGCCAGAGGGGTGGGTGGAGGGGGGGACATGAAGTGACTGTTAATGGGTTACAGATTACCGTGGAGTGGTGGTGGTGAAAATGTTCTGGGATTATTAATAGATATTAGAGGTACAGCCTAGCAGATATATAAAAACCACTGAATTGTACACATTAAAAGGATGAATTGTATGGTACAAGGACTATATCTTTAAAAAGTTACCTTGTAGTACAGACACCAGCCCTGTGCTGATACCAGAAACGATGTCACTGAGCAGCCATTCCTTTAGCCGATATGTAGGTAACCAAGATAATATGGGGAACAAAGAGACGACAATTCCCTTGGCCTTTCGTGTGGAACAGCTGAAAACATGGGAAACCACAGGTCAGTCAATTCACATCAGACTTTAAGTTCAGTACTTAATTGTAGGTGGGAGATTGGTAAAGATGATAATATATTAAAGATGAAATTAGTAATTTCACTTTCACTATCATTCCCCTCTTTACCTGTATCAGCCGCTCCCTGGTCACCACCAAAGGAATACAAAATAAATAAAATAAAAAATACCTGCTTTACTTAACCCTAATAAAGCCTGTCTGTCATGGTCAGCTTGAACTGTGCAATATTCCACTGGAGAATTTACCTCTGTTCCCATCTGTTAGCTGTCTGATTTGGAAAGACTGTGTTGAGAGCTGAGATGGTGTTCGTTTTAGACACTACCTTTCCAACTCTGGCAGAGAGTAGGAGGTTCGGAAATCAAGGATGAAAGACTCTATAGAAAGGAGAGCTTGAAAGCTAGAAAATTTAGGAGAAAGTGCTTCATTTATTCCTAATGCCAGCACTTTAAGATATATCTTACCTACAACATGATTTGAGATGATCCAGAAGTGTCTTATGATGTCTGTCTTTCTTCTTATGTTCTTCCCCAAAAGTATTTGAAGAATACACTGGCCTGGCCACAACGTACTGATTCCCAATGGGTTCGATCATTTTGCTTTCTCTGGGGCTGTGGCAAGTTGAAGACCTTTGGAACTATGTGGTGAACCCTTCTTCTTGGCTTTAGCAGGTTAAAATGCCTGAAACCAAACAGAGCTTGCTTCTTAAATAACTCAGAGATAATGTGATGCAATTTACAGATGAGTGAGCTCTGAACTGAACGTTACCACCGTTTGAGATCAAAAAAGGCAGGATTAAGGGACCTAGATTGTGTTTTGCGACAGTGATACCACTTTTTACTCCAATGAGCTGGATAAGTAAAGAAGGACTTTAATTTTTTTAAAAGGTTGCCAAAAAGTAACAAAAATCAACTCAATTTACTAATCAGTGAGTCCATTTTTTACTTGTGAAGTAAGATCTTCTCATCAATGTTTTTCCTAGAAACATTTCTAAAGTTACAGCATTGGAATCCAGAGACAGTTTAAGTTTTAAGTCTATTTATTGCCTCTAACTTCAGTCAAGGCTGTTCCAATTTATCTATTAGAATTTTTATAATATCTTATAAAATGCTTTTAATTTGTGAAATTCAGAAATACTGTCTGTTTCAGTTATTTTCTTATTATTTCTGGGAGTTAGATTGTTTTACAATTTATAGTTGGAAAAACTGTGGCACAAACTGGATATTATTTGGTTACTTAGTTCATAAGTGATAAGGTCTTTTGTAAGGAAAAATCTTGGGCGAGTTACTTCACCTCTGTTAGCCTCACCTGTATAATCGGGGTAAAGATACCCAAGTTTCAAGGTGAATATGAAGATTAAATGGCGATGTTTTCAAAGCATCTAGCATTGTGTCTAGCACACAATAGGCACTTCATAAATGGTACTTATTACTTTAACTATTAGTGTTTTCTGCACAAGATGTTTAATTTTTTATTCTTATCTCAATCCTGCTTCTA
This sequence comes from Microcebus murinus, assembly GCF_040939455.1. NCBI lineage: Eukaryota > Metazoa > Chordata > Mammalia > Primates > Cheirogaleidae > Microcebus > Microcebus murinus. The sequence continues at coordinate 63,744,834 of NC_134112.1, forward strand.
TTATACTTAAAGGATCAATTTTACAAAACATTTTTATGCATGTTGCCAATTTAGTCTTTATAATTCTTTGATGTACTTACTGTTACTATATTATTACTATTATTACTATTATTTTCTTCTTACAAATGAGAAAATAATCATGCACACCCCCAGCCCCCAGCAAAATCCAAGTACTTTTTCTCAGGTCATATAGCTAGTAAAGTGTCTGAAATGGGACCTGCATTTTCAGACTTCTTTGCTATTTTTTCTATGACATGCAGCTTCTTTATTGTCCAATATGAACATAATTGAAGAACATTCCAACTAAACTGTTAGCACTTTTCCCCCAATCTTGAGTCTGTATTACTACCCAGATTGCCCAAATTCCGTTCCTTGACTTAAGTCATGGTGATTAATTGACTTATTTCACACTAGATTGTATCTTGTTACATGGTGCTCTCATGTATCTCGTGGGATTTTCAGCATGTTTGCAGAGCTCAGGTTATAACCAGGAATCAGATGCTGGCCACAACTGCTGGCCTCACTTGACCTCCCTCTGACCACCCATTTCTCCCCTCCCCATCCCATTCCCCAACCTCCCCCAGTGCCTTCTGTGCTGGCCATCTCTGACCACAGGGCACTGCTTCTGCCCCGCCCCCTGCCTTGACCCCCGCACCCCCTAGAATTAGAGTCCCTTTGAGCTCAGTTATGACTTCTAGACCCCCCTTTGCTATTCCTTCTGAGTTCCCCACCCCCTCTGCTCCCAAGCTGCCTGTCTTCCCTTTTGTCCCTATCTCCTCCTCCATGTCCCCACCCCTCAGTTCCAGGGGTCAGAGCCCACTACCTAGACAGCATGTCCCTTTATGGGAAGAACTTGCTCACGAAGTGGAGTTGGCTTGTATATTGCTGTGCATAGCATGGATTTTCATCCCTTTTTGCCAAGCACCAGCAATATGGTTGGGGCATTAACAATTAAGATCTCTGTGGTCAATGACTTCTGACATCTTGGATCTCTCCCAGAGGCTGTCTGGAGTGTCTTTTGAGAACAGACACTAAGCCTGCAAGGGATTCAACCTAGTCAAACTGAGGATGAAGAAGACTCAAGCACTGTGTATTTTTAGTTCTGTCAGATGCTGCCGTGGACAAGAAAAAAAAAAGATTCTGTCCTTTGATTGCTTTGCTCATGTTTTTTTCATCAAGGAGTTCACAGAAACTATTAGTTCTTTTCCTTAAAAAAGATACTGAAGGTACTCCCCCCGCCCCCCTCCTCGCCCCCCCCCCCCCGTGGTTGTATATTTTCTCTCTGCTGAGTTATAGCCCAATGTTTCCCTTGCCTATGACAATGAGGGCAGAGATCACCTCATTTCTGTTCAGCCTCCTTCCCTGAGGCCTGGCTCCCTCACACCTTCTGTTGGATCGAGAGCCTGAACAATGGCCTTTCTGCTGCAGTCTAGAAAAAGCCTCCTCCTCACCAAGGGCTGCCTACAGGGGGTGTTCAAGGGCAGGAATGGGGCAGCTTACAGTCTTTCCAGAATTTAGAGAGAGATCTCCAGGGCCACATTCTAGTCTTTTTTTTTTTTTTTTTCTTCCTTGCTCCCATCCCCGTTTCCAAAAGCTGCCACCTCCACCCCAGTGGCACCTCTGCTGAAGAGACGCTCCAGATAGTCATAAATTAACGTCGTTCATTCTCTGTTTTGTCATTTCTGAGATTCTTGAGAATGACCTACTTTAGTTAGGAATTCAAAAGCAATTTTTCTTAACTTTTTTTTTTTTTACCTGAACAAGTTACTTTTTCTCCAGAAATTTTTGGAAAACATTCTTTTGGTTCCTGGAATCACAATTCCAGTTTCAAATATTACACCCATATTAACATCTGCCTTTTTGTGCTCTATCTTCGTGGCTCAGTTCTCTCCAGGTTCACTGGGGTGTCAGTGACCTTTGTGGGGATTGAAATCCATTCTCAGGGTCCCTTCCCCCTAAAAATGTTAGAACTTTGAGCCTTATTGGTATATATTTCCACTTTTATTTGCCTTCCTGTGATGTGCTTTCTAAAATTTTTTGTTCTGTAAGATATATATATATGTATATATATAGATATATATAACACATACATAGACACACACATGCATACGTACATATACCTACATACTTTGGTGCTGCAGCTTAATCATATACATTGTTGCTCTTTGCTCTGTTATTTTTTTGGCCATCCTAACTGAAGTATCTTTTATTTTTTTGAGCAGAAATTTAATCCTAGGATAAATTTCTGAAGTTTGGTTTCTCAATTTAACTATTCCAGTTTATCAACAACTTTTTGATATTTCTAGGGATGGTCCTGTATATATCCCTCCCCGACCCCTCCAAGTTCTACTCACTTCCCCTGCAGTCTAAGTACCGAGATCACCCGGGGTCTCCAGGTATTTGGGAATATCCCCACTCTGCCTGCCCTACTCTGCTGAGAAGTGTCTTAGGGCCCTGATTTTTCCACTCAGTCTTTATCTTGTCTGTCTTGTAGTCTTTCAAGGGTCTGCCCTTTTTGCTGGGAAACAACTCATTTCAACCAAGATGCCCATAAGCAATGCTGGGATGGGACTTTAATTAGTGGCCATTTGAAACCTGGAGGCAGGCAAGCGCACAGAGTGTCTCCCAGCCCCTCCCCTGTCACATTAGGTGCTTCCACGCTTGCACAGGCAGCTCTTAGTGACACCGCTGGTCAGTAGATGTTCAACCTAACGAGGGTCTTCATAAAGACATTGCTGATGTCTTTATTGTAAAATGTCTTTTTGTCCTTTGGGTAGATACCTAGTAGTAGGATTGCTGGATCCAATGGTATTTCTATTTTTAGTTCTTTGAGATATTTCCAAATTATTTTACCTTCCACAGAGGTTGTACTAGTTTGCAGTCCCACCAGCAGTGTATGAGTGTTCTTATCTCTCTGCATCTACACCAGCATTGGCTGTTTTGGGACTTTTTGATAAAAGCCATTCTCACTGGAGTTAGACATTTGCACTCGAATGTTTATGGCAACACAATTCACAATTGCAAAGATGTGTAAACAACCCAAGTGCCCATAAACACATGAGTGGATTAATGAAATGTGGTATATGCATACAATGGAATACTACTCAACCATAAAAGCAAAGGTGAACTAGCACCTCTTATATGATCCTGGGTGGAGCCACAGCCTATTCTTCCAAGTGAGGTATCACAAGAATGGAAAAACAAGCACCACATGTACTCACCAGCAAATTGGTAGTAACTGACCAACACTTAGGTGCTCACATGGAAGTAATATAAATCAGATGCCAGGCACACGGGAGGAGGTGGTGGGGATGGGTAAACTCACAACTAATGGGTGTGGAGCACACTATATGGGAGATGGCCGCACTTGTAGCTCTGGCTTGGGCGATGCAAAGGGCATTATACGTAACCAAAATGTTTGTACCCCCATAATATTCTGAAGTTAAAAAATATAATAAAATAAATAAATTTTGGGGGAAAAAAGACATTGCTGAAAACACCATACTGTTCCTGAAATCTGCTGAAAACACTCCTCCTTTCGTGAATCTCAAGATACCCCTGGGGCAGTCAGTGGAAAACCAGAGGTAAGCCAGCCGTCTTTCATCTTTCGTGAGTTAGTCCTTGGACAAGGAGAAATTCAGCAGTGTCCTGGTAGCTGTACTTGCGGGAGGCAGCGGGGGGGAGGGAGAACAAGCGAACAGCTACTCCTGTGAGCACTGGAGAGGGACTGGAAATCAAGAGCACACAAAGCTCCACATTCTGGTTGGTGTCAAGCTGGGTGGAAGCACAGAGAAGATGGCATCAGAATCGGGGAGGGTCACAGTGGTGACTAAGAGGGGAGAGGGTCTCTGCACTGATATTGGTAAAGAGAGGTCAGAGGGGTCAGAGGCCGGGGTGGGCAATAATTTCCAGTTCAATGCTATAATTCTTGAGTGCTTCCGTCACTTGTGAAACGGAGCAGGGTAATTAAGCTATGTTATAGATGTATGTATATCAGAGGAGAGAAATAAATAGGTACATTATTATTCAGAACATAGAAAACTCTCCTGTGCTTCTCTACCATTCAGTGATAATGGGTTCAAAGCTATTAGCATCTTACAAAGCCTTCCAGATTGTTCTTGAAGCTAGAGCCATTCCCTGGAGAGAGAGAATAAGCTGACATAGAAGGTGTCTAAAGGCGATGGAACTGGGTGAGGGTCCAGAGGCTGTGGGGGCAGTTCCCCCAGATATCCAAGGCAAGATGGCTAAAGGAAAACATTCTTGACTTTTTTTTTTTTTGGCCAAAATTATGTGGATAATTCACACAACTCTAATTCAGTGTCCATAGTGGGCCAGAACATAGCAGATGTCTTGCATTGCTAATTCAAGAAGTCTGTTTATGTGTTTTATTACATTTTACAGTGGTCTTATAATATCTCCTAGGAACATGGTTTTAGCATCTCCTAGGAACTTGGTTTTAGCTTAGTTTTAGTTTATGCACTAAACTTATTTTTTGTCAGTTCTATTGCTGTTAGATCTGGAGCCGAGAGAGAGACACATGAAGTCTCATGTGTAGCAAAATGCTGTTTGAATATCTGGGTGCAGATGGGTGGAGGAGGAGAGAGGGGAGAACCCTGGGTTTTATGGAGGGTTTCTCGGGGATGGGGAAGACTGAGTAACACCTGCAGAGATAGGGGAGAGGGTAGCTTTGGTCCTTATCAGGAGGAATAGAAGCGACCTGTAGTTGGTTGAAGTTAGATTTACGACCTTGGACCCTCCCCCCCCAGACTCCTGTGGCTTTTGTTTCACAGGCTTTATGATATTTTTTGGGTTCCCATCCTGAACAAACCTAACAATTACTGCATTGCCCATAATAATGAAAAGCTAAATCAAACTTAATTTAGTTAGGAGGTGTAGTAGAAAAGGGTGAGAATTTGGCAACTAAGGAGACCTGGTAATATTAGGATCGCTGGCTCTTCTCGGGACAAAGGTTCCCTGTTTTGATGCTGTTTCGAGCAATTGCTCCACCTGGGAAGAAGCATAAGGGCAGGCAATCCATTTTGGGGTTGCCCCATCCTTAATCCTATTCCCAGCAACTGCTACATGTGGGCGGGGAGGGAATACCGTTAACAATCTAAGAATTCCCCAGCCCAGGCATGATATTTAGAAAGTGACCTTTTTCTCACGCACAGGATTTTGATAAGAAAGAAAAAAAAAAAAGGAAAAAGGAAAAATATAAAAATTAAAATAAAATAAATAAAAAAAGTGACCTAGAGTAACCTAAGGGTAATTAATATGCCATTAGCTTGAATCTGCCTTGGGGTTCACCCCCTCCAGGTGGGCTTTCTTAGAGGCAGCATGCATATACACAGATGGAATTTTGAGGACAACTGTTGATCATTTGGTAACATCCTACACCTCCCAAGAGCCCTCCCTCCAGACAAGTCTAATAAAAGGAAACAATCCGAGAAGTAAGGAAGTGAGCGCGTCAGTGAGCTGGTCTGTCTCTCTCCGCTCACGGGGATGGACCCGTTTCATTCTACAGTAAAGAGCTGCTCTTGTGAAACTGCTCCCTGCCTGAGGTTACTCCGTTGTAATGACCTTGCTGGTGATTTTCCCAAGAAAGGAGTCAGAGGACTGGGATAATAGTCTGGACTTGACATTGTGGGGTGTCTGGTCATTCTTTGGCCAAGAGCACGTCCAGAACCGAGGGAAGACACCCACCCTGACATCTCTGGTGCCGAAACCCGGGATTCTGACAGTTTCAAATCCTTGCTTTGCCATTTCCTATGTTTGCTGCAGGCAAATGATTCAAGCCTTAGTTTTTCTAACGGCAAAAGGGGGAGACCATTATCTTCCTTGCAGGGCTGTTGTCAAGACTGAAATTAAAGTATACAAAGAGAGACTTCTTAGCCTTAATTTCATAGGAAAGAGCCGCAGGACTGAGTTTAATGTTGACTGTTGAGACTGAATTTACAACATGATAAAAGTCAGCTGGAACCTGTTGGAAAAGGTTAGTGCTGCCAAGTTTTCTATGACTTCATGTTTACTCTGAGCTCACCTCCAGAAATAGTGGTTTTCCATTTTCATCTCAGTTTATTTTAACACAGTTTTTAAAGACTCTACCTATGTAAGCTTCCTAGCCTGGCATGCAGGGCCCTTCATATTTCGGCTCTGGTGTATCCCACAAACTTCACACCCTCCTCCACAGTTAGAGTGGGTTCCCAGCATGTCATAATGTTTAACATCGCCATGTCTTGGCACACATTGTCTCCTTTATCTGCGTGCTTCTCCAACACCTGGTAAATTCCAATTCATTCTTAAAAATACTCAGCTGTCCTTGACTGCTGATTCCTTTATTGTTTCAACAAAACATTTATTGGCCTATTGTTAGGAACTCAGTTCCTAACACAGCTGTAGAAGATAAGAAAATGCTGCAAAACCTTCATGGATCCCCCAGAGAGAGTTAATCATTTGCTTCTTGCAAGCACCTTGTACTTCTAGTCTATATCATACAATATGGTTATTATTTGTTTATGTTTCTCTTCCCTACAAGACTGAGTTTCCCAAGGACAAGACCCAAATCTTAATTGTTTTTTTCCCATTTGCATAGGTTCTATGATATAGTAAGTACACAAAAAATGTTGTTGAAATAAACTGGACTATTAGCAATGGGTATATAAATGATGTAGTCCTGAACTCCAAGGGTTACATACACGGGAGAAGGGCCCCAAATGATTGGTGCAGATAAGAAATGCAAGGAAGGAAGGAGAGTGTGGGTTTCAGTTGAGGAAAGTTTCATGAAGGAACTGTGAGTCTTGAGTTAGACCCTGAAGAACCAGTGAGTAAGGGAGGGGTGATGAGAAATTAGAGGGGCGTAAGCAGATCACATTTGAGGGATAGTGGCAAATCCAAAAACTGAAACAGAAGGCTTTTTGAGCCAAAAGACTGAGCCATTGGAAATGTTGGGATGCGTCACAGTAAGGCATTTCTGTCCCAGTCAGCTCAGAAGAACAAAGGGGATCCCTGGCCGTTTCTATAGGCTTTGATGTGTTCTAAGCACTGTTGCTTTTCCTCCCTGAGCCTTACCCTGTGAAGGAGGCAGGGAGGCTAGGCATCATTATCACCAACTTACACAGGAAGAAATTGAAACAAGAGATGGTAAATGACTTTCCCAAGCATCTAGCTAGCAAGTGACAGAGCCAGGATGAGAGGCCACTTCTTGTGAATACCTGACTTTCTCTACCACACACATTCTTCTCTGCTACTTTGACACATCAACTGGGGGGGGGGTGTGGCATTAGCCCCTATCTCCAAGGGACACTAGGCAAGAGAACAGAGCTCCAGGTGAGCCACACTCAGTGCTCTTGACCTTGAGCATAAGAACCCACACCCAAAGCCCCTACTCTGAACATCACACACACACACACACACACACACACACACACACACACACACACACACACACACACACACACACACACACACAATGGGAGCCTGAGTAGCCTGCGGTCAATGTCCTGGAGGTGACCGGATTTATTCTTCCCTCTGTTCCTCAACAAAGTGAAACAGAGGCTAGAGGAGGCTCTTCTTTTCACTTCATTTGGAGAATCAAAGACCTTTATTGTGGAGAAGAGCTAGACTATGTTTTTACTTATTCATTCCAGTAATTTAAAAACATCAATTCTCATTTCGTGAAGTTTTGTTCCTTAGATGAACAAGAGCTACCTAGTAGGTATTTATAGATCTGTTAATTTATTTATATACTTACATAGCCATTTATCCAGAGGGAGGAGGAAATATGTGTATTGTATTAACCCATTATAAAATGCTTGCTTCTAAGTGCCCGGCTAGCTCAGTCGGTAGAGCATGAGACTCTTAAAATGCTTGCTTCTGAAATCAAATAGTTACTTCCTAACTTCTCCGTAGGAATGATCTTTATGTGGTAAATTTTCATGACACTGTTTCTACAAATAACAAATTTGCAGGCCTGGCACACTGGCTCACGCCTCTACCTAGCACTCTGGGAGGCCAAGGCAAGAGGATTGCTTGAGCTCAGGAGCTCCAGACCAGCCTGAGCAAGAGCAAGATCTTGTCTCTACAAAAGAAAAATAGAAAAATTAGCCAGTTCAATTCCATCTGTAGTTTTAAAAAAAAAAAAAAAAAAAAAAAAAAGAAAAATTAGCCAGGCATGGTGGTTTGCACCTCTAGTCCTAGCTACTTGGGAGGCTGAGGCAAGAAGAACATTTGAGCCCAGAAGTTTGAATTTGCTGTGAGCTATGATAATGCCACTGCATTCTACCCAGGACAACACAGACTTTGTCTCAAAAACAAACAAAAAACCAAAAAACAAATTTGCTTTTGAAAAGAGAACTATTTAGTCCAATGATTTAATAAATTATTTCTTAGTTGCATAAGAAAGGAATGTTGTATAATCTTTTCCTGACATTTTAAAGAATGAAATAGATTTTATCTTGGTAGAGTTGGTAATCTATGGGATAAGTACGTCTATATGACATTATATGTCATATTTTATATTGTACAACTTGTGGCATAGGACACTGTCAGTTTCCAGTGATGGTTTTTTCTGTCTCTCTTCCCTTTCCACTTGCCCTGATTATCTTTTCTCCTCTCCCTCTTTTCTCTTAGCTTTTTCTCCTTAGAATGTCTGGGGTGTCTGACAAGATAAATCCTCACATTTGTACTCCGGACCAGATGACCTTTCTTTCCTGCTTTTTTTCTCCCCCAGAGAAATGAGGTTTTACTGTCTTACCTAGGCTGGCCTCGAACTCCTAAGCTCAAGCAACCTCTTGCCTCAGCCTCCTGAGTAGCTGGGACTACAGGCATGAGCCACTGTGCCTAGCTAGTACCAGAGGGCCTTTCTAAGTCCCTTCTAACAGATGATTCTCTCTCTTGGAGAAACTTTCCTAAAAGCTTGCTTTATTTGCCAACCTTCTGAGCAGATGATCTCCCTACAAAGTCATATTTGGGTGGAGAACTAAAGAAATTATCTGAATAATTTAAACAAGTGCTATCTTTCAAAAGCCTGTTTATGCCTCAACAACACCTACAACCATTTACTTGGTAAAGTAAAGGCTACCCAAATACTTCATTCACATTGCTAGTGCTTCACGCATGCACACATAGCCTTTTAGTGGAATTGTTCAAACTATTCACGATCATGGAATAAATTCAAGAACATAACAGTAGCTTTTAAGTAGGCTTTGATCAGAAAAAATACCATTTTCAAGAAATAGACAGCGAGTTTGAATAAAATCATAAATTTGGTTCCTACCGGATACACACTCAGGAGCTTCAGCAACAGTGGACGATTTTGGAGGTAAAGCAGCCCAGTTCTTAGAGACAATGTCCATCCGCTGCATCCACTTAACAGGCCCTGCCCGCATCCATATGTATATGGATGTCTATATATAGTTTACGTAAGGCAGTGGGCAAATTATCATTCTGTCAGCTTTAATAATTAACTTTCATTAACTTTTACAACAATGGAAAGACTGCAATGTGGTCTTGACCTTTGAGACTTTGATCAGCAGAAGTGACGATGACAACAGCTTCCTCAAGTTCCTTGTGAGATTAAACCTCCCGCTGCGCTTGTGTGCAGGTGGATTTCATTGGTTTGCAGAGATTTGCACGGGAGATGTGCACATGAAAGTAAAAAAAATAAACAAATCTTCGCAAGTGTTATCTCCCTGACATTTTTACCCACCAGTTTAGAGGGGAGCTCCGTGGTGGTGGTTCTTGGCTGCATGACTCGTAGAACTCTCTGGGGAGTGAAACAGTGGCGTGCAGCTTAACTCCCAGTATGATAAGGGCCCTCATTAGGGACACTCTCTCAGCTCCAGGCAACAGGACTCTGTTTTCGTGCCAGTTTCTGCCCCCACCAGTGCTCTGCCCAAGAGCAATAGACCCTAGGTTGCTAAAGGCAGTGAATACTTTCAGCTGTCTTCTTATTTAGTCTCTTGGTGTTTGACCCTGGAAACTACTCTTCCTTGAAATGTCTTGTTTTTAAAACGTTAAAAAATTTTAATTTTTTAACATACTTTTCCTCTTGTTTGCCAACTCTTCCTCTATCTAACTCTTTCTCTGGCATTCCCCAGGGTTCTGTTCTGGACTCCCTTTTCCTCTCTTTCTACCCTCTAAGCGTCTCACGGCTCCCAGCCATGTACAGATTTCCAGCTCTGGCCTTCTAGATCCACATGTTTAACTGCCCACTCAGCATCTCTGTGTGGATGCCTCGTAGGCATCTCAAACGTGGCGCATCCCAAATCCGCCCCAAATCTAGGCTTCCCCATGTCGGTAGAGAATACTCCTCTTTACTCAAGGCAGACACCTGGGAACCGCCTGAGACACTTCCTCTTGCTGACATCCTGCCTACCAGCAGCCAATCCGTCACCAGGTCCCACTGAGTCTGCCTCCAAAATACACACAAAGCCATCGCTTTCCTTCCTCTCACCCTCACTTCCCTCACCTGGGCCACTGCCATCTCTCACAGGTGCCTCCCTTCCACTGCCATCTCTCACAGCCCCCCCCCTTGCACCTCTTGCTTCCTCTTGATGTCCTCCCAGGCTCTTTGCCACCCAATAGCTGGAATGACTTTTTTATGCTAGTCATCTTTGTGGTGCTAACAGCTCTACTTGGGATACAAGCTTACAAGGCTTCCAAAGTCTCGCCCTGTCTCCCCTGCCCATCTCCCCAGCCTCAGCTGGCCCTACTTTCACCTTTGCTTTCCCCACTCCCGCCACAGGGGCTTCTTTTTGTCCCCCGAGTCTGGCAGCACCTTGCAGAGATCCTGTCCTCTTCCTAAACGCATTTCTCCCTCCCTGTCTTTCTGGCTCTCACTTAGCTTCGATGCCACTTCTTCGGAGAGAACCTCTTTGACTTCCCAATCTCAGTGAGCCCTTCTTGTGGTATTCTCTCATAGCAGCCTCTACTTTTTTTTTTTTTAATCCCTTGGTCAATTTGCATGTACCCTTTTTTTTTTTAAAAAAAAAAAACATAGCATAATTTAAAAATACACAATTATTTACTTTGGTAATGTTTGGCTTCCTCATTAGAATGAAAGCTCCATGCAGACAAGGACCTTGACTGTCTTATTCACTGTATCTCCAGTATCTAGAATGAAATCATCACAGAACAGCCACTCAATAAATATTGGTTGAATGATAGTTAGATAAACTATATTTGATATAACACAGCTCCAAAAGAATTTGGACAGGTACTAGAGTTTGTTCTAAATTAATCTAACCTGTGTTTTTTAATCTGATTCACACATGTACTAACTGTATAATTGAATTAGCTGTGGTGTCATTTATTTCATGCTTTTATTAATAATAGTTAATTTTAATTTAGCATATACTATGGGCCAGGAACTGTGCAGTGTATTTTGCTGGGTTTATCCCACTTAATCCTTACAAGAATCACATACAGCATAGTGTTTTTATTACTTTTACAAATGAACATATTAAAATCTGCTCTAAGTGATAGAGCCAATTAGGACCTAGGAAGCCTAACTTTAATTATAATGTCTTTTTTTTTTTTTTTTTTTTTTTTTTTGAGACAGGGACTTGCTCTATTGCCTGAGCCAGAGTGCAGTGGCGTCATAGTTCACAGCAACCTCAAACTCCTGGGCTCAGGTGATCCTCCTGCCTCAGCCTCCTGAGTAGCTGGGACTACAGGTTCCCACACCTGGCTAAATTTTCTATTTTTTTGTGGAGATGGGGTCTTGCTTTTGCTCAGGCTGGTCTCACACTCCTGAGCTCAAGCGATTCTCCCAACTCAGCCTCCCAAAGCGCTGGGATTATAGGTGTTAGCTACTGTGCACGGGCTTAATGGCCATGTCTTTAATTACCACATAATACTGCTTTTGATTATTTTAACAAATGTACAGCACATTTATTCAGAACCACTGGACATTGATTAAATTGTGTGTTTAGGATTGGTTGCTGAAAGAACTGGAGAATATTTCACATTAAAGGTAGAGTCTCAGAACAATTGATCAGATTAAAAATGATTTATCTTAGAACAAATAAGAGAGCAAGATTGATGGACATAAGCTGAACAAAGACAATTTAATAACATTCCTATATACTAACAATAACCAAATAGTAAATGTAATAGAAAGATACTATTGGCAATAGCAACAAAAGCTGCAAAGGAGCAGGAATTATGTATATAGTAGGAATAAAGATACGTAAATTTTTGGAGAAATTTGTAGAACATCATTAAGGGATCGAAAAATCCCTAAGAAAATTATAAAGACATATATCTTCATGGATGTGAAGGCTCAATAACATAAAGATGGTTTCTTCAAATTAATCTATTACTTAAATACTATTACAATTAAAATCTACAAGTTTATTTTTTTCCTATAGAACCAGACAAATGTGTCCTAAAACTTGTATGGGAGTACAACGGGGCACAAAAGTCAAGATAATTGTTTTTATTGGTACATCATAGTTATACATATTTATGAGGTTCATGTGATTTTGTGATACATACATACATTACATAATGATCAAATCAGGGTAAATATGATCCATCACCTCCAACATTTGTTTGTGTTGGGAGCATTCCAAATCTTCTCTTTGAGCTGTTTTGAAATGTACAATAAATTGTTGTTAACTACAATCAGCCTACTATGCTATCAAACACTAGAACTATTTCTTCTAATTGTATGTTTGTATCCATTAACCAACTTCCCTCCATAACCTCTCCCACCTCCCTTTCTCACCCTCTGATAACCATCATTCTACTCTGCACCTCCATGAAACCCACTTGTTAGCTCCCACATAGGAGTCCACAACTTTGAAGAAGAAAAAAATGGAGAGACCAGATAGCTTGACTTATGATCAAGCTATAATAATTACAACAGTGCTGTTTGTGCTGTGGGAGATAAATATACCAAAGTAACAGATCAGAAGGCCCAGAAACATATTTTGAAACTTGAGGCTAGATTTGGTGGCTCACACCTGTAGTTTCAGCACTTTGGGAGACCTATGTGGGAGGATTGCTTGAGGCCAGGGGTTCAAGACCAGCCTGGGCAACATAGAAAGACCCCATCTCTACAAAAAATAAAAATAAAAAACTAGTCAAGTACAATAGCTTATATCTGTAGTCCTAGCTACTTGGGAGCCTGAGACAGGAGGATTGCCGGGGCACAGAAACTTGAGGGTACAGTGCACTATGATCTGCCACTGCAGCCTGGGTGACACTCTATCTCAAAAAAAAAGAAACTTCATATATGATAGAGGTTACATGGATGGCAGTAGGGAAAGGATGGAATATTCAATAAATGGTGCTGAAACAACTGGCTGTCCATGTAGATCAAATAAAATGTAGGTCTCTATTTCACATCAGGCACACAAAAATTTTTTCCAGTTGACTAAAGACTTAAATATAAAAACAAAATTTTAAACTTTTGGAAGAAAAAAAGACCATTATAGCCTTGGAATAAAAATATTACTTAAGTCCCAAAAATGTTCACATAATAAAGGAAAAGATTGATAAATTCAACTTTATTAAAATTAAAACATGAAAGACACTGTAACAAAAGTGAAGATAAGCTCCAGACTAGGGAAAATATTTACCCAATTAAGCCATACAAAGGATTAATATCCAGAAGATATAAAGAACTCCTACAAATCAATAACACAGAAGGCAAAATTCACAAAAAACTTGAAGTGCTGGCCGGGTGCGGTGGCTCACGCCTGTAATCCTAGCTCTTGGGAGGCTGAGGCGGGCGGATTGCTCAAGGTCAGGAGTTCAAAACCAGCCTGAGCAAGAGCGAGACCCCGTCTCTACTATAAATAGAAAGAAATTAATTGGCCAACTGATATATATATGTAAAAAATTAGCTGGGCATGGTGGCGCATGCCTGTAGTCCCAGCTACTCGGGAGGCTGAGGCAGAAGGATCGCTGGAGCCCAGGAGTTTGAGGTTGCTGTGAGCTAGGCTGACGCCATGGCACTCACTCTAGCCTGGGCAACAAAGTGAGACTCTGTCTCAAAAAAAAAAAAAACTTGAAGTGCCAATTTAACATATGAAAAGACGTTCAAGTTCACTAGTAATCAGGGAAAAGTAATATAAAACCACAATGTCACACCGGTCAGCTGTGCAGCGGTAACTACCTTTGGTGGGTCTTAAAGCTTATGCCATATATGGATCTCTGTTTAAGAAAAAAGAATATAAAATTTCAAACCTAAAATTAGTTACAGGGCCTTTGAAGAGGCCCATGCAAATGAAGGGTCCCGAAGCTTAAACTTCACGGTAAATCTGCTTTTGTCTACCAGATGGTAAATGCAGGTAAATGAAATGTGGGGAAATATCGAGTGTCATAGAGGATGGGGAGCAACAGAAACTCTTATTTGAGTGTAAATTAGGGCAGTCATTTCCAAGAGCAGCACAGCACTATCTTGTCAAGTTGAAGATACATATCTTCTAAGACCTGGCAAATCTAGTCCAAATATGTATCCTTAAGAAATGTTGACATAGTGTTTGAGAATCCACCTCACAGCAAAAAAAAACCTCAAAACCCAGAAACTATTCTAATGTTCATTTTTTTAATTCATATTATGGGGCTACAGATATTATTAGGGTTACATATCTTGCCCCTAACCCTAACCCTCCCCCACCCCCCAGTGCCAGAGCTTCTAGCGTGTCCAGCCTCCAGGTGGTGTGCACCGAATCCACTGTGTAAATACATACCCTTCCCCTCCTCCCTCCTTCCCCCTGCCCACTTCCCGATTACATATTTTTTTCCCCTAGACATTTTGGTTACAATGTATAGCTTTACCTTTCCCTAAAAAGTGATAGAGGTAATCCCCCCCAATGCTCGTTACTTCCTTAAGATGTGGGTCTCCCCCCCAAATCCCTGTTGAACACTACCGTTTTTTGAGCACCATAGTTTTAGTCAGTCAGTACCAATTTGATGGCGAGTAGATGTGTAGCCCATTTTCCAGATCTTGTGTCATCTCGCTTTAAACTTAATCCAGGATAGCATAAAAGGTGCTAGCTCACTGTCATTTATTGGGATTGAGCAATATTCCATTGTGAGCATATACCACATTTTAGTTATCCACTCATGAACTGACAGGCACTTAGGTAGTTTCCATGCCCTTGCAATAGTGAATTGTGCTGCCATAAACATTTGGGTGCAGATGTCTTTATAATACACTTATGTTCTTTTGGGTAGATGCCCAACAATGCTATTGCTGGGTCGAATGGTATTTCTATTTCTAGCTGTTTGAGATATCTTCAAATTCTTTTCCACAAAGGTTGCACTAATTTGCAGTTCCACCAGCAGTGTAAGAGTGTTCCTGTCTCTCTGCATCCTCGCCAGCATTTGTTTTGGGATTTCTTGATTCAGGCCATTCTCACTGGGGTTAGGTGGTATCTCATTGTGGTTTTGATTTGCATTTCTCTAATGATTAGAGATGTTGAAAATTTTTTCATATTTTTGCAGGCCATTATTCTGTCTTCTTTGGAGAAGTTTCTGTTCATTTCCATTGCCCATTTCTTGATGGGGTTGTTTGGTTTTTTCTTGTTTATTCTTTTAAGTTCTACGTAGATTCTTGTTATTAGACCTTTATCAGAAGTGTAGAAAGCAAATATTTTCTCCCACTCTGTGGGTTGTCTATTTGCTCTAATGATCGTTTCCTTGGCAGTGAAGAAACTTTTTAATTTGATCAGATCCCATTTGTTTATTTTTGATGCGGTGGTAATTGCTTGGGGGTCTTCCTCATGAATTCTTTGCCTAGACCAATATCTGATAGGGTTTTCCCAACATCTTCTTCTAGGATTCTTAAAGTTTCATGCCTCGGGTTTAGATCTGCTATCCATCTTGAGTGAATTTTTGTGAGAGGTGAGAGGTTGGGATCCTGATTCGCTCTTCTGCATGTTGTTAACCAGTTTTTCCAGTACCATTTATTGAAGACAGAATCTTTTCCCCAAAGTATATTTTTGTCTGCTTTATCAAAGATTAGGTTACCGTATACAGATGGTTTCATCTCTGGAACCTCAGTTCTATTCCAGATATTGATGCTTCTGTTCTTGTGCCAATATCAGGTAGATTTAACTACTATTGCTTTATAGTACAGTTTGAAGTCAGGAAGACTGATGCCTCCCAGTTTGTTCTTTTTACTTAAGATTGCTTTGGCTATTCATGGTTTTCTCTGGTTCCATACAAAGTGAAGAATTATTTTTTCTAGATCTGTTAAGAATGCTGGTGGTATTTTGATGGGATTGCATTGATTCTGTAGATCACCGTAGGTAATATTGACATTTTAACAATATTGATTCTACCAATCCGTGAACATGGTAGATTTTTCCATCTGTTTAAATCATCTGCAATTTCTTTTTTTAGTGTTTCATAGTCCTCCTTGTATAAATCTTTCATATCTCTTGTTAAGTATATTCCTAGGTATTTAATTTTCTTTGGGGCTATAGTAAAGGGTATTGCATTTTTGATTTGAGTTTCTGCTTGATGGTTCTTGGCATATATGAATGCTTCTGAAATGTTCATTAATAGAGTGTATAGTTGAAGAAATCATAAATCATGCTTTGTATAAAATGGAATTCCATATAATTATTAAAATTAATGTATTAAAGATTCATATAACAACATGAGCTCATCTCACAAACAAATCAAGTGGAAAAACAAATTATTAAAGAATAAATGCAATATAATTCTGATTATAGAAAGTTTAAAAACATACAGAAGCTGGATCATATGGCAGTTCTATTTTTTACTTTTTGAGGAGTTTCTGTACTGTTTTCTATAATAGCTATACCAATTTAAATAATTTCTATACCAAATTTATAACAGTCTCACTCTGGGTATATATCCAGAGGAAATGAAGTGAGTATGTTGAAGAAATATCTGCATTCCCATGTTCATTGCAGCATTATTCACAATAGCCAAGATATGAAAACAATCTAAGTGTCCATTGATATGTGATATTAATATATTGGCCAGGTGCAGTGGCCAATATTATGTCTGTAATCCTAGCACTTTGGGAAGCCAAGGCAGAAGGATTGCTCGAGGCTAGTAGTTCAAGGCCAGCCTGGGCAACATAGCAAGACCCCATTCTACAATACAAACAAACAAAAACCAGCTAGGCTTGGTGGCTCATGCTACTTGGGAGGCTGAGGCAGAGGATCGAGTGAGCACCAGGGTTTGAGGTTGCAGTGAGCTATGATCCCACCACTGCAATACAGCCTGGATGACAAGAGTAAGAACTTGTCTCTAAAAATAAAGAAGAAAAAGAAAGAAGAAAGAAAGAAAAAAAGAGGTGTACATGCACAACAGAATATTATTCATCCATGAACAAAGAAGGAATCTTGTCATTTGCAACAACACAAATGAACTTGGAGGACATTATGCTAACTGAAATAAGCAGACACAAAGACAAATACTGTATGATATCACTTTTATGTGGAATGTAAAAATGTTAAACTCATAAAAACAGTAGAATGGTGGTTGCCAAGGGCTCAGGGATACAAACTTTCGGTTATAAGATGAATAAGTTCTGGTTACCTATTTATTGTACCCCATGGTGACCACAGTTAATTATACTGTATTGTATACTTGAAACTTGCTAAAAGAGTAGATCTTAAGTGATCTCACCTCATGTGCACACAAAAAAGGTAACTATGTTTGGTGATGGATGTGTTCATCAGCTTGATTGTGGTAATAATTTTACAATATGTACATATATCAAATCATGTGATATGCTTTAAATATATACAATTTTTATCAGAAAGAGATACATGAAGAGTTTCTATTTTTGTTCTAATAAGTTTTAAAAAATAAAAACATGCAAAAATTGCTTATGATCTACAGAGCTATAGCAAAAGTATATTTAAAAAACAATAGAATGACAAATAAGAAATTAAGGTAGTGGTTACCTCTGTGGAGAGAGGGAAGAAATTTACTGGGAGGACTATGAAGGGGGTTTCAACTGTGTCTGTAATATTTTATTTCGTTGTCTTACTGCAGATTTTTAAAAAACTTGAGGTATGTATTAATTTCTCAGGGTTGCCATAACAAAGTACCACAAGCTGCTGGGCTTAAAACAATAGAAATTTATTCTCCCATAGTTTCAGAGGCCAGCAATCTGAATCAAGGTGTCAGCAGGACCATGTCCCTGTGAGACGCTGGGTAGAATCCCTTCTTGCCTGTGTCTAGTTTCTGGGGACGGCTGTCATCCCTGGTGTTCCTTGTCTTACAACTTCATCATTGCTCCAGTCTCTGCCTTGATCGTCACATGATGTCCTCACGGTACATCTCTAGTCTTCTCCCCTTCTTAGAAGGACATCAGTCACTTTGGATTAAGGGTCCATCCTACTCTAATGTGATCTCATCTTAACTAACTATATCTGGAATGATCCTTATTTCCAAATAAAGTATTTCTGAAGTACTGGGCATTAAGACTTCAACATATCTTTTGAGGGGGCACAATTCAGTCTATAATGAGGTATAATTTACATGCAGTGAAATATACAGATGTTGAAGGTATTAATACATTTTGATGAGTTTTGAGAAATGCCTATACCTACGTGTATTAGTTTCCTATTGATTCTGTAACAAATGACCACAAACTTAGTAACTTAAAACAATACAGATTTGTTGTTTTACACTTCTGTAGATCAGAAGTCTGACATGGGTCTTTCTGGGCTAAAATAAAAATGTTGACAGGGCTGTGTTCTTTCTGGGGCCTCTGGAGGAGATGCTATTTCCTTGCCTTTTCTGATTTCTAGAGACCACCCACATTCCTTGGCTCATGACTCCTTTCCATCTTCCACGTCAGCAGTGTTACACCCTTCTGCCTTTTTTCCTGCTGCCATTCTCTCTGACCACAGCTGGGGAAAGGTTCTCTGCTTTTAAGGGCTCATGTGATTAGATTCAGCCCACCCAGATAATCTCCCCATCTCAAGGTCCTTAACCTTAATCACATCTGCAAAGTACTTTTTTTGCCATATAAGGTAACAGATTCTCAGGTTTGGAGTATTAGGATGTGGACATCTTTCGGGGCCCTTCTGCCTACATCATGTAACACCCCCCCCAAAGTAGAGAACATTTTCACCCCTGCAACCCCCCAAAATTCCTTCATGCCTCTTCTCAGGTGATCCCAGACAATCCCCAGGCAACCTCTGTTCTGATTTCTATCATCTTTCAGCAGTTCGGTCTGTTCTAGAACTTCATATAAATGGGACAGTATGTTCCCTTTTGTGTCTGACTGTTGTCTCATAGCATAATATTTTCAAGGTTCATCTATACTGTTATGTGTATCAGTCACCTGTTTTTTTTTAATTGTTGAATAGTATTCCATCGTATGAATATGCCAAAATAGATTTATCTGTTCTCTTGTTAATGAGCATTTGGATTGTTTCCAGTTTAGAGCCATTATGCATTTTCTTGTACAAGTCTTTTGTGGACACATGTTTTAATTTCTCCTGGGTCTTGAGTGAATCACTAGGTCATAGGATAGAAATATGTTTAGCTTTATATGAAACTGCCAAATAGCTTTTGAGAGGTGGTTTTGCCGATTTAAATTCCCACCATTAATGTCTGAGAATTCTAGCTGCCCTCATCCTTGCTGTCGTTTGTTACTATAGGTCTTTCCAGTTTTAGTCATCATGGTGAGTGTTTCTTTTATTTTTACTTTTTTTTTAAAAGAAGCAAAAAACTTCCTCAAACACCCAAAAAAGGCATATTTCTTAAAAGACGAGTCCAAATTTCATGTAGTTAAAGCTTTGGTGAATAAACTATTTTTAATGCCATAGTGTGATAACTTAGAAGCACACTTAAATTAATAATTTAACAGTTGAGCCTTAATGTAACAAATGTATTGATTTACTCATATATCCTAGCAAGCAAATCTTTTTCTAGCTTGTAAATTTTATTCTTGCAATTGACATGATGACTTAAATACTTCTCTTGGTTTCTTACCATTCTCCCACCTTGCGAAGACAGACTGAGTTTTATTTATTTATTTTTCCACCCTGAGTTGGAAAAATCCACAGTGCTTGGCATATAGCCAGAGTTCAGTAAGGCTGTTGAGTCAATAAACAAATAAGTGTATTTATTTATTTATTTTGAGATATAGTCTCACTCTATCACTCAGGTTAGAATGCAGTGGTATCATCATAGCTCATTGCTACCTCAAGCTCCTAGGCTCAAACTCCTCCTGCCTGAGCCTTCAAGTAGCTGGGACTACAGGCACGTGCCATATTTTTAGTAGAGATAGGATCTTGCTTTTGCTCAGCTTGGTCTCTGATCTCTTGACCTCAAGTGATCCCTCCTGCCTCGGCCTCCCACAGTGCTAGGATTATAGGCTTGAACCGCTGTGCCCCACCAAGTGCATTAATTTAAAGCATGAATATGAATGACTAGAATTGCCAGTTTTTCTTTTAATAGAAAAACCACAGTTTTAAAGTTATGCTGAACTCTTAATTTGACCTAATTTACAAATTTCAGTGAAGATAAAAATCCAATTTTATTCTGTTCCTCATTTATGGTGGAAGAAATCTGATTAAGAAGAGAATTCACATTTATTTAAAAATATTTTTGATGTCTGTATTCTCCTAAGCCATCAGGTTGTTCACCTGCAAGGTTGTTTTACATGTAATAACACGTGACTCATGTAACTTTTGAGAGGGGTGTTGTAATATTTGGTAGCGTGTTATCACTTTATGCCAGTAAAAGGTGTGGCCTCCTGGCTATACTGCATTCTATTAGAAGTAAGAATCTCCAGATAAAATTGTCATGACTCAAACTCAATTTAAATGTAACAGAAATGCCTCTCTGGGTACCCTCAGGAATCTGTGGTTAGCATTCAGGGACTCTATTAAAGCTCTGCAAAAATGCATGCGTGTATGTGTGTGAGTTTTTCATGGGTAATGTTCTGTAGTTTTCATCAGATTTTCAAATGTGAAGAAATATGAAAAGTTATAGAGCAGACTGAACAGATTTCATATTGTGACTCGACTGGTCATTTATGACAATTAGTGGCTCATTTAAATAACTAACTTAATTTTTCTTCTCCTGAGTTGACCACTTAGCATTTGACTGAATAGATGAAGACAAGTTTTGTGGCATTGTGCAAGTACCTCCCCCACACATCATTGACAAAATGGGCAGAGTGCACACCAGGAGGCAAATCTCTTGGTCATGGAGGGAACAAAACTTCACCTCCCCTAAGAGTTACCGTTATGTCTTGAGTTCAAATCATACTGATTTTTCTGACAGACTCCTGGCTGCCATTTCAAAGGCCCAATATGCCCATACAGAGGATCTCTTTCTGTTTCCTTGAGAAGTTTGGAAATGAGACAGTCATTCTTATACGTTTCATAAAGACTGACCCCTCAAGGGGTCTAATCCATCAAAGGAAATAATTCTGTAGTTTAATATGAATCTCAGTTAATCCCTCTTATTGTCAAGATGAGTCCAAAGACACCAGGTAGACACTCATATTTCAGAATGGAGAGAAAAGAGTAAAACCAGCCAGTAATTACTGGTCACAAACAAATTTTACTTTCTGGTGTCTTTTCTTGTGGTCAAACTTGAGACTTGAGAGTACAAAAGGAAAACAAGAAATAATCCTGTAGAATACAATTTTAAAGCATTTCCCTTTCATTGGAGGAGTTCGGATTAGAGTGCCGTAGTGGAGTTGGAGTCACCCTCAGGTACACGTGGAGGTGGAGTGGTTGAGGAAGTGAGTGGGACATGATGCTGAAACATTTGCAGGAAGTACACACTGTATAATCTTGACATCGGTCACCTGGGGCCCATGACTCTCATTCAAACGTAAGTCATGTTGCCTTTATTGCTTTTTATTTCATTTTATTATGTGTAGCAGTATGATTAAGATGTATAGCAATATTGGAATGAAGATTAAATTTTTATATGTTTAAATATAATATCATAACCTTTTGTCCTCAACATTTCAGGCCTCCCTCCCATTGCTAGAGTCTCCATTGTAGAGGTGAGACTCCTAGTAAAATAATGGGCGTGCAGAGTACATTGGGATGGGATGGCTGAATTCGTCATTTTGAAACTACCTTCCACTTTATTGCCAGCATTATTTAACACTTTGGAAGTGAGCCAACTTCATCTATGGAAGAATTTAAAGAGTTGGCTGGGTTTTCCACCCAGAGAGTAAGTGCTAATGTTCTATAGCATTGTAGGATGACTATAGTTAACAATAATATATTGTGTAGTTTCAAATAGCTGGAAGGACATTGGCTGTTCCCAACATGAAAAAATGATACAGGTTTGAGATGATGGATGTGCTAATTACCCTGATCTGATCACTATACATTATATATATTGAAACATTGCTATGTAACCCATGAATATGTGTAATTATTATATGTCAATTTAAAAAAATGAAGCCGGAATTGTGGCACGTGCCTGTAGTTGCAGCTACTCAAGAGGCTGGGGTAGGAGGATCAGTTGAGTCCAGGAGTTCCAGGCTGCAGTGCATTATAATTGCACTGCGACTAGCCACAGCACTCCAGCCTGGGCAACATAGCAAGACCTTGTAAAAAAAAAAAAATTGTATTGTCTACAAGAATTTGCATTGCAGTAATGTTTTGTAGTTGCAAGCAATAGAGGTGGCAGAAATAACATCATACAAAAACAATCCTATTAAATATAGCCAAAATATTTATCAATACAGAACTGATTAAGTATAGTACCTCCATACAATGGAAAATTATGCAGCCTTTAAAAAAATGGAGCATATCTGGAAAGCTCTGTATACTGTTAAAGGCAATGTAAATGAGAGCAAGTAGTGTATGATCGTTATTTGTGTGAAAGAAACTTTCAAGAAAGAGCACACAAGAAGCAGTTAGCAGTAACTGTGGTTCAAGAGTAGAAATGGGAAAGGGAGACAGAGGATTTTTACTTTTTAATGTATACCATATTGTATTGCTTCCTTTAAAAAAAAATCCTTAGTTTTATCGTTAGTATTCAAAAAAATCTACTTTCTTTCCTACAAATTTATCTCCTGGTTTCCCCAATTCCTTTCCCGTCACTCTTCTAACACTCTAGCTTGAGCGTTTAGAATCAGACTTAATTCCTCTTTTATTTTTGACTTTCTCATAAATCCACCCAGTCTCCTTCCTGCTCTACCATGTCTCTCAGCTTCATCCCTCCCTGTCCACGATGGCCACCTCTGCCCTGGTCCTGATACTTCGCCACTCCCTTGCTGTGAACCTGGGCAAGCCGCGTCATCACATATGTCCTCATATGTAAAATGGGAATAATAACACCTACATGATGGAGGGGGGACTGTTTTAGAATAAAATTAGGTAAGAAAATTAAGTTTCTGGGACAGAATATGTGCTCCATAAATGCTATTTCCCCCTTTTCTATAGGGTTTTTTCCTATTACTACTGTGTATCTTCTAATTTATACTCCATGCTGTTCCAGAGTTGATTTTCTGAACATACTGTTTTCATCACTGAATCCCTTTGTTAACCCCCTTTTGTACTCTACCCTACCCTGGAATCACAGATTGATAAGTGGTCGGCATCATCACAGCTGGTGAGCTGGTGAGGCTCTTGGGGACGTTCTTCTGAAGTAGGAGGGATTGTCATTGCTGTCCCCATGAATCTGTACCGCAGAGTTAGGGGTGACACCTGGAGAAAAGTTTTCTGACAGTCAATCCCCTTCACTCCCATCCTGAGACCCCTTTGCAAACTCTCCTTTCTCTAATTGGAGTAAAAACTAATGGGTAAGCAGAGGAAGCCCCAACTGCTCTACTTAATACTCAAGATCTTGCATCAATGAGCTTTACCATATCCCTTTCATTTTTTTCTATTTTTCCTTAATTTAACTCAAGTCAATTCATTTCTCTACAGTTTTTCTCGTGTTCATTTTCAAAATAGAAAACTTCCTTTGGTGCAAAAGTTAGAAAGGCTCATTGCAAAAAAAAAAAAATTTTTTTATAGGATAAAAATGAAAGTCCCCTTCCATCACCCCAATTTTTCTTGTCAACAAACAAAACTACTTGAGAGTTAGTTAAGATAGAATTCTTGGTTGTTTCAGTATCCTTAGATGAGAAGAGAAAGAAACGATAATAATTATTTTCCTTTTGTATCTGTTTAAATAGCACTGATTTTTTTTTTTTTCTTTTTTCTTTTTAAGGTTTTGGTGGACGAGAGGCAAAAATTCTGTTCTCTGAATGTGCCCATAGGACAGACAGACACTAATGTTTATTCCTATTGCTGAACAGAGGAGCTACCAGAGAAACAAAAAATAACAATGAGCAAAAAAGACAGGGTTTATATAGGAGGTTCCCAGAGCCAAGCAAAGCTTGGGTAAAAGGAGATAGTCTCTAGTACAGCCAGGTATGGAAATCCTCGGGCTCTCTCCTCTGTGCTCACTGGCCACCCCAGGGCCTCCCAGCTCAAGTACAAGTCTTCCCTTACCTCCATTCGAGGCTCCTTTCTTCTGTACGTAGATCGTTTCCTAGACTCTGCTTTGCCTCCTGAGCCCCAGATACAATCCTTTTTTGGAGTGACCAACTATTCCCTCAGATCCTCACTCCTCATCTCACCAAAATTCTCCATAGACCCTCTTAACTAATACAGTTTTTTATACTTGGTTATGGGACTGAATGGATAATTGATTTATGTACACATTAAAAAGTATATTATGTGGCATATAATTTAGAATTGATTAAATGTGGTACTGTGACCATTTCTTTACAAGAAAGTATGGCATCAGACATTTGGTTACAAATATAACCCAACTAAGTATTGCAGCATTGTCCTTAGAGAAAATCACAATCTTTGACGTATTATACCTTTTTGTCTAATGCAACCCATTGTAAGTTTAAGGACTGCTTGTCCTGGCATTACTATTTATACTCATTCGCGATGTCTATTGAATTCATTATGAAGAGATTGAATGGGCAAGTGCTGCCAACTTTAATGTGTTCTTCACCATGTAATCAAACTTTTAGAAACAGAGGGAGGAACACATAAATTATGGGCAGTTGAGTTTGAAAAGGAAAGAAAAATGATTCCCATTATTGAAAATGGAGGAGGTTTTCTTTGGCAAAATTCATTAATACTAGTTAATAATTGACTTTTATGTGCTTGCAGTCAGTACTACATTGCTCTATTTTTTTTTTTTTTTTGAAATAGGGTCTCACTCTGTTGCCCAGCTAGAGTGCAGTGGTATCGTCATAGTTCACTGCAACCTCAAACTCCTGGGCTCAAGTGATTCTCTTACTTCAGCCTCCTCAGTAGCTAGGACTGCAGGTGTGTGCCACCACCCTAGCTAATTTTTCTGTATTTTGTAGAAACAGAGTCTTACTCTTGCTCAGGCTGGTCTTGAACTCTTGACCTCAAGCTATCCTTTCACCTCGGCTTCCCAGAGTGCTAGGATTATAGGTGTGAGCTACTGTGCCCGGCCCATTGCTCTATTTTTAAAAACAGGAAACAGGATTCCCATTGGCTTTTCTCTTTTGTTCTGTAACATTAAAAAATATTTTACTGTGACACTTTTCTGATCCAACCTAACCCAGCAAGGAAAGGCAGCCAGAATCAAGGCTGGGCGCAGTTGCTCAAGCCTGTAATCCTAGCACTCTGGGAGGCCGAGGCAGGTGGATTGCTTGAGGTCAGGAGTTTGAAACCAGCCTGAGTAAGATTGAGACCCTGTCTCTACTTAAATAGAAAGAAATTAATTGGCCAACTAATATGTATATAAATAATTAGCCGGGCATGGTGACGCATGCCTGTATTCCCAGCTACTCGGGAGGCTGAGGCAGAAGAATTGCTTGAGCCCATGAGTTTGAGGTTGCTGTGAGCCAGGCTGATGCCACAGCACTCACTCTAGCCTGGGCAATAAAGTGAGACTCTGTCTCAAAAAAAAAAAAAAAACAAAAGAAAAAAAGAATCAGAGAACAAGCTATTGTGAATTCTACATCCCCTTTTAGACACATAACTGTCAGCTCAAAAATTCATTCTCTTATACATTTAATTTGAATTACTTATCAACTCCAAATTTCATCTTCCACTTCCTGCATATTTATAGAGCTCTAAAAAATCTCCAAAATAGGCTCAGTCCCAT
This sequence comes from Microcebus murinus, assembly GCF_040939455.1. Classification (NCBI taxonomy): domain Eukaryota; kingdom Metazoa; phylum Chordata; class Mammalia; order Primates; family Cheirogaleidae; genus Microcebus; species Microcebus murinus. Next base: position 63,770,916 of record NC_134112.1, read on the forward strand.
TGGCTTTTCCTTTCATTTTCTGAAACAATGTTGTCACAAATAAAGGTTTGATTATATAGTGCCTCTTCCAGAGCATATTATTAGAATATTAAGTAAAACCAGGGTCAGCAGAGAAGGTTAAGACCCCTTCGTTAACCCGTACCTGATGGCAAATGTTCCAAGGGCATATGTGTGCTGCTAGGCAGGTTAACATCTCTGGGCTTTTCCTTCCTCATCTGCAACACAGAGAAAACAGTTGTATCTGCCTTATAGATTACTTGCACAGGTTAGATAAATGCACACAAATCACTTAGCAGAATTCTTGGTCCATAGTAGGTGTTCCATAAATGTTAATTATTATATTATTAACATATATGCTTTAACTCATGCCAGCCATTTACATACTCACCTGGTATAACACTGGTGATGTGAGCACACATGCTAATGATTCTGCACATATTGTTCTTGAATTAGCAATTTAGTCTATGCTCAGGGTTTAAATTGAACTAAGTTGGTACTGTGAGAAAATACTACTCCATGACTTGTTAAACCACTTCCCTCCCCCCCCCCCATTTTGCTTCCTATCACCTCCTTCCAATTTTTACATGACCTTAACAATTTTGAAGAGTATTGGTCAGGTATTTTGTAGAATGAATGTCCTTCATTCCTGTCATTCCTTCATGTCCTCCCTTCCTGGGATTTGTCTGACGTTTTTCTTATGATTAGACTGGGGTTATATGTTCTGGGGGGTGGATTAGATTTTAATGGTCAGTGGACTAAGGGATAACTATAGCTGGGTTGCCTGAAAATGAGTTCCTTAGAAATATTATCTTGGCCTAGCCTCTGGAATAGCCAATGTATTATTTCTGTGGTCTATAATTTATACTTTGCTAAACTGTCCGGTTGACCTCCTGATTATTATTAATATTATTATTTAAACTGTTAAAAAAGATAATATTAGCATTATAAGGACTTTCTAAAATAGTACAGGAGTTCCTATATACCCTTCACCTAGCTTCTTCTCAAATTAACATCATGACTATAACACAAATTACCCAAACTGAGAAACCGACATTAGTATAGTAGTAGTAACTAAACCACAAACCAGACTTCTCCAGTTTTTCTACAATTCTTCTTTTTCTGTTCTAGGATCCAATCATGATGGCACACAGTCGTCATGTCTCCTTAGCTCATTCAATCTGTGACAATTACTCAGTCCTCACTTGTCTTACTTGACCTTGAGACTTTTAAAGAATTCTGGTTGGCTATTTGGAAGAATGAGTTTGGTTTGTCTGATGTTTTATGATATTAATACTTGGATTGAGGTTATGCATTATTGGGAAGAATGCCACAGAGGTGATGTCCCTTCTCAGTGCATCATATTGGGCATACATAATGTAGTGTAACTTGTGATGTCAGCCTCAATCACTTGGTTAAGATGCTGTGTGCCTAGTTTCTCCACTGTATAATGACTACTTTTGCCTTTGTAAGTAACAATTTCTTTTTTTCAGGGGCGCAGATAATTTGAGACTATATAAATATCTTGTTTCTTCTTAAACTTTTGTCTACTGATTTTAGCATCTATTGGTGGATATCTTGCCTGTGGTAATTATTACTCTGATATTCTAATAGTGATTTTCTATTTTCTTTAATCCTTCTACAATTATTAATTGGAATTCTTATGTAAGCATTGGTCCTTCATTTGTTGATTTATCCTATTGTTTATTTATATCAGTATGACTCAAACATTTTTATTTTATTCTTTGGGTTATAAACTGATTTTTAAAAATTTCTATTACAATTTTTTATAGATATCAACATTTTCATTTTTTTTTTCTTTTTCTCAAACACATACTTTATATTGGCTAAGGCTGGCCCCTCCACTGGGGGCTATACTTCTTTACTTTGGTATGATGGACCCAAGATTTCACTTCTGACAGTTTTAACAGACATGAGTTTTTAGAGGCTCTTCATAGGATTCCTTCCACTTCTCTGCTTCCAACTGGGGCAGGACCCTGAAAGAGGCAAATCCATGTATAGTGGTTAGCACCTGACCCACTCATGTGACATATTGTTTTATTCTATTGTACTTGCAGTTATATTACCATACTTACCTCAGGGTGTTAGGAAGGGTCTCTCATAAACATTTTTTGTTAGGGGCTTAACTTAAGCCTGCTTCTCAGGGGCTGCCCTTATCCAGAGGAAGGCAAGTGGCAACACCATGTCTCACTTTAGATGGGTTTCTTATATTAATTCCAGGATGTATGCCATTTCTGTTCTAGGTGTAGAGCTTTGCTTACTTATTGGGTTACCTTTGCTACAAAGGAGGGGCCATTATCACTCTTGTGAAATGTCCAGGGCTCGGTGGAATGTGCTCCTGGGTCCTGTTGACAATGGGGTTCTTGCTGATGTCCTCTTTGTAAGAGGAGGAGCTGCTGAGCCGTCTTTGTAGCTGTTTGTCCTCAGCATCCATCACTAGCATGCCGTTCTCTATCTGCTTAGCCTCTTTCCCTGGACGGCTAACGTCCATTATCCTGTTGTCCTCTGGGGCCTGTTGCTGTTCTGTGCTGGCATACATGTGCAAGAACTTGGCGAAGGTCCTGTCTCAGGCCAGCAGCTCTTGGTAGGAGCCTGTCTCAGAACCTCAGTTGTTCTCTCCATTTGGGTAGGACAAACCTCTACCCAGCCTGAAAAGAGATCTAGACAAGCCTACGCATCCAAGTGACACTGTCAATCATTGAAAGGGTGGACCCCCACATGTTGGGCTCCCTGTTTAGTAGGTCACCTTTCTGGACTTGAACTGCCCCAAGCACATAAACAGTTAGTTGTAAATTTGGTCCTCTCAAACGAGGCCCCACCAAATCCATCAAGGCATCACACTCCGAATGTGTGTATTCATGGAGGTGCCTCATAAGGGGCCAAACCAAAGCTTCGTGTAGGAGAACGAGTCTATGAGAATCCTGTCTCCTTTAGTTGTGTCAACCCAAGTGTCAGAGCCCCAGTCTTTAGTTTTGGAGGGGATCTAAATCTAGCTGGAATATCAAGGCCCTGAGGAACAGCTCACCACCAGTGACTCCTTGAACTGTTGTGTCAGTGGTCTGATTTCCTCTGGCAACCAGCTCAACTTTTTGGGCCGAAGTCCCAGGTGGCAGTGTCACTGCTGTGATCACCGCATATCCAGACAGCCTCCAGAACGCCTAGACCTCTAGACCCCTTTGCAACAAAGGCTCATCCTCTTTGGCTGGCAGAAGGCTGGCAGGATTGGGAATAAACACGGTCTTTAATAACAACTCACAAGTAGCTGCCACTGTCCGGAGGCAAAGAGGCCATCCTCTCACAACTGGCCTGGGATGTCTCCCAGCATCGTGCTAAGACTCCAAGCCTCATTCTTTGTTTTTCTGTATTAAATTCTTTCTGTGAGTTAGGCAACCCCAAAGCAGGGACTATCGTAAGATACTGTTTTAGTTTTCCAAAGGCATTTCGACAGTCTGTGGTCCAGATCAGGGGCTCCACATCTGTTCCTTTAAAGGCCCCATATAAGGGCTTTTTCATCAGTCTCAAGTCTGGGATCCAGACACCACAGAGTCCTGTCATTCCTAGGGACCTTAGATAAGTAAGCTGTTGTTTGCAAAGCTGTCCGGCTTTAGCTTCCACAAGTCTGCTGCTAAGCATCAAACAGGGCAGGAGAGCCCTTTTAGAGCCCCTAACAGAGTCCAGCAGCACTACGAGGCCACCCCAGTCCCAGGATCCTGCCACTCAAATGCAGCTGTGTGCAATATCATTAGTGGCAAGTGGATCCTGCACATATCTACACTCATTGGTAGGTGGAATTTAAATTCTCTTTGTATGTCCGGGGGTCCTGTCAGCCTGTATGGCCTTACTCACTTTTGGTAGCTCTCTTCTTGCCAGTGCTGTAATGATGTGCTAGTCTGTTGAGGCCTGAAATTTAAAACAAACTGCTCCACAATGGCAGTCTCCTGCATGCTTCATCAGGCCCTGGTGTTCACCTAGCAGGAGCTTAGCGGTGCCCTCAAAGGTGGGCTTCTGTCACTTTTGGAACAGTTCCTGGCGCTCCCACTGCTTGCAGACCTAGGTCTGCCCCTGGGCCTGCTGCGGGTAGTCACCGCCTGCCAATGGCTGCCTCACCGCTATCTGGCTTGTGGAGTCCCATGCACAGCTGGTGCCAGGGGCTGGGCCATGGCAGAAAGGTGTGTGGGGGGGTTCCCCCCTCCAGACCGCTTCTGCTCGTTTGGCTTGGTGCCGATCGAATCCCCACTGTCGATTTGCATCTGGAGCTTTGGTGGGGAGGCATGGAGCCCTGGGCCCCCTCATTGGTAAAAGTCCAGTAATTGGGTCCTCACTGTCCATTTATGTGTGGGGCTTCTATAGAGATATTTAGTTTGGAGCTACTAGTGAGGCAGGGGCCCCCCTGGCTCCCTCCTTCGTTGTCTGAGTCCCAGACTTGAAGGAACCATTTGTTGTCCTGACTGTTTCTTGTTACTTGGAGCCCTTTGCAATTTTGGGCAGGGTTCTTTCCAATTTCCATCTTTTTTCCAAAAAATGCACTGATTGTACTCCACCCTAGGGTGGCCTTTCCTTTCGACTGTCTGAAAGCATCCTTGGCTGGTGTAGCTAGCAGAACGCGCACAGTTTTTAGTTCGCTTTAAAGGCCACATTAACCAGCTACAAAGGATTCATGCTAATCGCCCTGCCCTGGCTATGGGTGCCCTCTGGCCAAATGGAGCTCCCTCCTTGGTAAGTATAGACCCTTTCCAACCCCCAGTCATAACCTAATGGGCATGGACTGAAGAATTAATTCAGGCAGCTCCCTCCCGGGCCCTCCCATGGTGCCAGGATGACAGTGGTGGCAGTTGTTCCCCGCCCTTGGCGGTGGGCCTCATGCCCTAGTCTTCCCTCCCACTGGGTCTGCTCCTGGGTGGTGGCCCCTCCTGGTACCTCACCCCGGCTGGCTGCGGGGTTCTGGCAGGGGCAGGAAGACCTCCTTTATCAAAAATCTTACAAACACAGATCATTCTGTATACCATAAACAGTGAGTTTATCTCAAGCAGAGAGCTTGAGACTCAACATTTTAACTCTGTAGTGCCAGGTCAACCATTTGAGCTCTGAATTTTCCTTGATATAATTTGTCCTTTAGTAAAAACTTATACACAAGAATTGGCCACCCTAGAAAACCTGGCATGCCTTTGAATCTTCCCATTTATACAAATACTTGCAAGTAGACGTACCATAAACCAACAGGGATAACCAAAGAGTGTTATTCTCCTTGTCTTTATTTTTAAAGGATTTATTTTCCATTCTTCTTTGAAAGCTCATTTATCTACACATGAGACAGTTCAGTTTCCTCTTTTGCAAAAGCACAGAAAGGCCCATTAAAATTGATTTTGGGAGGAAGAGGCAATGGAGAGAAGACCCTTTAGAACGTACCTCCAAATCAAAATTAGGATCCAAACAACAAATTCCTGGGTAAAGAACCAACAGCTCAGACAGGTGCATAGTTGACTGTTCAGAAATATTTCCCAAGGGACTTTCAGATGGAACAGAAACAGAGCCTCCAAGTTAGGACAAAACTCACACTCAAACACAGACAATATAGGGGATTCCCAACACAAATCATCTAAACTGCCAATGCCTATCAATCAAATGGGGATTTTCATTTAACAGCCACTTCTCACACTCCAGATGTTATAGTTTTTTAAAAGGAAAATTTTAATGAATCTTTGAGAAAGAAGATATCTTGATTTCTTCAATTTTTTGTTACATATTTTAATTTTCTCTTAAGGAGCCAAGTTAAAATCTAGTTCTCTGAAAAGTAAGGAGTAATAAACAGTAATGAAATGATTTTAAAAGCTATGTTTCTGGAATCGCGCTACATGGGGTCTAATCCAAACTTTGCTTTGTGACCTTGGGCAGGGTACTTACCCCTTCTGCTCCTACTTCGCTCACCTATAAAATGAGCTTGTAAGCAATATCCACCTCAAAGGATATGTGAGAGGGTAAAAGGAGATAGTATATGTAGAATATTTAGTGCAGTGCCTGAGTATATAGTAAGTGCTCAATAAATGTTAGTTTTTATTATTAAGAATAAATAACTGAAGGCATGACTATCCCCATTTGTCATGAATGAATGAGAATGAGTTAAGGGGTTACTGGAAGTCATATCTTAAACTGGTCCCACATCTTGCTTATACTCTGCTACCTTCCTTTATGTACTCAGTAAATACCAAACTGAGCATTTACGCTAAGTAGTAGTAAAACTTTGCTGAAGTAGATCTGACTTGAGCAGTTGAGAAAAGTATAGGATTAGAAACAAGCATTTGGTTTCAATGTCCAGCCCTCCTTTACAGCAGTCCCCCCTCTCTCTGGCCTCTTCAACCCCTTACACAATACAATTTTGATGTATTTGGTGACAGAACCATGCATACTGCCCCCTCCTGCAACCCTACCCCCTGCCAATTTGGAATATTATATATTTCTTATTCCTTTGTCCTGTCAAAAAATATTTATATGTGCCAGCCTCTAAAGTCAACCCTTTTATTCTCTTCTAAGGTCATTCACATTCCATCTTATGATGTCATTGTTTTCCAGTATTTACAAATTTGGGGTCCTGAAATAAAACCTTTCACAAAGGTCCTTTTGCTAACTGTAAAACACAGCTCTTCCCTGTGTTAGGTTTATCTGTGTGGTGGTTTCCCTGGTCTCCCAGTTCCTAGTGTCAAGAATGAGCACCGGTACTGAGTTGAGCCAATGACAGAGTGATCATGAACACAGAGCAATTTGATACAAGCAGTTTGTCACATAAAAGAAAGAATGAAAGTAAAGAAGGAAGCTACACAAACAGAAAATATTATATATTATTTGCATGTGTCCCTTTTAAACGTCTGGTTCTCCCACTAGAATGTAGGCTTCTTCAGAACAAAGCCGTGTTTGTTTTGTGCTGTTACTCTTCTTATGTAGAGTAAGAAGTGCAGTATGTGGTACTTAGAAATGATCAATAAATGATTGTGGAACAAATAGTCAATACCTCCAAGACAAGAGTGTTTCGTTCATTTATTCTCCAACCATTCATTAAACATTTGTTGGATGACTATTAGTGCTGAATGCTGGGAATAAAAATATGAGCAAAATCCAATCCTAGCCTTATAGGAGGTCCCAGTCTGTTGGGACAATGTAGTGGGCTGAATGGTGGCCCCCAAAATATTAGCTCCTACTTCTCCCTGAAACCTGTAAATGTTACCTTATTTGGAAAAGGGATCCTTGTATATATGATTACAGATCTTGAGATGGGGATGTTACTGAAAATTTGGCACTTCTCCCCAAGGCCTAATGAAGAACGAGGACAAGTGGTTTGAGGAAAAGGAAAGAGAAGTTTATTAATCTTTGAGCAAATGAGGAGGATAGCAAATGAGGAAGATGGCAGGCTCTCTTTTTAAAGTACCATTTTCCTGCTTTCAAGAACAAGACAGAAGCTTTGAAAGAAGGGTTTTCAGCTTGGGACTATTGCTTTTTAACTATAGCATCTCCTGCAAAGATGACCCTGTGACCTCTGTCCAGATAATTCTGTTGAACCATCTCTTGTGGCTTAAGGTACTAAAAACAAAGAGCAAAGAACATTCCTCTGCCCTTCTAATAACTGACCTCAGGCAGGGATGCAGGTTTTAATTCCCAAAAACAGTGGGGGGAGCAGTTAAAGAGACGGCTTCTAAAATATTTTGCTCTTTTTCAGGCCTTTACCTCTGTGACAGGAAGATTATCCTGGATTATCCAGGTGGGCCCTAAATGCCATTGTATGTATGTTTACAAGAAGGAATTACAGGGATATTTCACACCCACACCCACCCACACACACACAAGCACACACACAGGAGAAGGCCATGTGAAGATGGAGGCAGAGATTGGAATGATGTCTCCACAAGCCAAGGAATGCCAGCCACCGCCAGGAGCTGGAAGAGGTAAGGAATTCACTCTTCCCTAGAGTCTCTGGAGGGAGTATGGCCCTGTCAACACCTTAATTTAACCCGGTGTTGTTGATTTCAGACTTATGGCCTCCACAACTACAGGAGAACACATTTCTGTTGTTTTAATTCACCCAGTCCATGGTAATTTATTACAGAAGCCACAGGCAACTAAGACAGACAGTGATACAAGTAAATGAATCCTTGAAAAAACAACATTATATGTGGAGATAAGAATCTGGGTGGTGGATGGTTGCAGAGGAGGAGATGCCTGGGAGGTATCCCAGTGGAGTGGACACTGAGCTGGCTTTCAAAAGATAAGACATTTTCTGGGCACTGTTGGGTCAGTGCATGGGGAGGTGATTTCTAGCAGGAGCCACCTTGTACGTACAGTCACGTAGAGCATGGCCTGTTCAGGGCAATGAAGCATCTGAGTTCTGCTGGACAGTTGGGTAGATGGTGATGAATGGTGGGAAATAAGGAGGTAGAGAATTCAACTGTGACCACACTGTGAAGGGCCTTGTATGCCATGACAATGTACTTAACTTTATTCTTTAAGTAAAAGAATACTGATGAAAATAAAGAGATGATTTGTAGAAAGTAAAGTTCTACAGCAACATGAATAGCAAACTGCATGGAGGTGAGCCGAGCTCAGATATGCTAGTAATTGTATCCAAAGGTGAATAAAACATAGTTCTGGCCCTTAAGTAGCTTAGAGATTAGGAAGGAAAACAAATAGAGAAGCAAACACATACTCTCTCCCAGACGCTCGTTATAAACCTGTGGCTAATCCTGTCAGAGATGGTGGATTAAGGCTATTGCAATAGGGGTAGAGAAGTGGAAGGATTTGGAAGTCATTTCCTTAGTATAAGCTAACAGAACTTGGAGACCTACTGAATATGGGGTGTATGAGAGGGCGGACTCAAGGATTAATCAAAGATTTTATCTTAGAAATACCATTAACAGAATTATATGGAGAAAGGTCAGGGTACTTAATTCTGGTTGAATTTAAGATACCTTAGGGATAGCCAAGCAGACACTTCAGAAAGATGGTTAGTAATATCAGTTCTGTAATATCAGACTCTGAGAGTCTGTTCTGGGGACACCTGTCTGGGAGTCAGCAGCAAGAGATGGGACTTGAAGGCATGCATGCAAATGAGTAGGCAGGTAAGTAAAAGGAAAGTTCAAGGTCAGCCCTGGACAGCACAGGAAGTTGAATAGGAGATGTACAGATGGTATAATGTACCAAAAGGATTGTAGACGTGAATGTGTTTTCTGGAGTTTTTGAGGGATTGACGACTTTTAATCCCTTTATTCAAAAGATCTTTGGGTCTCTTATAAACCCAGGCCACCAAACTGGGAACTTCATGTCTATATTTTTGTGCCTGCTGGGCTCTTAGGAGTCCCCCAAGGATAAGGCTGTGTAATTTGGTTAATCTGAACACTCACGTCAATAACCAAGCCCTTGATCAAATCATTAAATAATTAATCCATGGAGCACTTAATGATCTGATCTAATTGGTCACCAGGTTGACTGTAAGGAAAATCGAAATGCCCCTTTGTCACAACAATTGGGCCGATTCATCGTGTCAGCATTTCTTGAGATAAGCATTTACTTTTTCAGTTATTAACAGGCTTCCGGTCAGGTTGGCAATTACTCTGGAGCTGTGTGAGTCTGCCTGAATTAACGAGTGCCAGAACTCATTAACCTTTTGAGCCCTTATTGTCCATTTTGAGTGTTACTGGCAGATTGGAGGCATGAGTAAGGAAAGAAGGAAAGATAACAAGAAAAGGAAAGAAGACAGGAGAAAAGGAAGAGAAATGGGGAGAGGAAATCATAAAGGGGAGAATTAAGGGCAGAGGAGAAAGAACAGAGAATCAAGAAAGAAGAAGGCTTATCTGAATTTGTTCCTAAAGGAGAAAAAAATGGGTTTATATGCAGTAGGTACAGAAGTGGAGATCAGTGTTTCTGGAGCTGAGTTTAAATCCTGATTCTATCAGCTGCCAGCTGCATGATTTAGGCAAATGACTTAATTTCTCTATGACTCAATTTCTTCATGTTCTAAAGTGGGGATAATAGAATCTGCTTTATGGAGTTGTTGTGACTCTTAAATGAGTTAGCACTTGTAAAGCACTTAAAACATTGTGCTTGGTAATATTTCCTATTAGCTATACAGTTGTAACAGTTAGATTGTAAAATATTTGTAAAAGCTCCCTGCATGGTGCCTGGCTTATGGCATGTGCTCATAAACTGCATTCCCTTCCCTTCTCTCAGCTTCTCCACTGCCCCAGGTGGAGCTGATGGCAGAGGAACGACTGTTCTTCAACTCTTCTTTCCCTGCCAGGCACGTCCAAGTCCACTTGGACAAGGCTATTTTGACCCCCTCTCCATTTCTTGGTCTCATTTGGCTCTTGGCCAAATAGGGCACCATGCAGGACAAGGGTTTGAATAGGTTGCTTTTTACCAAAGCAATTTTAAAAGAGTGGTTACAGATGGTCCAATAAGTTCATAGTTAACTTTGCAACAATTTCAAAAGCTCAAGACTTTTTGGAAGGTAAACTTGGCATACGCATGGCATGTTGAATAAAATGGTAATCCAGGGTTGAGATCTAAGAGGACAGACATTGAGGTCAATACTAGTAAAAATCAGAAACTGGAAAGTCATTGCAACGTTTATCCTTTTGCATGTGATTTGAGAATATAGAATAAAAGAGTGAAATAAATATTTTAGCCTCTTTTCTAACCAAAGCCCCTTTTCTAAACATTTACAACACACAATTCCTTTTCATACAGTTCATTAGCTGCATGAAACCAAATTGTATGATTTTTTTTTTTTTTGAGACAGAGTCTCACTCTGTTGCCCAGGCTAGAGTGAGTGCCATGGCATCAGCCTAGCTCACAGCAACCTCAAACTCCTGGGCTCAAGCAATCCTGCTGCTTCAGCCTCTCGAGTAGCTGGAACTACCAGCATGCTCCACCATGCCGAGCTAATTTTTTCTATATATGTTTTAATTGGCCAATTAATTTCTTTCTATTTTAGTAGAGACGAGTTCTCACTCTTGCTCAGTATGGTTTCGAACTCCTGACCTGGAGCCATCCGCCCGCCTTGGCCTCCCAGAGTGCTAGGATTACAGATGTGAGCCACCACGCCTAGCCTGTATGATTTTTTTTAAAGCCTCTCGTTCCATATTTAGCACAGTTCTTTCCACCCAAAAGTCAAAACTTAGGCATAAATCCTAAAGGGACACCTCCATGAAGGAACTTGGAGACCTGCGCATGGCGATTTTACTATTGCAATGAGGGGTGCACACAGACCCCTCCCTCTGCTTTCTCCAGCCTCCAGATCACCTCTAGTCTCCTGTGGTTTCCCATTTACTTTTTTTTTTTTTAAACTTAATTGATACATAATAATTATACTTATTTATGGGCTACAGTGTGATATTTCGATATCTGTATACAGTGTGTAATGATCAAATCAGGGTAATTAGCATATCCATCACCGCTAACATTTATCATTTCTTCGTGTTGGGAACATTCAAAATGCTCTCTTCTAGCTGTTTGAAAATATAGAATAGTTATTAACTATAGTTCCCCCATAGTGCTTAAGAATGCTAGAGCTTACTCCTCTATATAGCTGTGATTTTGCTCTGCCCAGGGGACAGTAAGAAACCCTGGAACCTGACAGGTCCCCTGTGGTGCCGGCAAATGTAGATGACATAAAGTCATTTAAAGGGGGAGCTGGAGTCTAGCTGCCTGACTCCAGTTTCTCATGTCCACCACTTAGTAGGGGTATCAATTGTCCAAGTTTCATGTCTACTTCTTTTTCATACCTGCCTCATTTTCTTCCATCTCAAAACAAGAGAAGATGTTAGTCATCTTCCTCATAGGGTTGCTTGGAGATTAGAAAGATGATTGAGGAGATAAAGTGGTTAGCCCAGGCTCTAACTCATGACAAGCAGTCAAAAACACAGTTGTTATTTTTTTTTCAATAGCTCAGGGTGAAGGCCAAATACCGGGCAGACTATGGGGAAAATCTTTCGCCCACTAGCAATGGATGAACTCTTTTCCCAACTTGCCGGGAGAAATTGAGTTAGTCAGAAATGCACCCATTGTTTATCACATTGACTTTATCAGGATATGGCTGTCTTTGTACATGTTTGCTGCATGAACTACTGTTAAGGTCTCCTGTCAGTTGGCTTGAAACTACTGATTAAACTTTATTATTCAATATCTGCTTCTCCTAATGTGTGGCCTCCTGAGCAGTCCAAGGGGCGGGAGGCATCCTGACAAACATTTTCTGGAGATAAACTGCAAGGGAGGAGGATGGCTAACACCTGCCAAGCCCAAGCCTAGGGCGTGGGAGGTGGTGGAGCTGTTATGCTGTTGCTCCTACGTTTCTGCCACCCAGACAGTTTGGCTAGGGAGTATCTCCTCTCTCTTAAACTTGGCCTCTGCTTCTCACCTGGTGACATCTTCTAGCAAGATCATGTAGAAGAGGGGGCAAGGATTGTTTTTAGGGCTTTGACCTCAGCATGGCACACCAGTTTTTACCTGTATTCCTGCAACCACATTTAGAGATAAGATACGGTCATCAAGGAAATAAAAGATATTTTGGGGGGGCGTGGGAAGAGCCTAGGGAAGCAGAAACCTGGAGCCAGCAGTGTGTTTTGGGTTTAAACAGGTTTAAATTGGTTTTTTGTTTGTTTGTTTTGGTTTTTTTTCTTTTTTCATTTTATTTTTATTTTTTTTTTCGGCATATTATGGGGGTACAGATTTTAAGGTTTCAATAAATGTCCTTCCCCCCCTAAATTGGTTTTAACTGGAACTGAAAGTGATGACTGAACTTCAGTCCTCAAAAATGCCTCTTGCACACCTTCACCTGTACGCCTTCTTTGTCCTCACCAAATTCATGAGTCAGCATGGGAATTTTATTTGCAGGGAAGAGATCAATGTTGCCCCCCCAAAATACCCATGTCCCACCATTCTCTCCGTCACCTAAAGGTGCTGGGGGAAAGTCAGTTGTTGTGATGGTGGCTTGGGGGACACTTTGGAGAGCCTGCCACATCCTTGCCTGACCCAGGCTCTGTCCCCCTCTGGGCTTCAGCCTCACTGGCCTCCCTCCGTCTTAGAGTCTGAGTCTGAAGCCCAGCACGGCGCCCTTCACCTGGCTGACTCCCACCCCCAATTTTAAATGAGCTCCTGCTTTTCTTTCTCACTGCCCCATGCTTTTTCCCTTCTTGGCACTTAACTTAGGTTGGTTTGTTTATTTTCTCTTTTTATTGCCAGACTCTCAGTACTGGAAGTTCCAGGCGGGCAAGGACCATTTCTTTCTCATTTACTCTTTTATCTGCAGGTGCATAGGAAGACCTCAATTAATTTTTGTTGAAAGAATGAAAGAACTTGGGTTTTGAGGCTCTATAGATCAAGATTACACTTTTTTTGTTATCAGTAGGAAGTCTGGATGGAGAATGAGTTTCACAATTAAAAAAATTTTTTTTTTCTCCCTTAAGCAAAGTCTTAGAGGCCCAGAGAGGAGATAATGCATTTTTCCTAAACCTTTGTCTCAGAGGAAGTCTTGGAAGACTTGGGCCCTAAATGTGCTGTGGAGGATTAGTAACGGGCAAAGATACGCATCGCAGGTGCATTCCTTATGAAGCACAGACTGAACTGGCTAAGAATGCAATAAGCCCAACCCAAACCCAACCCATAAAGATTCTATGACATTTTCTTTTTACTCCCCAACCCCCATTTTTTTTTTTTTTTTAAGAGACAGGGTCCTGCTGTCTTGCCCAGGCTGCAGTGCAGTAGCTATTCACAGGTGTGATCATAACACACTATCGCCTGGAACTCCTGTGTTCAATGTGAGGTGGGAGCAATCCTCCCACTTCAGCCTCCCAAGTAGCTGGGACTACAGGTGTGGGTCACCAGGTCTGGCTGATTCTATGAGAGTTTAATCAACATGCATCGACAACGTATAAAGGTTTTACATGCAACTCCCACCCACTATACCACACTCCTCCCAGTGTAAATCAACCACCAACCTAGATACAAACTCAGGGGAACGAGGAAAATATGCAGAAGGAAAAGCAAATTTGACGTGACGCAAAGGGGCAGGAATGTAGATGTAAGTTAAGTAAATTTTAACCACTGTATCTCAGTAATGGTATTCTTCAGGGTTGGAGGTAAGATGCCTATCAACCTAGAGACAGCACTAAGGGCTTTCTAAGGGCGGGGAAGCAGTCCCTCTCCTAGGTGCCCTGTGTTTTGCCACTTTGTGTCAGGACAATAATAGATTGTAAACCCTTGGACATGACCCATTAGAAATCACGTGTATATACCTGAGGTAGGGAACTAGCCATCGCCACCTGTCACAGAGTACCAGGTACAATAGTAGGTACTCAGGCTATTTGCTCAATTGCAGAATCCAATCAATAATTAATTCTTCAGAACCTGAAGCTATTTTTGCCAGGATCATTTTGAAGTCAAATTTAGCGCATGCCAAAAGGAACATTGCCCACCAAACAGTGAACCACCACCCCATCCATACTCTGGCTGAAATTCTTACCTTCATGGTTTATCTGAAATTGTTCTTTCAGAACGAAGCCAAAGGCTCCCTAAAGTCTCCATTGTTTTTGTTTGTTTGTTTGTTTTTAACTCAGTTACATTAACCTGTTAATCCCCATTAGCTCTGGTTAGTTTATCGGATTTCTGCTACAGAGTAGGGCCCAGAGGCCAAGGGAAGCAGGGAAGTGGGGGAGGGGCTCTCATTTCACCCACACTTCAGCCTGATGAGTGAGGCAGAGCAAATACTGTCTGCATTTTACAACCGAGGCAATTGAGGCCCAGGGAGTGAAGTGACTTGCTTGACACCATGGTGACAGTGAGTCCAGAAGTCCAGGATGATGATCTTTCCATCATTCTGGCTCTACCTGATACTTGCTTGGTTTGTGCAGAGAATTTCAGAGAAATGCCCAGTGGTCCACAGCTCAAGAGCTATAAGCACCCAAGAAATGTTAGTTTCCCCTGGAACCCTTGCAGCTCCTGAGCTATGAAGTGCCATATGCTAACAGCAGCTAACTGAGAAGCAAATGTATACTGTTTAGAAGGAACTGAGGCAAGATATGATTATTGTCATTAATTTAGTATTAAGTGATATAATAAAGTGCATCAATCTATTTAATAGTCAGCCAACATATATTAGGTTGTTGAATATGAAATGTCCGATTCCAAATCAAAAGTTTAGTTTATTACATCTCAAGAAGCAGTAAAATTAATCAAAGTATGTGCCTAAACTATTGACACAGTTTTGCCATCTTAAAGGTAGCTTGTTTATGCCAGCAGGAAAGAACCCTGGAGAGCAAGTGGTGATGAAATCACGAAAGGCATTTTCATAGCTTGATGAGAATTGAATATGTTTTCTTGCAAGAAGTGGTACAAAGCCTGGAAGGAAGTGGTAGTCGGTTGCAAGGTTTGGTGAATACAGTGGATGACAGAGAGTTTCCAAGTCCAGCTTCTATAGTTTGAGCAGTGTTGTTTGTATGATGTGGTCGAGCACCATCACACAAGAGGATTGGCCTGTCTCTATTGCAAGAGGATTGGCCTGTCTCTATTGACCGATCTTGGCTGCTTGATCGCAAGCATCTTTATCATTTCATTCACTTAGTTGCTGTAGACATCCGCTGTAATTGATTGACCAGGTTTCGTGAAGCTGTAGTGGATAACACCAGCACTGGACCACCAAACAGACACCGTTAGATTTTTTTGATGGATATTTGGTTTTGGACTGTGTTTCAGCACTTCATCTTTACCCAGCCCTTGTGCTGAATGCTTGCAATTGTCAAAAAGAATCCATTTTTCGTCACATGTAGCAATATGGTATAGAAATGGTTCCCTTTTATGTTGTGACAGCAAAGAAAGGCAAGCTTCTAGAGGATTTCTCTTCTGACGTTTATTTAATTCATGCGGTACCCATCTACCCACCTTCTTTACCTTGCCCATTTGTTTCAAATGGCCCAATATTGTTGGAATAGTGACATCAAACCTTGCTGCTAATTCACGCATAGGTTGAGATGGATTTGCTTTCACTATAGCTTTCAGCTCATCATTATCCAATTTGGTCTCAGGTCACCCACGTGGCTCATTTTCAAGATTAAAATCACCAGAACAGAACTTCTCAAACCATTGACATACTGTGCGTTCATTAGCCACATCCTTCCCAACACTCTGTTGATATTTCAAGCTATCTGCACAGCATTGGTTCCACAACGGAACTCATATTAAAAAATAACATGAATTTTTGACTTATCCATGGTTCACAAAAATTGCTCTAAAAAAATCTGAGAGATAATCACAAGCCAAAATGTGCATTTGAAAGACTGAGGATGTACTTTCACAATAAAAATAAAACAAGAAGCGTCAGAGTGAAATGTCAGAGATATCAACTGTGAAACTTAGTACTTAAGGAAATCCGACATTTCTTACTTAATAACCTCATAGTTATTGATCACCTACTATGTGTCAGGCACTGTTCTAGGCCCTGGAGATACAATAGTAAATAAAAGAGTAAAAACAAAAACAAAATAAAACAACCCCCCGCTCTGCTTAAGCTTATATTCTAGTGAGGGAGACAAGCAAATAAACAAAACAAGCTGCAGTTATGGTGTGGCAGATGGATAGGTGCTATGGATGAAAGCAAAGCAGGAAAGAGGAATAGAGTATGGGGCGGGGAGGATGATGGATGTGATTTTAAATTGGGTTATCAGAGGTGGGCCTATTAACATGATCACCTTTGAGTTGAATCTCCAGGGAGGTGAAGGCGTAAAGCTTATGGAGTATAGGGGAAGAGTGTTCCAGGTAGAGAGAGAATAATGGGTACATAAATTCCACTACACAATGACACAAGGTCCTGAGCAAGAGGGTCCTGCGTAAGAAATGTTCTGTTTGGTGGCTCCTACAGACATAGTTTTTGATCGAGGGGGATAAATACCTAGTTATTATATAAGCCTATAATTTAAACATTTGGCCTATACTTACCAGAGAAGAAATCAATATTTGAGTCTTGGACTATGGTTTAAGTAGGAAATTATCTTTTTAAAATCACATTTTCATTCGTAAAGGATTGAACTTATTAATTAATAATTTACTTAGAAGGTGTTGCATAACGTGTTGATCCAAATCAATTCTTTCATATCTTAGAAGTGTTTGCATCCACTCATTCTGTAGTGTCACACAGGGCAAAGGTATCGTGAACAGAAATCACCATTATGTTTCTGTACACAATGGATACAATTTGGTTCCACCCGAAGCCCGTGGCCCTCGCCCTAGAAGTCTTTCAACTCAGAGAAGAAATGTACTTGTGAATATTCTGTTTCACACAGCGGGGGTTGGGGCTCAGCTCAACGAGGCGCAGACACCATTGCGTCTCTGTGACCAGGGCATAACAGTGACTCTTGGTCTAAAGATAATCACAATGCTGGGCCAACTTTGGGGCTGCTGATCTGGTCTCTCACTCTATGTGAGGCCTTTGGTCTTCTTTGTGCAACAAACATTTACTGAGCGCCTACTTTGGCTCAGCTCTGTGCTAAACGCGGGGGATACAGCAATGAACAAGGCAACATGGGGCCTGCCTTGGGCAAGGCTTCTATCTCCAGAAAAATATAGGCAATAAATAAACAATACAAAGTTAACAGTCATGACCCGCGAAGCGAAAAGGGCATGGCGACAGAGAGTTTAACGGTGGGCACTCAATCTAGCTTGGGAGAATGGGAGCCCACTTGCGAGGCCATTGAAGCAGAGTCCCACAGCATTAGAAGACCCCCCCCCCCCCGTGAAGAGCTGGGGCAGCGCAGCCTGGCAGAGGGAGGCGTATGGGCAGAGGGGTGGTGGGCAGGCAGCACGGCTGTGCCTAGGATTGTGTGGCCCAAGGGAGCGGATTACGAGTGAGCGAGAGCAGAATGACATCACTGGCCACCAGTCAACTGTTTCATAAAAATGTCATTTGGTCATGCGGATTGCTCAGATCCAGAATCATCTTGCAGGAGCTAAGGATGGGGTTTGCCTTTATCTTATGAAGAAGGGAAGAACACCTAAGTTTAAAGTCGGGTTAATTGCAGTATAATTTATACACCATAAAATTCATGTTTTTTAGTGTGTACAAAATTCTATGAATTTTGACAACCATATACAGTTGTGTAGATAAATCAACAATAAAGAGACAGAATGGCTCTGTCACCCAGAAAGATTCCCGTTTGTAGTTGCTAACTCTCTCCTCCACTCCTAGCTCCTGGTAACCACTGATCTGTTTTTGTCCCTATAGCTTCAGTCTTTTCTAAGAATCTGATAAAAATAAAATCATATATTATGTACTGCTTTTTGAGTCCAACTTCTTTCACTTAGCATTATGCATTTGGAATTCATCTATCTTGTGTGTATAGGTAGATTGCCCCTTTTCATTGCTGAGTAATATTCCATCATGTGGATGTACCATAGTTTGTACCAGTCCCTAGTTGAAGGTCATTGGATTGTTTCTGGCTTTTGGTGATGAATAAAACCACAATCAATATTTTCATTTTGTGTGTGTCTGTCTTTATGTGTGTGAATATACATTTTTGTTTTTCCAGATGGATTATTTAGGAGATTGATGGATCATATAATAGTATATGTTTAACTTTATAACAAAGTGCCAAACTGTTTTCCAAAGTGGCTGTATCATTTTATGTTCTTACTATATTAATGTATGAAAGTTTCAGTTAGTATAGGAACAAATCCAGTTAGCATAAATCTCTTTTGTCTGTTTGGTTTTAAAGGTAATTAATATTTTCTTTCTTTTCTATATCTCTTATTTAGTAATTTGCAAAATTCACTTCTGGATTAGAATCTATGCCATCTGGATACTGGCAGAGAATGTAAAACATATTTTGTGAATAACAGTAGAAGAAATTATAACAGGATCACAAACTAAAGGCAAATGGTATGAGCTCAAGGTCCCTTGCTTCTGCCTTCTGCCTTAGGCCATCCCCAAGTCCTGGCCTGGTTTGCAGTAGGTCTGGCATGCCAGCCTGGTGAGTGATACCCCAGGCTGCCCCAGCCACAGAGTTCAGGGTCAGACTAAGATAGATGAGTAGCACAGCCCAGAAGAATGGAATTTGATAGCACAGACCATGCACAAGTACTGAGATTAGGGAGCAGATCTTGGCAGCTTTAGGACTCAGCTGTGCTGTTTGAAAGCCTCTAAGATGACAATCACATGGCTTTAGATATACAGCTTGGATGCCTGTGCATTGGAATGTCCTATGCTAGGGAGCGAACACCTAAATTGTATATCCAGAGTTGCCATCTGGTTTGAGGTGCCCTATTGATCAAACAAACAGATTTAGAGCCCAACCTATCCTTCACTTTGTGCTGCATAAGCCAGCTTACTCAGGCAGGGTGGAATTTAATGGATACAATAGACATGGAATTACCATGATGTGTCTAAGGAGCTAAGTGACATAGCAATACCTGGGCCATATTTTCTAAATCACAAATAAAAAAATATGATTTGATCATTGGTTTGGGGGACTCCTGTGTATTTTCTTTTTAGACAGAGTCTCACTCTGTTGCCTGGGCTAGAGTGCCATGGTGTTAGTCTAGCTCATAGCAACCTCAAACTCAAGAGGGGCTCAAGAGGTCCTCCTGCCTCAGCCTCCTGAGTAGCTGGGTCTACAGGCACATGCCACCATGCCTCACTGATTTTTTTATATCTTTTTAGCAAAGATGGGGTCTCTCTCTTGCTCAGACTGGCCTCGAACTTCTGAGCTCAAGTGATCCTCCCGCCTTGGCCTCCCAGAGTGCTAGGATGACAGGTGTGAGCCACCTCGCCTGGGCACTCCTGTGTACTTTATTATAATATTTATTCAATTATCATTTGATAAAACATGAGAATTTTTGAGACATTTTGGTAACCTTTGAGGACAAAGGGACAATATTTTAAATTGGCAGGGCAGTTCTGGACAATCCAAGATGTATGTTTGTCCTACAGAACAGGTCTAGAGCCACTCATGCTCCCACCTTCATAGCAAGAGGACTAGACCAAGCCCTGCGGTGCAGTAGATGAACCAGAGCTATGGTCATGCGGTAACTCTATGGGCTTTGGACTCAGAGGCACTTGGGCCCCTGTCCTGGTTCTGCCCATCTCTAACAGGATCATGTTGGATACATTTCTTCATCTTTTAAAGGTTCAGTTTCTTTGTGGTAGTTAACATGAGGATTGAATGTGATAATATTTTCAGTGCTTATCATGATGTGGTGCATGTTACAAGCAGGGGTCAGTTAATGATAGTTATGATGATTTTTTTTTTCTTTCTTCTGTAGATATAGGAAGAAGGGAATGTGAAATTTAAAACTGACTGATTTAGAGGCCAGGGATGCAGAGGGTTTCTTTTGTACCATAAAAATCTTTTATATTTTCCACTTGTTCCTCCAATTTGACAGCTGAAGACATCTAAATACCAATACTGAAATTGCTGGCTTTATTAGTTTTCCATTTCTGATGTGTAAATTGCCGCAAAGTTCGTGGTTTAAAACAATGCAAATTGGCCAGGTGAAGTGGCTCACGCCTGTAATTC
Source organism: Microcebus murinus (assembly GCF_040939455.1). Lineage (NCBI taxonomy): Eukaryota > Metazoa > Chordata > Mammalia > Primates > Cheirogaleidae > Microcebus > Microcebus murinus. The sequence continues at coordinate 63,791,474 of NC_134112.1, forward strand.
TAGCACTCTGGGAGGCCAAGGTAAGAGGATCGCTTGAGCTCAGGAGTTCGAGACCAGCCTGAGCAAGAGCAAGACCCCGTCTCTACAAAAAATAGGAAAAAAAAAATTAGCCTGGTATTGTGGCACATGCTTGTAGTCTTATCTACTGAGGCAGGAGGATTGCTTGAGTCCAGGAGTTTGAGGTTATAGTGAGCTGTGATGATGCTACAGGGTGATAGAGCAAGACTTTGTCTCAAAAAAAAAAAAAAAGAAAGAAAATTTATTATCTTACAGTTTCGTATGTTAGAAGTTTAACGTAGGTCTCACTGGGCTAAAATCAAGGTGTCAACAGGGATCTCTTCCTCTCTAGGAGCTCTAGGGAAGAACTGTGTCCTTGCCCTTTTCAGTTCTCGATTTGTGGCCCGCCCTTCATCTTCACAGCCAGCCATGGCAGGGCAAGTCCTCCTCACATTGCCTCTTTCTGACCCACTTTTGTCTGTCGTCCACTTTTAAGGCCTCATGTAGTTAATTAAATCTGGCTCACCTAAATTATCCAAGATAATCTCATCTCAAATTCCTTAACCTTAATCACATCTTCACATCTGCAAAAGTCCCTTTGTGATAGGTTATATATATGGGTATACTATCCATGCCTATGTATTAATCCAAAAATAAGAAACGTATTCAAGTATCCATACTTAACTGACATTTTTAACACAACTCTTACTAGAAAAATTTCAGATAAGAGTAGTTTTATTGTATTTCCCATTTAAATGACCCAATCACTGAAACACTTAAAATATCCAATATTTAAATAATCATTTATTTAAATAAACACTTAAATATCCAATATTTAAATAATCTTGAAAGACAAACTAATTGGCCACACAGATCAGACTATACCGAACTGAGAAATTCGTTGTCTTGTTTTCCATATATCTTCCAAGAAGAAGGTTAAAATACCCGACACACAATATTTGTCATGCTATAGGCATATACATACCAACTCACTCATGTGTACAATTTCTACACACACCTCCCACTCTATACACGCGTGTGCCATGTTTCAAAACTGCTAGAGGAAGCATGGGCTGTTCCCACACGTGTTGCTCTTAGGGGTCTTGGTCGACTGCAGCTGGAAAGTGTGATCCTCCAGTGTGCGGAGCCGGGGAGGACTTGAGGAGACGTGAGCAACACTTACTTTTACCCCTGCGTATTAGATTGCTTATCTGCTTTATCCAAACTGCAAAGGAGTTCCTGCTTCTTTTGATAGTCACAGCAACCTGATTCATGGAGCAAAAAAGAAGAGGAAAGGAAGTGAAGTGGTGGTTATAGGAAGTCACGTATGTGAGTAAACACGTTAAGTGATCTCTCATGTTAAGGCAAAATCATCTAAAAACATATTTTTCCCCTCATGTGCCATTCTTTTACTACACTAAACAAATTACATGAAGGTATTATTGTCAACTCCTCCTTCCAATCTGTACCTCAAATAGTTTTTCTAAGAGTGATGCATTTGAACTCATTTTTTCCCTAATACCCTTGTGCCAAAGAACCTGCATTTCCATCATGGCTGGCTAGAGATGACTTGTAGTCTATGATTAAAGATCTGAGTGAAGATTATAGGTAAATTAAATGAGGTCAAGTATAACCCATGACAGAAAAAGGTATACTGTAAGAGATAAATGCTATTTTGTACTCACCTTGCCTATCATTTATCACCCACAGCAGATCAGAACACATAGGACCTATGTCTCTAGCCTTACGTAAGCACTTGGAGATTGTGGTGATTTGGACTAATAGCTGCTGACAGAAGGAAAATGCACCTTTCTTCCATTAACATCTAAATGGCTAAGCTTTGGCTCACTTGACACAAAGGTTTCCCAGTAAGAGAGAGGTATTTGGGGCTCCCAGGTCTCCCACAGCCAGCCCCAAGGTCTTGGGTGCGTCTGTGGGCAGTGGAGCCCCAGTTTGGTAATGCACCGCTCTGGGGGATACAAACATGTCAGTGTCGGGACGTCATTGTTGTGAGAACAGAAGTTGGAACAGATACCAGTTCAGATGGCTCCAGGTTTTTCCTGTTCTTTTCTTTCCTGGCCCTCTCACATCTAGAAGTAAGCCTTACTCCAGCTGATGACTCTAATAAAATGTAACTATGCAGGAAGACGTGCTGTTTGATCATTTCACTCTGCAGCCACCCCATGAGGCCGCAAAGACTGGGATGTTTGACTTTGCCACCTTTCAAATCACTTCCCCCCTCTAAAACTCCAACCTCTCCAGTATGGGCAGGGCAGTATGGTGGGTGTGGACCAAATGAACTTTAACATGGGTGAGGTCTGTGCCCAGAGGCTCAGTATTACTCACTTAAATGGTGTTAAACTGGAATTAGAGCTGGAAAAGTTCAGAGGGGAGGATGGGAAGGAGGAGAGAGTATAAAGATGCACATTTAAGAAAAGAGAGGCACAGCTCTGAGTTTGTCCACTTGACTTCAAATAAGATCTGTTTATAGAGACTGTATCCTGATGCTTCCAGTGCCAGAGTCATTAGTTCTGTCACTCAGTCATTCAACGACTGTTTATTGAGCACCAGCTTAGGGCCAGATTCTGTTCTGTGTACTAGGGAACAAAACAGATGGAATGGCCTTGGAGACTAACGTGCCAGCAATGAGAGATGGAGCATGAATAAGTAAATAACAGGGTGAAGTGGTGCCAATTGGAGAAGGAGAAATTTGAACGTTTGACCGTCAAGAAGGAAGGAATGATGTGACGTGCTGGTGAAGAGCTTTCCAAGAAGGGAGAAGAGCAAGTGCAAAGAATCTGGACTGAGAAAAAGCCAGGAGGTCTTGAGCAACAGAAAAGGGGCCAGTGGAATGAGTATCTTTGCTCCTGAGATTAGGTTTTGTTTTATTTTTAAGTTATGGTAAAATATACATAATTCTCATTTTAACCATTTTAAATATATATTTTCCATGGCATTAAGTACATTCACACTGTTGTGAACCACTACCCATCTCCAGAACTTTCTCACTACCCAAACGAAAACCACCCATTAAACAACAACGCCCCATTCTCCCCTACCCCCAACCCCTGGCAACCGCTATTCTACTTTCTGTTTTTATGAATTTGACCACTCTAGGTGGGTGGAAGCATACACATTTGTCCTTTTGCGTCTGACTTATTTCACTTAGCACAATGTTTTCAAAATTCAGCCATGTTGTAATGTGTAAGAATTTTCTTCCTTTTTTAAGGCTGAATAATATTTCATTCTATGTATATACCACATTTTGTTTATTTATCTGATAATGAATATTTGGGTTGTTTCTACCTTTTGGTTATTATGAATAATGCTGCATGAACATTAGCGTTGAGACTCAGTTTTTTGTTTGTTTTTGTTTTTTAGAGAGGAGGTCTCACTCTCTTGCCCAGGCTGGAGAGCAGTGGCATGATCGTAGCGTACTGCAACCTCGATCTTCCAGGCTCAAGTGATCTTCCCACCTCAGCCTCTCGAGTAGCTGGGATTACAGGTATGAGCCACTGCACACAACTGGAGACTTAGTTTTAAGTTGTTAGCATCTGTGGGCTCATTTAACTCTTGTAATGGATGTATATGTGATTGAAACACATGTAAATCGTGTTTTAAAAAAAATGATTTAAACACGTATATGTTCCTCATCCCTACAATTTATAGTTTACATAGTTATTTTACATGTTAGTTGACTTAGTGTCTATATACATCTCTACATGTTAACTGAGTACAATTATAAAGAATATTTACTGGGTCCAGGGATTACATTTTGAAATCATTATAATTATTTTCTTTCTTGAAGTGTTCAATGTGAAGTATATAGTAAATTTTTTTAATTGCATAATGTGGCAATGTGCCCAAGAAAGACTTGGTCTCTAAACAGCCCCAAAGCAAATCACTCAAGCTCAGCCAGAATATTCCAGAGGAAGAGGATGGCTCTTATTCTGATAGGATTTAAAAAAAAAATAGAAGGAACAGCTGTATTCATGTGACAAGGCTATAAAACTGTGACTGAGTAAATATGCCATCAGCCATGTTTTCCCCAAGGTCGTTGCACTGTGTTTTGACAGTGCGACTGAAATTTCCATAAACCCTATGCTGCCCCCACCCATGACAATGAGGAGTAGAGATCACCATGCCCATTTTCACCATACGCGTATGAGTGATTTTTTTAAAGGCGCTCTTCAACAAATGCATTTAAGTGCACATCTGACATTTATCTAGCAAATGTGATTTACATGAAGAACCAAGCAATTCATTCCCTGGCTCCCAGAAACAACTTTTCAAATCTCAGCTAGATTCATTGGCTAACAAGGAAATTCATCAGAGCTGAAGACATTCATGCCAGAAGACTCTACTCACTGGTTTATATTTTTTTAAAAAATCCTTTAAAATTCATAAATTCTAAATCCACATAGAAACACGTAGCGATGTCACTATCCAAAGTGTTTACACTAGAGGCTCATGTGAGACCTCACGGATGAATAAGTTTCCTAGATTCAAAGTCACTATACCCCTGACATCCTTTGCTGTCAAGGACTGTGCAAGAATCACCCTCACGTATGGTGAAGTTTTACCTATCCCTACCAAGGAAGTGCAGAGGTCGACACGTGTGGGAAAGGACCTGGTGGGCAGAGGCAGTTGAGGGGCTTCCTGAAGAGGTGACATCAGGCTAGGGTGTGTCCCTGCCCTGTGCAATCAACCACGTGTCCCTGAGCAGCAGCACCTCGTGAACCAAGGGGGCTGGGGACGATTTTATAGAGATTGCTGTGATGGTTTGCTCTGTGGGCAGTGTGGTGTGGCACGCAGTGGAGAAGTGGAGAGTTGGAAGGACAACTTTAAGTCTGAATTACTGTTTCTCCCCCCACCCGCCCGGCCCCCATAAGGGTGGAAATGGATTTTCCCCCTTTGCAATATTTGTGACTGCAGCAGTCCTGGCTCTTCACTCGGGGCTTCCCCTCCCCTGCACACTATTCATTTTCATGATTTCTCCTAGCCTGAAAGCCAGGGAGCTTTGACCCTCCAGGTGCTGGGAAATTCGTTTCCTAATCCTAAATTCTCATACTAGCCTACAGATTCCATTGGAACATCAGCCCCAAATCAACTACATTGTCGCCATGCCTCCACTTTACTCTTTGACACCTGTGGACAACACCTCTATGTTGTACTTTTCTTGACACTTGCAGACAACATCTCTGTATTGTACTTTTCTCCTGCGGGTTAGGATTCCAAAAGGATGTCTGTCTTTAGCAATTTGACTCTGTGGTTTAGTGCGGTGTTCACATCATTGTGAAAATGCAGCTGTGGCTGAGTTTAATTGTGCTGGCTCTAAGCAAATACAGGTTTTGCAATCCTGGCCAGTTTCCACCTGCCTGTGTCTACATATCCTTCAAGTGCAAGAAGAATTTACACCCTAGAATCAACCTCTCTCATAGCTGCAATCTGGGGAGGATGGAAGGAACTTGCAACCCAGAAAGGCAGAATGAAAGACTGTGGTTGGCAAGATGCCCACAACAGCTAAATAAATGTCCCTGATCTAGTGCTATAGAGAAGGCATTATCTGGGGAGGCTCGTGAGCACACACCTCAAATTTCAAAAATCTGATCTTCCTTGCCAGTCCTCGTCCCACATCTATTCCACCTGGCACCCCCAGACTTAAAATCTTATCGTATCTTCATTCGTAGACTCAAGACCAAACTCCTCAGCAGACACCAAACATACCAGGCTTTCCTCTGGTCCAGACTCTGTCTCTACCTCTCCAGCTTCCGCTGTGGGTATCTCCCTGCCATGCTCCGTGCCCCGGGCAGAGTGAGTTACCACCCTTGTCTTCCAAAGGCGCCATGCTGCATCTCACCCGCAGGTGGTGGCCCCTCGGTTCCTTTCCTCCCTGCTTCACCTGGTGTAGAGACATTGGCTCTGAACCCTCTTCTCGTGTGTGAGGACATTCTTCACCTAGTGAGCCTGTGGGCAGACAGCACCGTCTTCCTTTACGGAAGTCCAAGAGGCCCGTCACTCAATTTGCCGGCTCCCCCGGCAGCTAAGATGTGGGTGGGTGGCCTAGGCTTGGCCCGTCAGCTGTTCCTGTCTGGAAGTAATGATACCAAGAAACAGGGCAGGGAAGACTCCCTTCTGGCTGTGGCGGTTGGCCGGGGCGGGGTGGGGTGTAGGGGTCACTTTGTGATGCTATACGCCAACAGCTTCTCACCACGTTGGCACCACTTTCCCAAATCTTGTTCTCTGCCTGCCCAGAAACTGTGTGGCCAGCTGATGTCCTCTCCAGACATTCTCTGTCTGCTTAAAATGGCCAGAGTCTGTTTCTGTCACTTGCAATTAAGACTCTGGCTGATATACCTGGCCAATTTCTTCTGTCCTTTGAGACTCCTCTCGGTGTCTATTTTCTCCAGAAGCAGTGGCCCTCACTACCCTGCCCCCGCCAGGGCTTCTCCTCTGGATGCCCATAGACGTCTGGGCCGCTCCGGCTCAGCACTGACAACATTGTGTCAGAACCTACTGCTAACCCACCTGCCCCCCTTCTAGACTGTAAGTTCTTGAGGACAGAGTCTAGGTTTTGTTCCTCTCTGTCCCTAGAAGCGAGAAAAATGTATTAACATGACATGCAGTAATAGTAGCAGCAGTACTAATACTAGTAGTAATAGCAATAATAACTATCATTTACTGAGCATCTGTTATGTGTCAAGGGCTGCTTTGTCGTATTTGTCAGGTGCAAAAAAAATGTTTTTTAGTAATAAATGAATGTATCCCGAAAGTTGCTCGCAGGATACTTAGAATATTATGACTTGAGCAACCTTGAGGAAAAACTGGTACTATGTCACTTTCTCTCTCTCTTTCCCCCTCCCCCGGCCTTCTTCCTCAAGACATGTCTCTTGTGTTCCACTCTTGTCCTTAACTAGATGTTACTTAATACCTGGAAAGATGATCAGCAGTGATTACAGTGTTAGTTGCTAGCCACTTTGCGTTCACCTTTCAAAAGAAACTTCTTTTTTTTTTTGAGACAGAGTCTCACTCTGTTGCCCAGGGTAGAGTGTCATGGCATCAGCCTAGCTCACAGCAACCTCAACCTCCTAGGCTCAAGCAATCTTCCTGCCTCAGCCTCCAGAGTAGCTGGTACTACAGGCATGCGCCACCATGCCCGGCTAATTTTTTCTATATATTTTAGTTTTCCAATTACTTTCTTTCTATTTTTAGTAGAGACGCAGTCTTGCTCTTGCTCAGGCTGGTCTCAAACTCCTGATCTTGAGCAATCCACCCACCTTGGCCTCCCAGAGTGCTAGGATTACAGGCATGAGCCACCACACCCAGCCTCAAAAGAAACTTATTAAAGTGTGAGAAGTTTTCAGAAGGAATGAAGTTTTTATTGGGGAATGACTTATAGTAGAGCAAGCTTGTGTCTGTGGCTGGGGTACAAGAACTGCAGACATAGAGAGGCTACCTGTGTGCAGGTGTGCAAAGCAGTGGGAGAAGCTGCTCCCTTCCCCCGACCGTCCACTTGCTGTCTTCTCAGGGAAGTCCTCTGCTGGGGTCTTCCTGTACCTCACAGAGATTTTCCCAGGGCCCTGCCTCCCTGGGAGCAGGCTCATGGGGAGAAGAGGAAGGGGCTCGTGGACAGTCCTGTGTATTTTCCCATTCCCATTTCCCACCCTCCTGCGTCCCAAGTGCACACAGAATTGACGTGCCATCTCTGACATGCCACTGACCCTTGCTCTGGGTCAACTCTTTGTCCAGCACTTGAAGGATATATTACACTAACGAAAAGCCCCAAGGTGAAACAAAGAGTTCCCAGATCAGGTAGAATCTTATCTTAAAAACAAGACAAATAACAAAAGGGCAAGGGTAGGGACAGGACAACAGCAGAAGGTATGCCCAGGCCATCAGCTGCCATCAGCTGCCTTCAGGTCTGACTTGAGTTGGCCGTCCTGAGAGGTTAGAGATGGGTGGTTGGAGGAGGCTGGTTACTTGTTTCAAAACAAACAAGGCCCCGAATTCTTTGAACAGTTAAAGGAATAGAACACTCCGTTAGGATGTATTCCTTCATATCCTCTGAACAGATCTTTATTTACAAAGGAGACTGGTCTTGGCTGGAAAAATGGTGGTCAGATGCAGGTCAAAATAATAATCTTCAAGTGATATCTCAAAACACAGCACCAAGTGTCCTTTGCATGGGCCTTAAGGTCGTGATAGAACAGAGGATGTATGGGGGAAAAGCCATGGAAAACATGAATATTTTAATAGTTTGCTTAGAGGCTCACCTTATTTCAGATTCAACTTTATAATATTTCCCATCTCTAAACCAAAAGGTTCAGAAGTGTGGCTATGGGGTGACCTTAACCAGGTACAGCTGTGGCAATGAGTTTCTTTCCATTTTTTCTACTTTGCAATGCAACCAACCTATTAAAGCTCTTTGAATGTAGGTGTCCTGTAAGTGCGTCTTGACTTTGTGCTTTTGCGCTCATTCCCTGCTGTTCTTATAACACAAAGTGGAGCGGAGGCTTAGGTGAGCTACTGGCTTATTTTGGTCAGTGTATGCAGTGAAACTAAATGAACCTCCCAAGTGTAGGTTGTTTCTATCTCAATCATCAAGACTAGCTTACCTGCTTGTGCAAATTAGTCACCAACTTACTTTACATTATAGAGGGAGTTTTAAACTTTTGTGTATTTCCTCAGATTTGCATTAGTGAGATTTTTAAAGTCAAAATTTTTGAAATAAATACAAAAACTTAACAGCTTTGGGGATTCTTTTTCTTTTTCCACCCTACCACAAAAGTAGTCACTTCCAACACTTCTCACCATCTGCGCTGCCACAATCTTGGATTAAGTCACTGTCAGCTCTACCCTGAACACTGAGGAAGCTTCCAGACACGACTCTCTGTCTCTAGCCTTGTCTCAAGTACAGTCCACTGTCAAGCACAGTCCACTCCAAGTCAGAGGGATCCTTCAAAGCCTTCTCTGGTGTCACTGGTGAGGAAGTGCTCTCTTTTGAATAGTGTTTTTAATTTTTTGCTAAACAAAACACTTTTAGGAATGGAGAGACATTAAACGTGAAATTCATTTGCCACCCATATTAACTCATGGTCTCTGATGCCCTGATATTTCCATAATTCTACTGGACATCTTTGTTAACAAAGCATCACATGTGTATTTAAGATATAAGAAAAATAGGAATATGTCCTGCTGTCAAGGAGATAATGATAAAAATTATTATGATTGGACTTACTGTGTGTTAAAAACTTTTTTATATTTCATCCACAATCTGCCTGAAAACCTAGCATCACAAGTATTAGTATCCACATAATTCAGTTAGGAAACAGAAATCTTCATAAGTTAAAGGAAATGCATAATGTCCTCTCCAGGGCTTCCCCTTACAGCTAGAACAAAACACTGCAGCCTTAGCTTACCAAACCTACCTTACCTGGCCCCTACCTGGCTCTCCCAGATAACCCATAACTTGCCTCAGCCCTCCAGGCCTGTGGGCTTGTTTTCCATCTCTTGAGCACACCAAGCTCAGCTGCCCTCTGGGCCTTTGTACTTGCTGTTCCTTCTGCTGTTTGCTCCGTGCCTAGATCTTTCCATGGCTGTTCCCTTCTCATTACCCAAGTCTCAATTCACATCTCCTCTTTAGAGAATTCTTAACAAACTACTCTAGCTAGATAAATCAGCACCCTCTGATTGCTCCTATCACTCTATCTCACCATCCTATTCTAGCTGCTTCTGGCACTGACTGGTACTTGAAGTTTCTTTTAAAGTTCTGTTTATGTGTTTTTTGTGTGTCTGTCCCCTTACCCCCAACCCACTTCAACATTGGAATATGAGCTCTTTGAAGGCAGGGACTCAGATTCTCTCAGTCACTCCCTGTATTCTCTGTATCTGGGACAGTACCTACTTATTAAATATTCATTGACTAGCCGGGCGTGGTGGCTCACGCCTGTAATCCTAGCTCTCTGGAAGGCCGAGGTGGGCGGATTGCTCAAGGTCAGGAGTTCGAAACCAGCCTGAGCAAGAGTGAGACCCCGTCTCTACTATAAATAGGAAGAAACTAATTGGCCAACTGATATATATATATATATATAAAATTAGCCGGGCATGGTGACGCGTGCCTGTAGTCCCAGCTACTTGGGAGGCTGAGGCAGGAGGATTGCTTGAGCCCAGGAGTTTGAGGTTGCTGTGAGCTAGGCTGACGCCATGGCACTCACTGTAGCCTGGACAACAAAGTGAGACTCTGTCTCAAAAAAAAAAAAAAAATATTCATTGACTGTCTGAAAACCTAACAAATTTAACATTCAGTAAAATTTACCTGATAAGTGAACTAATGGTCATGGAACCACATGAATGACTCTCAACTGCATTATGCTGGATACAAGACTACTACATAGTATAAAAATCCTCCTATACAGCATTCTGGAAAAGGCAAAAACCATAGGGTAAAAAACAGATCAGTGGTTACCAGGGGCTGGGGCTGGGGTGGTAGGGGTTGACATAAAGAGGCATGAGATAATTTTTTTGGGTGTTAGAACCATTCTGTATTTTGTTTTTGATGGCAGTTTCATGACTATCTGTTTATTAAAATCATAGAACTGGTTTGCTAAACAGGATGAATTTTTTGAATGTGAATGATACCTCAATAAACCTGGTTTTATTTATTAATAATTATCTGGTAAAGATTTTCACTTGCCCTGGAATAAACTTCTAATGATTTGTAGAAAGGTTCTCATATTGAACCTTTGGTGAACAATCACCATGTATACATATTCTGGGTGCAGGAACCATGGGGACAGCAGGGTGTAGTAGAAGGTATGAACTGGACATTACATGGACTGGAGTTTGAATTCTGGCTTTGCCACTTACAGCGTGTTTCAGTTAGGATTTCTTGGTTGCAAGCAACCAAACCAGCTCTGGCCAGCTTGTTCACACTTTGACTATGTCAACAGCCAGAAAGAGCAATGACACAGCTTTTTTTTTTTTTTTTTTTGAGACAGTTTCACTCTGTTGCCTGGGCTAGAGTGCCATGGCATCAGCCTAGCTCACAGCAACCTCAAACACCTGGGCTCAAGCAATCCTCCTGCCTCAACCTCCCAAGTAGCTGGGACCACAGGCATGTACCACCATGCCCGGCTAATTTTTTGTATATAATTTTATTATCCAGCTAATTTCTTTCTATTTTTTTTTCTTAGTAGAGACAGGGTCTTGCTCTTGCTCAGGCTGGTCTCGAACTCCTGAGCTCAAACGATCCGCCCTCCTCCTGAGCTCAAACGATCCGCCCTCCTCAGTCTCCCAGAGTGCTAGGATTACAGGCGTGAGCCACTGTGCCGGGCCCATGCTTCTTGACTTTTGCTGGAAACAGATACTTAGAATTATGGCCCCACCAAGACTACGTGCAATGGGAGAGATGTGATTTCCTCAAAGAAAACCAGGGTGATCTTAGGATGCCGAGCAGCCCAAACCAACCAATGTCCAATGTATTGTGTGACCTTATGTAACCTCTGAACCTTGGTTTCCTCTTATTTAATACCTACCTCTTAGAGTTATGAGAATTTAAAAAGATAACTATGCAGAGTTCCTAGAATATAAATATTGCTTTATAAATGTTATTTCTCTTTTCCTCTTCCTTTTGTCTACATGTCTGAAACTTATACCTCTAGGCACTGCTAACCTCATTTAAAAGCTTAGTAATTTTCTAGTTCCCCAAGCCAGAAATCAAGGAGAGTGCTAGTCAATTTGTCCATTATTTTCTTTTTATTTTTTATTTCAGCATATTATGGGGGTACAAATGTTAAGATTACATATATTGCCCTTGCCCTTCCTTCCCCCTCGAGTCAGAGCTTCAAGCGCAACCATCCCCCAGACAGTGCACATCACATTCATTATGTATGTATATACCCGTCCCCTCCACTCCCGCCACCTGCCCGACACCCGGTAAATGTTATTCCTATATGTCCACTTAGGTGTTGACCAGTTAATACCAATTTGCTGGTGAGTACATGTGGTGCTTGTTTTTCCATTCTTGGGATACTTCACTTACTAGAATGGGTTCTAATTCTATCCAGGAAAATACAAGAGGTGCTATATCTCCATTGTTTCTAATAGCTGAATAGTACTCCATGGTATACATATACCACATTTTATTAATCCACTTGTGTATTGATGGGCACTTGGGTTGTTTCCATAACTTTGCAATTGTGAATTGCGCTGCTATAAACATTGGAGTGCAGATGTGTTTTTTATAAGAGTGTCTTTTGTTCTTTTGGGTAGATGCCCAGTAATGGGATTGCTGGATCAAATGGTAGATCTACTTGTATCACTTTAAGATATCTCCATATTGCTTTCCACAGAGGTTGCACTAGTTTGCAGTCCCACCAGCAGTGTATGAGTGTTCCTATCTCTCCGCATCCACCCCAGTATTTGTTGTTTGGGACTTTTTGATAAAGGCCATTCTCACTGGAGACAGGTGATAACTCATTGCAGTTTTGATTTGCATTTCCCTGATGATTAGAGATGTTGAGCATTTTTTCATATGTTTGTTGGCCATTATTCTGTCTTTTTTTGAAAAGTTTCTGTTCATGTCCTTTGCCCACTTTTTGATAGGGTTGTTTGATTTTTTTCTTGCTGATTTTCCTGAGTTCTAAATAGATTCTAGTTATCAGCCCCTTATCAGATGTGTAGCATGGGAAAATTTTCTCCCATTCTGTGGTTCTCTATTTGCTCTCATGACAGTTTCTTTGGCTATGCAGAAGCTTTTTAGTTTGATCAGGTCCCATTTATTTATTTTTGTTGTTGCTGTGATTGCTATTTACATTTCCTAAATATAGCATGCCCATGTTCCCTGGACTATTGCATCAGCCTTAAAACTGATCCACCTTCCCTTCCTCTCTGGCTCTGTTGGTCTCTCTCCCTGAGGCAGTAAAACATGATGGCAAAGTGCAGAGGCTGGAGCCAAACCGTCTGCATCTAAATCTTGGCTTTGCTTCTTAACAGCCATACAACTTCAGTCACATCGCATGATCTCGGTGTGCTTGTTCCCTCATGTGTAAATTGGGGATGATAACAGCTCCTACCTCAGAGAGTTGATACAAGGATTAAGTGATTTACTATACATAAGTACTAAGTGCATAGAACAGTGCTGGGGCGTGAGTGCTATCCCAGGCGTTGTTCAGTAAATCCACCTTCTTTCTGGTCCAGAATTACGTTTCTAAAATTTAAGCATGAACCTTCTGCTCGGAGAAGCTACACCCTCCTGCCTAATTCTTCTCACGCCTTCCGGCCTCCTTCTCCAGCGACCTGGTGCAAGTTGGAACTGAGCCCTCCTCTGTGAACTTTGTACTGTACCCTTCTGTTGCACCCGGCCCATTGTGTTGTGATTATTTGTTTATGTCAGTTTTCTATGCCAGAGTTCTTGGAAATGTACATTTATTTGATTCATCTATGTATGGTCAGAACCTATCGGTCCAAGGGAGGTGCTTAATAAATGTTTGCTGATTGAATAAAATGAGAAAAATAGTTGATACTGTCCACTGAGCAAAATATCATAGAAGCTATTGTCTTCAAATGTAGTTTTACTTAAAATCGGAGGGCTGGTATTCTTGCAGCTGTTCCTTTTACTAACTCACCATAAAAATCCAAGGCCATCATGTTCAATGATACCATTGTAGTGACACTTGTGTAGAAATCTAAAGTAATAGTGCAGGTGTGGTGCTCTCTGGTTAGCTCCATGAAGGGATGGAGCATATTGGAATCCAGCCAAGAGGGTGATTCTCATGGACCTTGAACTTTAAGATTTCAGTCCAGTTTTATTCAGGTACTGGAGGGCAGGCAGCTCCAGGCTGTCTTCCTTAGCAGGTCCTGAAGTGCAGAAATTCTGTCATTGAGTGCAGATAGACCCATCCAGTTTAAATTCTAGGCATGCCAGTGGGTAAAGTTTATGCCTTGCTAGGAAAGATAAAGAGACCTGAATTCTTACCTAGATCGACAGCCTTCTCACGTCATACAGAAGCCATGCCAGGAAGACACAGGCAGGGCTGGTGTTTTATTAAGAGGTTGTCTGGAATTGGCTCAAATGCCTCAGCAAGTTCTCAGCTGGAGGCCCAGAGTTCGGCATCACTGAGCGTGGGAGAGATGGTGCTGGCCAAGACCGGTGAGGGCCTTCGGAGTACTTTGATAAGGCTGGGGGAATGTTCGCTTCAGGGAAAAACTGCACCCCAGTAGGCCCAGGAGAAGTCAGCTGCTAAATACAGCGCCAGAAAATATGAACTTAATATCGCATCACCTGCAGAGTTTTAAAAAAATATTGACATATAGGTATCATCTCAGACAAATTGACTCAAAATGTTTTGGGGGCTGAGATATTTGGCATCAACATTTTTGGGTTTTTTTTAAAAAAAGCTCTCAGACTGATTCTAATGTGCAAACAAGATTGAGAGCCCTTGGTAAGGAGAAAGGGAAGATGCCCCTTTCCTATTTGTTGTGGCAGGAGGCTCCTCTCTACCCAGTTCTTCAAAAAGCTTTGTCAAGTCACTTAGGCTGACATGAAAGAGGACAAGAAGCCTGGAAATCACCTCCCCGACACCATGCATATATCATTAGGATTGAAATTCTATCTGTCAAGTGTCCACTCTTGTCCATTACTGCTCTGATACTAGCAGGGCTATGACAAAACTCACAATTATTAGTAATTGTCTGGATCAATATTAGGATCACGTCCCTTAGCCCATAGAAAGTTCCCGGCAATAAAATCAAAAGCTGATAACAGATCAATACGTACCAGAAGGGGGAAAAAGTCTTAAAATACTCATATTTTCTTCAATAAAACAGAGAATAGCATCAGTCAAGAATAGAATAATTCTTTATTCAAGATGTTCAATCAATTGCAAGAAAGCTGAAATTTATTAATAGCATTTTAAAGGGATAGCCAGAATTCCAATAATGTGTATATAATATATATATAATTAATATATACTCTAATAATGTGTATATAATATACATAACATATGTTTACAATCTGAAGTTGAGGTAGAAAGTTGTCCGTTTGGAAACGATTTGGTGAACAGAGGAGCAGTTGGGTTTAGTGGGAAGACCAGCATTTGATGTTCATGGAGCTCATTCAGGCCCTGAATCCGTAACTTATTGTTTACCTTTACTGTGTTTCTTCATTTATAAAATGTGGTTACTACTACTACTAATGTATTCATCACTAGGTTGCAATGAGATAACGTATGTGAAAATGTTTTGGAAACTAAAAAACACTACATTAACATTAATTACTATTTTAATTAATCATGAGGGAATAACACCTGAGTTAATTACTTTAGCTTTATAAGAACTGAAGTATATAATCCATAAGGGGATATTTAAAGGGATATTTATTAATGTAAAAATTAGTATTTTTTTAAAAATACACAGCAGATGGCAAAAAAAAGTTAAATAACATAAGAGACTATTCATTGAGAGACAATGTAGATTTACCTTCCACCTTCCCACCCCTGTCTTCTTCCCAAGAGGTAATCATTAATAGCGTCGCAAGTATGTTGAAATTAGTCTCATGACTGGTCTCCTACATTTTATTTTAAGCCAGCAAGATCTATTGAATATTCATTGTGTGCCAGGCACAGCACTAGGCTGTGGAGACAGAAGCGTTGATAACAAGATAGACCTGTCACCCTCATATACTTTACAATCTCCTAAGGTGGGGGTGGGGGGCTGCAGAGAAGTAAACACGTATTCATTTATTTGTTCATTCAACACATGATTAATGAGTGCTTCGTATGTGCCAGGCCCTGTGCTAGGAGTTAGAGACAAATAGATGAATAGGATGATCAAGGTTCCCATCTTCTTGGAGCTTACAGTTTGGCGAGCAAGACAGAGAGAAAACAGGGAATCCCATAAATAAAATAATTACAAATGGTCACAAATGGTACAAAGGAAACAGGATGCTGACATAGGATGTAATAGTAATCATAATTTAAAACAGGTAGTCAAGGAAAGTCCACCTGAGAAAGTGCCATTTAATTTAAGCCAAGATGTGAAGATGAGACGGAGCCAGCCATGGGAGTAGTGGCGGGAAAGAGCTGCAGGCGGGGGCCACAGCCTGTGCACGTGAGCTTGGCATGTGGGGAAGTGAAAGGAGACCAAAGAATTGGGGAGTGGTGAGCGAATGGGAGAGAGGCTTGAATTAAGTTTGGTGAGTTAGTGGTGATGTCATTCAGGGTCATGGCAAATAGTTTCACATTGACTTTATTCTAAGCACAATAGGAACACCAGGCAAGGATTTTTATGCTAGAACACAGTGGCATCATCACAGCTCACTGCAACCTTATACTCCTGGGCTCAAGAGATCCTCTTGCCTCAGCCTTCCCACTAGCTGGGACTGCAGGTGCATATCACCACATACAGCTAATTTTTCTATTAATATTTTTCGTAGAGACAGGGGCCTTGCTGTTGCTCAGGCTGGTCTAAACTCCTGACCTCAAGTGATTCTCCCGTCTTGGCCTCCCAAAGTGCTAGGATCACTGGCATGAGCCACTGTGCTCGGCCAAGACTTACCAGTGCTTTCTGGAGGTAGCAGGGAAATGACGGATTAAGAATGTCTTCTGGATTTGGGGCTCAAGCAATTGGAGGCTGGTATTGCCATTCACTGAGACGAGCAAGACTAACAGGAGACACAGAAGGGTCACGGTGAAGATGAGGGTGGATGAGTTATATTGGAGATGTTTGGGGGACACTTAATGGGAGTTGTTAAACAGGGAGCTGAGTACACTTTAATGGGGACAATGGTAGATATGGTTTGACGATTGCTGAGCACTTTGGTTTTTTTAATGTGGTCATCCAAGTAGAAGTATCCAGAAGATGATGAAGGATCTGAGCCTGGAGCCTGGGAGAGAGGCCAGAGCAAGAAATGTAGACAACAGATGAAGCCAGACACATGAAGAATTTGAGAGAAGAACAAGGAGTTTCCTTTGTCAGCTGTACCTCTGCATAGCTCATGGCGCCCACAGCCAGCCTCCACTCCCCTATTTTCCTCCCTGGATCATACGATGCAGCCCATGTTGGCATTTATTCTAAGTCTCCCCCAAAGTCTTGACTGTCAATGTTAAAGTTGAATACAGTATTGATGAGAATCCTGTCATTTAAAAAATACCTTCAAGTGACTTAGCAGGATAGTGCTACACATATGAAGTCTCAGAGTAAAATATAGAGCGTTTCTGAAATATGTCATATTTGCCACTGTAGAGTTTCTTTATGCTGGTTCCACAATTCAAGGTAACAACGCTATCAATCTACTCATCCGAAATGATAGGGTAAGTCCTTTAACTGACCCTGCAATTAACTGGCTGTACCACCTCTTATGCAAATCGCTTCATGCTTCTGAGCCTCAATTTCCTCAATTGTAAAAGAAATGGAGCAGATTAAACAGCCCATAAAAGCTCCTTCCACCTACAGCATTTCATGATTCAATTTTCCACTCATTCATAAATGGGCCCCAAACACTCACACTGAATTGTTGTTTACATCATTTTACAAGACAGAACAGGAAAAGGAGATTTCCCTTGTGGACCAGACAGTAAAACAGGCAGAGGTCTAAGACCTCAGTGGCTACAAGGCTATTTTCAGTGTTGTTTATCACCAGTCCCTTTTTCTAAAAAAGCAGATAACCCAAACATCTTAATGCAGGTGTAGCTCCCAAAGAAGTGGGAAAAAATGAGGAGAGTGCTTAATGTTCTCTTGCATTATTTTATTTAAAATCTCCTTTCCTGGGATTTGCTCTGAAACATTTTCTGTAATCATACTGACTCCCACTCCTAGTGCTGAGAATATCGTGTATTCAGAACCAACTATTTCAACAAAGACATGGGATATTTAGCAAAGACTTGGGGCAAAGGCATACATTTATTGATAATGAAAAGTTTTGTTGCAATAATGAAACCCAGTCAACTAGGTGAAGCTACTGTGTATCACTGTAAATATTTTGTGGTCATGAGATTTAATTTCAAGACTGAGTGATCAGTTATATCCTAAACCATAATACTTTTGACAAAAGTAAAACAAGATTATTTATGGTTTACCTAAATTCTTTACCTGTAAGTCTAATTTCTTTGCCTTCACTATATAAAGTTTTTCATTTATTTGAATATCCATAATATCAACTCAAAAAACTGTCAAAAATATGACCAGAAGAATTTTAGACAAAGTTATATTCAAAATATTTAACAGCCAGTACAGTATGGCGCTGATCAATCAGAATGATCATTGAGCATAGTGAGAGAGACAGTCACACCACTATGTCCTGGTTGAATACCTGCCTGAATTTAACATGGCATTAAATTACGACATTTTGATTTCTATTTAAAGACAGCTATTTCAAACTTGAAAATTTATAGAGACCAAGCAGGTGAGGTAAATAAGGGAAGGAAACTTGAGAGTAAGAAAAATATGGATTAGTGAGATCAGGTCAGATTTTAAAGCTCAGTAACTGTTGAGAGAGGACAGTAATTATTTAGCTCCAGCTGATTGTTGCTATTGGAAATGCAGATTGAAAAGAATTTTTCAAAAGAATCTCAAATTTGAATTTTTGACAAAATAATCGTATGGGCTGAGTCTGGCCCAGGAACTTCCTGTCTTCTCACCTATATTGTAAGCCAAGCCCATTCCTGAGCTTTCACAGTAGAAAGAAAAGAAATTTCTAATCTGTTTTGCGTAATCTTTGGCCAAGATTGACTCAGAAGAAATAAAAAAATTTCAGGACTCTTGCTTCTTTTAAAAACGTCATTGTGTTTTCTATAAACTTTTGTGTATTTAGGTGTGTAATAGTGTAATAGAAGAATAACTTTTTTGGATGAATGTTTATTGATCCTATTTTAAGAAAATGAATTCTCTGGTAAAACTATATTATGCTTATATAACTTATAAGCTTTGACCCTTTCCTGACTCTTGATCTTTGTTCTCTTGCACAGAACTTGAATTTTTTTCTAATTAAATAAAAGGCAAATATACACGGAAAGGGGTACGAGTCATCCTGGACATCACCTGCTTTTCCTCCTGCTTTCCAGTCGGAACCATTTCAAATTAATCTGATTTGAATTTCTTTTTTTTCTGGAAAGTAGAAGAGAAAGGAATGGGAGAAGGGAGGAAATTAGAAGGAAGCAGTGAGGACTGGGGGGAGGCCACAACTAAAATAGTAAAAAGGGATTTCTGAAAAATTGAAGATGCAAGATATTTAGCTCTTATCTCATTGTTTATTCATTCATAATTACCAAATATCTACTCTATGCCATGTA
Source organism: Microcebus murinus (assembly GCF_040939455.1). NCBI lineage: Eukaryota > Metazoa > Chordata > Mammalia > Primates > Cheirogaleidae > Microcebus > Microcebus murinus. The sequence continues at coordinate 63,810,757 of NC_134112.1, forward strand.
CTGCTCTAGGCGCTGAGAATAGGACAGACAAGGTCCTTGCTTTCTTAGAGCTTCCATCCTAGTGGAGTTGAGAAAGTAAAAACAAATAAGCAGGAGCCAGTGCACCTGTAGTCTCAGCTACTCAGAGTCTGAGGCAGGAGGATCGCTTGAACCCAGGAGTTCAAATCCAGCCTGGGCAACATAGTGAGACCCCTGTTTCTAAAAAACCAACCAAGCAAGACAATTACAGGAATTGATAAGTGACTTGAAAAACAGAGGCGATGTGACATAGTGAAAGGGGGAGAGGCCTCTTTAGAGTGGCGGACAAGGAAGGCTTGTCTATGAGAGAACATTTGGGCCAAGACCTGAAGGATGAGAATGAATCAGGGCTTTCTTCTGATTGATTTACTGTCATGCAGTTTGGATGTTTGAATGTACACATGCATGAATGAATGAATGAAGCAAGGGAGCTGGAGCTGGGCAAAGGGGATTCTAAGGTGGAAGGACCAACAATGCAAGGAAGATCTCCACATCTTTGAGGATCGGAGAGGAGGCCAATGTGGCTGGAGATCATGGAACTGGGAGTTAATGGAATGAGATGAACATGGAAATGTAGGTAGGCAGCATTATTAGGTGTTGCTTGGCGATCTCTACTTAAATGCCATGTGGTGTTGAGATGGGCTCTGGAACCAGACTAGCTGGATTCAAGTCTTGCTCCATCACTTACTGGCTTTGTGACCTCTGGCAAGTTAGTCAACCTCTCTATGATACAACTTCCTTGTCTGTAAAATGGGGAAAATAATAATTAATATAAATAATTATAAATAAAATTAATATAAATAATAATATAAAACAACAGGCTTGTTTTGATCATTAACTTTAAAGATGGGCTAGAAAAGTCCCAATCAATCTCTTTGAATCTGGGTGTGTTTCATGGGCTTTATAGCTTGGTAGGAACTTTGCATGTTTTCTGACCATTTTTATTCCATCCTTTGTGAATTGTCTTTTTTGTTGTCATTCATCAATTTTTCTATTGGAATGTTCTGTTTTCGGATTGTTTTCTAAATGATCATTGAATAGGAATATTAAGGCTTTGTTGCATGTATCGCAAATATTTCCCCAGGCTTCTCATTTGCCTTTCAATGTGGTTGATGGTATTCATCCCACAAAGAAATTTCAAAGGTTTATGTATTCAATCTATCCTGTATGATTTTGATTGTTTAGTCTCCCAAGGCATAAGAATATCTTTACAAAACAAAAACTAAAACAAAACAAAACAAAAGAATACCTTTACATATTTATACCTATATTTTTCTAATATTTTTACATTATTATATCTAAATCTTTGTTCCAAACTGAATTTTTTAAAAGAGCATTTTGGTAGATAATTCTTCAAATTTCTTTCAATGTATAAATATGTACTTATATGTTTATAATTTTACACGAGTGGGGTCATAGTATGCATTATGTTCTATAATTTGATTTTTTTTGAGACAAAGTCTCACTCTGTTGCCCGGGCTAGAGTACCACAGCTCACACACACAGCCTAGCTCACAGCAACCTCAAACTCCTGGACTCAAGCAATCCTTCTGCCTCAGCTTCCCAAGTCGCTGGGACAACAGGCATGCGCCACCACGCCTGGCTAATTTTTTTCTATTTTAGTTGCCAAGCTAATTTTTCTATATATATTTTTTTTTAGTAGAGACGGAGGTCTCACTCTTGCTCAGGCTGATCTCGAATTCCTGAGTTCAAGCAATCCTTGGCCTCCCAGAGTGCTAGGATTATAGGTGTGAGCCATGGAGCCTGGCCTTATAATTTGATTTTTTTTTCACTTAGCAATATCATAGACATTTTTCCATATATGTAAGTATAAATTTATTCTTACTTTTAGTGTTTGCATAGTATTGTTTCTTTGTGCCATAATTTACTTATTAATTGGTAGATGGTTTATCTTCCCAATTTCCCTGTTATATTGCAATGGCCATCATTATTTATAAATCTTTTCACACGTGTGAAAATATCTTGTTAGTACAAATGACTAGAAATTCAACTTCTGGGTAATTTACATGGTGATAAACATGTTGAAATCAAACTCTTCTCCAGAAAGGTCTTATCAATTAAATAACACCAATCATGTATGAAATGGAGTAGTGCCATTTTTTTCAAGACTTTATCAGTCTTTCAAATCTTTGATAAGCTTATCAATTAGATAATGTCATAATTGTTTTATTTGCCTTTTGTGTTTACTAATAAACTAGAATATCTCTTCATATGTAGATTCATTGACTCAGATGGGAGGCCCAGGACATTAGACAAGCTCACTAAATGGGAGAGACATTTGAAGGGTAAAGTCAGGGAACAAAAGCAAGTATTCACAAAGAGCCAGAGCTCAACATTTCCGGTTGTTGACAAGTGATAGGTGACTAAGAAGAGGGTAAGTTTCAAGAAGATACAAGGGATACCTGGATGGGTTAGAGACTATATGTGACAAATGAAAGCAGTGAGTTAAGGTATAGTAAATATTTGAGAACTCAGGCAGGAATGGGAACAAGGTTAACCGTTCCAGCCAGTGGGCTGGAGTTCAGAGGCAACAGTTCCCCAAAAGGCTTGTTGAAAACAAATTATCAACACAGAGGCAGAAAATGAAGAGAGCACAGTAGAATGCAATGGACACTGCACTGTACTGTCCAGATGCCCCTTCAAAACTAATGTACATATTCTTCCAGCTATTGGGAGGGCTGTCAGCCCTTTCCAGAAATTGCTCTAGACTGAAGAGAGTTGCTTAGCCCAAGGTCCACTAGCTGGTCACTGTGGAGGTAACAAGAAACCCCAAAAAACATGGAAATGAATTTAATAAGGTAACTAATAAAGCTTAACAGAAGGGAAAGGGGAAAGGCCATTCCAGACAGAAGTAATCCTATGTCCAAAGGCACACGTAGTAGAGTGGCATGGTATTCAGGAAACAAGAATGTAAATTGTTTGATTCTGCCAGGGTGTGGCCAATGAAAGATGGCCACAATTTTTTGTCATTCTTCCCATCAGGATGTGGAGTCTCTTTCCCTTCCCACATTGACTCTGGGCTGGCCATGTGACTTGGTTTATTAATAAAATGAAATGGAAGTGATCTTGTGCAATGGCCAAGGCTAGGAAATTTAGTTATCACCTTTGTAGAAGCCAGCTGTCATGTAAAGAAGCTTGGGTACACTACTGACTGATGAAAGAGCACATGGAGAAAGAGACCATGTGCAAAAGCACCAAGATACCTCAGGGGTCAGCAACCAAGCCCCAGACACATGAGTGGGGCCATCTTGGACATCTGAGCTCCAGCTAAGCTCCCAGATGAATGCAGCTGTATGAGTGACACCACAGCTGTGTGAGATGAATTGCCTGCTGAGTGCAGTCAACCACAGAAGCATGAGAAATAGTCACTTGCTGTAAGCCACTGTGTTTTGGGGCAGTCTCCTATGCAGTAATAGGTAACTGGTGCTTAGAAGTCAGAGTGGGAAATGCATTGCTGGAAAAGGGAAAAAAGAAGTAGATGCTATTTCTTCCAGGTCTTTATAAGTCCTGCTAAGGATCTTGGGATTTATGCCTCCTTTCTGATCTTCAAACACACTAAGACCTTTCCCATCTTGGAGTCTTTGCCTTGTTGGTCCTTCTGCCTGGGATCCGCTTTCCCCAGCTCCAAGTTTGCATCATTCATTCATTTTAGTCCACTGGTGATTGGAACCCAAACAAAAAAACAAAGAGCCCTGATACCCAGAATTCTGAAGAAAGCCACTAAAAAATATGGTGTGATTCTTCCTCCAGGCCATACTGAGAAGCAGCATAGATGCCCTATTGCCATCTACCACCTCCCTTATACTACTTGCCTTCTCAATAAGAAGAGGCCTGGGGAAGGGGACATCATTTGTGCTGGAGTAGGAGTCAAGAGTTTTGGTGGTGAGTTTATTCTTCCATCCATCAGAAAGTTTCTTCCCCACCCAACCTCCAAGCTGTGGGGCTCTGAAAGAATCACTCACAAAGACTGGGGGTCCCACAGATGGGGAGACTGGCTTCTTGAGCCCTGGCTGGATATGAGCTGGGGAGCTAAACATGCAGCCCTCTCTGGTGTTGCCTGGGCAGGAGAGCTAGCTGAGCATTCTTAGCAGGGTGCTATGCATGCATGTTCCCTGGGGGGGTGAGCGATTTTCGGTGTCATGGAGATTGCCATCCAATTCCTGTCTGGAGATTTCCAAAGGCTAAAAGGCTTCTTGGGGTAGCCCTTTGGATAGGGAAAAAGGGGAAGAAAAGGTTAGGAGGCATTGTCACCCAGTTCCTGTGGCCCTAGGAGAGCACAGAAATGAACTAGCATGTCTAAAACCACAACTCGACCCCATCATATCTACTCCCTCTCCTACACTCCACGGTAGGCGAAAGGCATCAATCACCACACAGCAAGTGTGCCAAGTGGGGGAAACTCAGGATAATTCTCATCTTTCTCTTTTTATTCCCTACCTCCACTCAAACTCTAGCCCTTTAATTGCACATTCTTACTGTCTCCTCAATCTCTTCCCTTCTCTTCACCTCTTGTTAACTGAGTTCAAGCATTTACTTGTTGCTTGGGTTACTCTCAGAAGTCTCTCTTCTAAAACAAGGGGAGCCCAGAGTTTAAGGCAACACTCTTGAGATGGTGATGAGGAAACACTTTGTTCTTGCTGACTCCAAAGCCAGGCAAAACTAGACAAGGAGGATATTCCCATTCTCCCCAAACCAAAACAAACCAACTAACAGAAGCAGAAATAGTTCTCAAGGTTCACAAATGCCAATATGTACTGATTAGGAATCTTTCTGCTGCTAGTAATAGAAATTCCAACCAAAACTGGCTTAAGCAAAAAAAAAAAAAAAAAAAAAAAGAGAGAGACAGAGAGAGAGAGAGAGAGAGAGAGTGCATTAGCTCATGTAACTGAGCAGTCCAAGAATAGAGCTAAGTATAGGCATGGCCTCATCCAGGACTCAGTGTTACCATGATCCCTTTCTCTTCTTTGATTGGGCAGAGATGTCCAATAGAAATATAAAGGGAGGCATAGATATGAGCCACATGTAATTTTACATTTTTTGGTAGACATTTTAAAAAGTAAAAAGAGGGGCTAGGCACAGTGGCTGATGCCTGTAATCCTAGCACTTTGGGAGGCCAAGGCAGGAGGATCACTTGAGGCCAGGAGTTCAAGACCAGCCTGAGCATGAACAAGACCCCGTCTCTACAAAAAATAGAAAAATTAGCTGGGCGTGGTGGCACATGCCTGTATTCCCAGCTACTCAGGAGGCTGAGGCAAGAGGATCACTTCAGCCCAGGTGTTTGAGGTTATAAGTTGCAGTGAGGTATGATGATCTCACTTCACTCTACCCCAGGTGACAGAGCAAGCCCTGTCTCAAACAAAATTAAAAAAAAAAAAAAAGTGAAATGAAACAGGTGAGCCTAAATGCAAGGATACATTTTCATTTACCCAATATATCCCAAATATTATTTCAACATGCAATCAATATGAAAAATTATGGAGATATTTTATATTTTTTTCTCCTACCGAGTCATTAAAAACCATTATTTTTTAATGAAGCTTCCAAGTGATGATAATGGGAGGGGAAGTGTCTATGAGACATACTTTGAGAAACGCTATCCTAGAGGCTCTTTCATTTCTTCTGTTCCCACAGTCACCTTTAGAGAGTTCTGGGAGTACTGAGACATCTGCTGAAGTATGTTTCAGCTATTGAGAGTGAAGGCCAGGTTGTTTCTGGGTAAAGCATAGACAGGAACAGAGACGTTTACTATTGCTGCCATCTATCGGTTGGAGCACATATTGCAGCCATCTAAACAAAAACATGAAGCTGACCATTTATGAGCCCTTGATATTTCTGGCAACACACCTCCACGAATACATCTTGAAATGACTTTCTTTTGGCACTCTTGATCATTACAGAGCATGGAAAATCGTAATAGTTTGCATTTTGGATTCTCAGACCTATGTCTATCAGAATGATTTTTTTTCTGTCTGCTACAGCACATATAAATTTCCTTTAAACTTGACTCTATTATACATATAAATCAGTAATCTGTTGTAAGTGTCCCTGGTTTCTATTACCACAGGGTTTCTATACCTTGTGAAGGCAGTGCCCAGAGAAAATTTCTTAAAAACGCTGAGCTTTAGTTACTTCAGCAATAAAAGGTAGCATGATAATATTACTCTCTTCATAATGTTTTTATGAAGATTAAATTGCGGAATGTTTCTAAAATTGTTTGGCACTATGCATGACATATATGAAGAACTCTTTAAATGTTATTTTTAAAAATAACAAACCTTACTTAGAAATTTTCTCAGTGACTAGATATTTGATAACATCAAGAAATTAGATTTTATGTTCTGTTTTAAAAATCCTTATGTCCAAAAGAAATCTTTATCATTTAGAGATACATACTGAACTAGGTATGGATGAATAGATATGAGTACTAGGGTTTGCTTCAAAATGAAACAGGAGAAGGGAAGTGGGTAGTGATATAGTTGAAGCAATGTTGGACATGATTTGATAACTGTTGAAACTGGGCAATGGGTATATGAGATTTCATTATATTAATACTATTTTGTGTATTTGAAATTTTCCATAAAAATTAAATATAAAAAATTTTTAAATATTTTTCACAGAACTGCATACAGTGTTAGACATATTGTGGTTACTACATGTTGATTTGTTGATTAATTGCTACCATGGGGTAGAATTTTATCATCTTGGGGTGAGTTGTAATTGTCTTTTTAAAAGATGAACTTAAAATAATTGGCTGCACATGCCTCCAGAAAAAAAATCAGAAGGGAGCATGATTTACCTTAACATGCTAAAGTCATTTTGTCAGAAAAATGATAAAGTGTAACACTGTTGGCGTAGGAGAAATTCACAGTTCTCTAAGAGATGCAGAAAGGAGCAATTGCAGAGATTGCCTCTCTGAACATCTCTCCTCTTGATTCTAATAAGTAAATGAAAAAATTCCTACTTGGCTCATGGACAGGAATCAAAGAAATGCCCAATTTGTGGCAGACGATGAATATGTTCTTTCTTATAGTATATCAGAGAACCTGATTGGTATTGGTAGGGATAGCTATTTTTCTGCAGTTGTTATATCTCTCATATTCAATCTTTATCTCATCCCATTACATCTAGCTCATTCTTAAACCTGCCCTTATGTCTCTCTTCATACTCTGTCACATTAAGAGCCAAGTCCAGTTCCTCTCTGCCTAATGGATTTTCTAATACCCTTCCCCAACTGTCTCCTACATTATTTCATGCTCTGTTAATCCTTGGATATAGCAACAGCCTTACCACCTCAATGTGTATTTATTCACATATCCTAAGTATTTGGGTTAGCTTCCCCCCCCTCCATTTTCTTAATGTCTAGGATGAATTCCTTCTTAACTGGAAACATTAAATGAAATATATTGAATGAGATAAAGAGTATTTCCAACTTATTTTCCCTCAAGTACCATTTCCACCTGAATGGATTTAAATTCTGTGAGGACAAAGACCACGGAGAGGGAATATTTCATAAGCTGGCAGAAAGTGGCTTTCTGAGATACACTCCAGTCCCTCTTATCTTAGTCCCTTTTAGAGAGAGAGAGAGAGAGGAGGTAGCTACTGGATTGAGAGGCAATGGGATTTTTTTCAATTGATTGAACAGAACAACGATATAATTGTGTTGCTTCAAATCCCATAAAAATGGTTAGAGGCAGAGAATCATTTCACGAAAAGAAATGGACTTAGAATCAGAAATCCTGGATATGAGTTCTATCTTCATCACTTAGACTTGTGAGTTTAGGCGGGTAACTTAGTCCCATCAAAGCAGTAGTTTCCTGCTTTATGATCAGAAATGATGATACTAATAATATTGATGTCAGGGTCACTGCATAGGCCAGTGCTAGTGTGTCCATGACAGAATTCTACAAACTGTAAAATGCAGCACACATACTCATTCTTAGAGCTTGTTTAAGGACTCACATTTCATGACCACCACTGTAACCTATCTTGTGGAAAATTCACTATAGAACACCTGCGGAGACTCAAGTCAAGTGCCTCAAAATGTATTTTGAAAGCCAGTTCAACAAACCTGCTTGGTAAGTATCCAGGGTATGATAGCAATGTAATAATGATTTCCCTTTTTAAGGACCTGGTATGTACCAGGTGCATTATTTGTTTTCTAACAGTCTTCAATGTAAGTATCATTATCTCCATTTTACAGATAAGGAAATAATTTAGAGAGATCAGCAAATTTGTCCAAGGGCACAAACAATGGAATTGTAGATTCCTATAGATTTTCCCCAAAAGCCCATACCCTTTCCCCTCTACCATGCTGAAAAGTATTATGCCTTTGTCCTTTCCTCGGATGTCTCTGTGCCTCAGGAACCATTCTGTTTTTTCTTCTCCCTCTATCAAATCCTACCTACTTTTCAATGACCAATTTAATTAATTACATCTTGATGAAGACTTCTCTCAGGTTCCCAAGCCCATTGAGATCTCCCCACCTCAGTGGGGATGTATCAGAGGATGAAGCAGACAGAAATCTTAGCCCTTGTGGAGCTTAGATCATAGTGGCAGCAGAAAACATTATAAAATAATATAACAAAGTAATTATACAGTATGTTAGAAAATGATGAGCGCTATGGGAAAAAAGTGAAGCCAAGACAGGGAGAATAAGAGTGCAGGGCAGAGATGGTGTGTATTATGATTTTAATTTGGGTGGTCTGGACAGGCCTCATTGAGAATAGTGACTTTTGGGTGCAGACTTCAAGTAGGCAAAAGAATGAGTCATTTGTAATGCTGGTTGGGGGAGGCAGGTGGGGAGGGGTGGGGAGAAGGCCCAGCCCAGGCTGGCCTATTGCCTGATGCTTCTTTACTGCTTGCACAGATGCCTGCTCTCCTCAACTAAATGGTGAGCTTTCTGAAATCAGTAAGGTTTACTAACTTTTTTGTGTCCCCTTCAGTGTTCTATGCGATATTTTGCAACCCGTAGATGCTCAACAAACACTTGGTAATTATTGACTACAGCATATCAGAGATATAATATCTTTGTATTTAGAATAATTTTGAAGCATTAATGGCAAGTCCCCCATCCATTCCTACCCCAGTATACAATTCATACTTCCTTTTTGGAGTTCCCTGCTTTTTCAGAGGTAACCATAGAGCAAATGACATAATGAGAGAACACTGCCCCCTTCTGGGAGGATAGTGCTGGTGGCTTTTGACTCTAAATCATTCTTTGCTTATTTACATTGTTAGATACTCTTAACAGCACTGTATATAACTCATTGCTATCTACTCAATCAACCATAACTGCTTAGATTAGCATTTTGATACAAGTTTTTGTTGCTATTTAATCATCATTTAAGAAAGTGAAATTTTGCAGGATAAAAGAGATGTTTAGGGAAAATTACTTATTCCCTCAGTAAAAAAAAAAAACACACCTAGAGGAGTGGTCCGTATGGCAGTGCCTCAGAAAACCATTGGGGCTGATTTCTTTCATAATACCAGGGGAAATTCAACCTCAATGAAAATTGGTTAAATAACCATGACAGAGCGATGCCAGAGATGAAGTCTTCCACTACAAGAGTATGAAGAAGTGGAAAGAAAGCACCAAGGGACTCTATTCCTCACCAGTTAGTGCTGTGTCTGGTGTGAACAGATGCAGCATAGAATCGTGGACAGAGCAGGGGCCGACTTATTGGCTGCATGACCTTAGGTATGTTATTTAAATTCTCTCATCTTCTGTTTCCTTTCCTGTAAAATAGGGTTAATCAGACCTGTTTTGCTGTGTTATGAGATTATAAAAAATACTTCATGTAAAGTGTCTGGTATATAGTAGGTTTTCTTTTTTAAAAAAATTTAATTTTAATTATTATAAGTATATAATAGTTGTGTATCTTTATGAGGGACCTGTGATGTTTTGATACAATCATACCATGTGAATTAATCAAATCATAGTAATTGGGGTATCCATCACTTCAGGCATTTATCATTTCTTTGTGTTAGGAACATTCCAATTCCATTCTTTTAATTATTTTAAAATATACCATAACTCATTGTTGTTATAGTCACTTGTCTTATCAAATATTGTTCATTCTAACTAAATTTTTGTACCCATTAACCATCCCTGCTTTATCCCCCACTCCCAGCTACTCTCCTTAGCCTCTGGTAACCATCATTCTACTCTCTGTCTCCATGAGATCAATTGTTTTCAATATTTAGCTCCCACATACAAGTGAGAACATGAGAGATTTGTCTCTTTGTACTTGGCATATTTCATGTAACACAACGTTTTCCATTTCCATCCATGTTGTTACAAATGGTAGGATTTCATTCTTTTGTGGCTATATAATATTCCATTGTGTATATGTATCAAGGTTTCTTTATCTATTCATTCACTGATGGACACTTAGGTATTCCAAATCGTGGTGATTGTAAATAGTACTGCAATAAACATAGGCATGCAGCTATCTTCTCGGTATACTGAATTCCCCTCCTTTGGATATATACCCAGCAGTGAGATTGCTCAGTCATATAATAGTTCTCTTTTTAGTTTTTTGAATAACTTCCATGGTGTTCTCCATAGTGGCTGCACTAAATTACATTCTCACCAACAGTGTACAAGGGTTCTCCTTTTTCTATATTCCCACCAGCATTCATTTCTCCTGACTTTATGATAAAAGCCATTTTAACTGTGGTGAGATGATATTATTGTAGTTTTGATTTGCATTTCTCTGATGACTAGTAATGTTGAGCACTTTTTCATATACCTGTTAGCCATTTGTGTGTCTTCTTTTAAGAAATGTCTTTTCAGATCCTTTGCCCACTTTTAAATCAGATTATTTGATTTTTTCCTATTGAGTTGTTGGAGCTCCTTATATAGTCTAGATATTAATCTCTTGTCAGATAGGTACTTTGAAAATATTTTCTCCCATTCTGTGGGTTGTCTGTTCACTTCATTGATTATTTTCTTT